>NC_081800.1:0-372500 GCF_963082965.1 Carassius carassius
AGCTGCCTAAAAACAGGTGGGGGTCTGGGAGGCCTTTTCCACCGTTCTCTGGCCTTTTCTTGACTGTCTCCCTCTTCAGGCGCTCCCACTTGGACCCCCACAGGAATAAAACACCGCCCTCTCCAGTTTCACCAGGAACTGCCGAGGGGGGCTAAAAACAGAACAAACAAGTAAAATCAGAGGTAAAATCACAGATTTAAAAATTAAAATTTTACCTTCAATCGTCAACTGTCTTAGTCCCCAAAACTCTAGTCTTTTCCTAACTTTCCCTAGCAAGTCAGTCCAGCTTTCCCGTCCTCCACCCTCTTTATCAAATTTAACACCTAAAATTTTAAAATCGTTGTCTTTAAAAACCAAATCAAGTCCTCCTGTGTCCACGTCCCCCCACGGCCCGAAGAGCTGGGCCTCAGACTTGTTTCTATTGAGTTTGGCGCCCGAGGCCCGACCGTACCAGTCAGTCAAGTCCAGTGCTCTTCGTATAGATAAAATGTCTGTGGTTAAAAGAGTAACATCGTCCATGTATAAGGCACAAGTCGCTGTCAGTCCACCCGTCCCAGGAACGTCCAGTCCTTTGATCCATTTATCCTTTCTCAAGATCTGTGCCAGTGGCTCGATACAAGCCACAAACAGGAGAGGAGATAAAGGACATCCCTGACGGACACCACTGTGTATGTTCACAGTTTTGGAAAGATGCCCGTTTACAAGGAATTTGCTGACTAGTCCCTTGTACAGCAGTCCCACCCAGGCTACAAACCTCTTTGGAAAACCCATTTTTTGCAGTACCTGAAAAAGGTACTGGTGCGAGACTCGGTCAAATGCTTTTTCAAAGTCCAAATTTAGGACTACTAGCCGAATATTTCTGTCTCTCGCATAACAGATGGCGTCTCTGATCAGCACTACGCTGTCTGTTATCTTTCTTCCGGGCACAGAACAAGCTTGATCCGGGTGAATCACGTCCTCTAAAGCCATTGACATGCGTGTTGCTAAAATTTTGCTAAAAAGTTTATAATCAAAATTTAAAAGTGTTATGGGTCTCCAGTTTTTTAAGTCAGTCCGGTCACCTTTTTTGTGAAGTAAAGAAACTATCCCTATTCTAAAACTGTCTGGAAGTCTGTCGAGGGTCTCAAACTCTTTAAAAACTGTCAAAAGCTCTTGTCCTAAAATGTCCCAAAATGTTAGATAAAACTCTAGGGGAAGTCCATCCACTCCTGGGGACTTCCCCTTCTTAAAACCTCCAAGAGCTTTTTGGATTTCTAAGATGTTAAAATCTTGGGTTAAAATCTCATTTTGACAGTCAACCCTTTCCTCAATAAAATTTAAAACTTCTTTTGCAGTGTCAAAGTGTACCTTTTTAAAACTATATAATGCCCCATAACATTTTTCCACATCCTCTAAAATCTCTTTTGTTGTGTTAACCTCCCTATCCCCTGTTTTAACCCTGGTTAACCCCCCACCCCTTGTTATTATTTTCTTAAAAAAATATCTGGTACACTTTTCGCCTTCTTCTATTTCTCTCTCTTTACTTCTTAAAAGGACCCCTTTACTTTCTATATTGGCTAAAACTGACATTTCTTTTTTTACTTCCTGAATTTCCTCGTTAAAATCAAAACCATTATTTAAAAGATTAAAATACCTTTGTAGTCTTTTCTGGAACCCCAACATGCGTTTCTTTTCCCTACTCTTCTTTTCTTTCACTATCTTTCTAAAAAACTGTCTTGTCCGGTCCTTTACCATCTCCCACCACTGTGCACGTGTATCGTAAAAGTCTTGGAGGTTCTGCCATTGGCTGAACTGTTCCCTATATTCTAAAACTATATCCTTGTCTTCCAACAGGGAACAGTTCAGCTTCCACAGCCCTCCCCCTACCGTCACACCCATGGGCAGTGAAAGGGTGCAAGACAGCATCATGTGATCAGAGAAAAAGAGGAGGGTTAATGTAGCATCGGTCGGCGGGCAGTCCCTTGTAAAAACGTAGTCGATTCGAGAGGCTTTGGTACCATCACCACTGAACCAGGTGAAGCCCTCCTCTCTTTGATGCAAAATTTTAAAACAGTCGACTAAATTAAAATCTCTGACTAAACCCTGCAATAAAACCGACGTTTTGTCCACTCTAAAATCCTCCCCTACCCTTTTCCTGTCTGTTTTGGATAAAACACAATTAAAATCCCCTGCTACCATTAGGGGGGCCCTACCTAGCATGTGGGGTTGCAAGTCTTCTAAAAGCTCATATCTTTCATTCTTTTCCGTAAAACCATATACATTAAGAACATTAAAATCCCTGTCTAAAAAGGTCAGATTTACTAAAAGTGCCCGGCCTTGCCTCACCACAGTGCTGCCCTTCACCAAGATGTTAGGATTATTAATTAAAACCGCAACTCCGTCATTTTTGTTAAAATTTGATCCGCTCCATATGGAGGCTCCTGCGGACCATAGCTCCTCCATTTTCTTGTACCTAGTTAAAAAGGGCAGAGAACACTCTTGTAATAAAAACAAATCTGACTTAAAAGATTTTAAAAGGGACAAAATACTCTGTGCTCTAATGGTGGACCTCACACTTCTTACATTGATAGTAGAGATGGTGAGGGCCATGAGCAGTAGGGTTAAAAAGGTATAAGACATTTAAAACAGAAGACAGTAAAAAGACTACAAAGATACGATTAAAATCATGTTATATCTTGTTGCATTTGCCTTTCCTTTTCCTCAGACGAGCTGGGATCAGGAGGGCAAATGCCTGTCGCTTCAGAGGCCACAGAGGAAACCTCTTGTGGCTCTTTTGGCGATGATGCTGTTAGCTTAATGTGCAAAAAGGATACCTCATTGGGGGACTCTAGGGGCCACATGCGCTCCAGATCTACCGAATCGATACTATCAAGCTTATATGCTGCCCTAGATTTTTTCTCCTCCGTTACAATCAGAGGAGACCCCGCAGGTCTTTTTTGCACCTGAGCGTTAGGGAGTGAACACTCTGTCTCACTCCCGGTAGATTCCTGCACCCCATCCGAAACTGTTACTAGTGAGGAATTGTTTTTTTCCTCACTTTCCTCTCCTTCCATGACCATTTCCTGTTCCGTTGCCTCCGCCCCTGTGGCCGTCCCACTTCCTCCTTCCTGCCCAATCCCTGAGGCCGGCTGGGAATTTGAAATTCCCGCCAAAACCTCAGGGACCGCCTCCTCTTTCCTTTGTTCATTCGTTTGTTGCCCATGTGGGGCGGCCATTTTGAGCTTGTTGGCAAAACTTTTAGGGCAGTCTCTGTAGAGGTGGTTTGTTTCTCCACAAAGATTGCACCGTCTGCCATTGGTACAATCATCAAACTGTGACCAATTTCTCTACACTTCCCACATACTAACTCTTGGCATGCTTCAGCGAGATGACCAAACCTGCAACCCTTCCTGCAGAGTTTGGTATGTAGCCTCTGTTCTCTCCGAGCACAATCATGGAAGGCAGATGTTTCAGGCCCTGGTAGCCCCCAGCGTCTTCCCATTGTTTAATGGGAATTCGCCAGAAGCATGTCCAAATGCCATCTTCATCTAACACTTTGACAGGCTGGCCTCGAACAGTGCAAAATCTACCCAACCAAACATAAATATCATCTCCAGTCACTGTTTCATTGAACATCCTTACAATCACAGTTTTAAGTGTGTTATCAGAAAGTTTCTCGACAGTGAACATGGAGAACTGGGCTTTAACCCTCTGGAGTCTAAGGGTATTTTTGGGGCCTGGAGAAGTTTTGTCATGCCTTGACATTTGTGCTTTTTTCAGTTTCTTATAAATATCTAAATGGGTAAAGACTAATCTCACTGTAATCAGCACAAACTGGGCTGTAATAATATGTGAAATGCATGTATGTACATGATTGTGTTTTTGAGAAAAAAAATATTATGCGTGGTTAGTGAAAAACTAAAAATGTTAAAACGCTTGAATAAGGCAAAAAAACACATAAAGAACAATGGTTCCCGGGATTTTTGAGAACTGGAGCTTGTAGCCTAGAATTTTTCTTTCTAAATGATGTGAAAATCATCTTGTTTACTCACTCACAGAAAACAATATATTGCTTAAAATTTTCTAAGACACTTTTTGTTGGTAAAAGTCAAATGCGAGTAGGCGTCAACTACCATAAATATCATTGTGATTTACACCTGAGAAGACAAAGGCCTGCATAATGAGCTGCATAATGAGCCTCTCAGTCATCTGTGCCACTGTGAGTGAGGAGTTACAAGAGAGAATGTGAGAACAAAATAAATCTATATAATTTTATGTTTGTAGTTTATTAAGAATATATTTAATTATCCCACAACATAATTTAATATCCACTTGGGGGAGCAGTTAAACAGTTTATTAGAAACAATCAAAGCTGACTTTCAAACAAATTGTTTGGCATGCTTACTCCAGTCACACAATCCTTCAGAAATCCTTTTAACAATCTTATTTTCTACAAAAAAAAAAAAAAACGTTTGTTGTTATTATTATCATCATTATTATTAATGTTGAAAAGAGCTGAGAATATTTTTCTGGGTTTTTAGGGGGAATAAATGGAAAGAAAAGCATTGTTTTTACATTTGTTACAGTTATCTATTTGTTACATTTATATTATTTACATCAAGCTTTCGAAGGGTATAGTGTTGTATATTGTTATTGAAACTTCATAATGTTTCACTTGATTATATATTTAGTCAGGAATTATAGTTCGGAAAAAGTCTAACTAGTAAAACGTTTACACGTTATGTGAAAACTAGTACAAGTATATAAATAAATAAAAAGAGACTTACTCGTGTTTATGATCTCTGCTGAATAAAGTGCTTCATTCTTTTTTTCTGAGGAAATCCATTTCTCAAATCCTAAACCACATCACATCTTTTTGGGGTGAATTATGTGTTATTCCTATCATCGCGAAGCAAACAGTAAAATAAAAAAAACTTGAACAGTCTGGCTGCTTTTTCTTCTGTGTGGGCGTATTCAAGCTGCGCGCTTCAGTTTGAATCTGAATAGCGCGTTCAGCGCGGGGGCGTGGTCACATTAGATATAATGAAGGGAGACATGAAAAACAGACATCGCGTTGTTTTCATATGGATTACTTTATCACAGAATATCTGTTTTCGGCGGCACTTGTTTAGTTTAAAAATAGACATGTCAAGCTTTCTATAGATATCTCTCTCATGTATTTTCGTTGAGTATTCACGGAGTTACAGTTCATTTAAATGACGTATTTGTAAAAGAAGATCAGCGCAGACAAAGGCTGCAGACAGCGCACCTTGTTTGTTATCTTTATTTTATAAGTGCACAAAGTTTTGTTGTTATTATGTATGTATCCAAAAAAAAGTAGACCCTTTACAGATTCGATTGATGTATTGCTCTTATCTGTACGATTAAAACTGAAAGTGTAATTTAAGTTCTTTTCGGGGTTATCAGGAGAAAATGACTCAAAACGCGTATCCGCGTTAATCGACTTGATAGGGTTAACTGAATCAAACCTTTGCCAAAAGTCATTAAGCAGGGAAGCGGTTTGTTTAATTTGATTAAACATCAAATCCTTTGTTCAAGGGCAGAGTCATCAAACAATTCAGGTCTTCAGATCTAAAAGCTAAGGTCTTTTGGATCAGCTTGCTGGAAAAGTCCATACGGGACATTCCAAGGAGCTTCCCCTCAACCTGCCTGAATAAAAAACGCACGCTGTGGTGCTAAAAACTTAAAACAACAATAAATACAATAATAAATAACCAAATAAATAATTAAAAGACCTTACCTTAAAACTTGTTTTAGCCCGAAGCAGCAGAGTTCAATGTACCTCTCGAAGTGGTGTGACTCAAGATATAAAAAGATCTCTAGTCAGGAAACCTCCAAGAGGCGATCGCAGTCTCAACCGTCCGACAAGATACGTGATCTTAGCCAAAAGGCCGAGAAGCGATGCCGCTAAGACGCAGCGGGGAGGAAGCCGGACACGGCGATGCCCATCTCGGCTTTGGTTAGTCTGGGGGACCTAAAAACGCTGGGGGATGGTAGTACCCTCCCCTGTCTGCAACGTCACCGGGCCTCGTCACGCTCGGCCTGACGCTGGCACTGCAGCGACGGAAAGTACGGCATCGCTCGTAATTCCCAAACGGTTCGTCGCAGAGCCACGTGCCTTATGTCATGGGAATCCTTGGCTCGAGCCGAACCAGACGCAGGTCTCAGATTGGCTCGTCGCTCTGACAAAATTTTCGGGTATTTGGGATTTTGTCGAAAACCTTCTTTTGCAACCTAGCGCCAGGTATTTGGCCCAGTCCCACCCAAAGCAGCACCGAAAGCTTCTTTGGAGTCTGCCTGTCAATAATCATCCCAAAAAAGTGGAAATTTCCATTCACCTTGGCGAGGGGACCTCAAAACGTGCTAAGGTGGCGTGTCTGAGATGGCTCGAATGGCTATAACTCCAGGAAGGAATGAGATCCCTTCACCCAAATCGGCACACCTGTGCAGGGGCTCAGTCAGAGGCCAGGTAAAAAAAGGGCGCTGCGACAGGCCACTCGGTGGCGCTGTAAGCGACAACAAAACTAATACCAATTGAAAAAGGACAACCAAACAACATGGAGACAGCTACAGCTAGGCTGCAGTCAGTCCAATCGACTTTCAAAGTAAGGTCTGTGCTAACTGGCTGAGCGTAACTGACTTTGTTTCACAGGCGCACAACACATACCTCGCATGTGACAGAACTCCCCATTCTGAAACGCAAAAAAAAACGCAAAACGCAAAAAAAAACCTCTTCTGCTTTGTTTCACCAACAATTTCAGGGGAGAGCGCGAACGCAGTCCCCCACTACCATAAATTATGCAGTCGAGATTCCCGCATTTGGGGAATTCGCAGGGGTCAGCATGGCCGGAGTGCAAAGGGCAAGCCTCGCCCTGGGTGAACCGCCTTCTTGATCATGGTGTCTCCCCTGCCAGGTAAGTATGAAGGCCCAGGCGGTCAGCCAGAGGTATGATTTGCGTCTCTACCGTCCACACCAACGGTTAGCCCCCCTCCAGGAAAGGAAGGATGGGTGCCTTCCGTTACTGGCCTGGAAACTGCCAAGCTCATGGGCCGGGGCTTCCCAACGCCGGTTTTAGATGACTCTCTTTAACCAAACACACCTGATTCGGTGCATCACCTCGTCTGTGAAAGACCTCAGGTGGGTGCATCGTTCATGGAAGAGTCCAAGACCCCAGGAGGGCGCATCAGGAAAAAAGTTCGCAATACACCACAGCATGGCAGATCTCATTCCTTGTTGCAAATACAGTTGCTATTTAATGAAAAGTGAGATACGCACCACATGTGGTGCACATGTGTGCCAAAATTCAACGCTCATTTTTGTAAGGGATAAAACTTACAAAAATGGATTCCTCTGAGTGCCCTGAGTACAGTACAACTGTTTTCTCTAGGCCTCATAAAAAAATTTCTTCCGACTTCCACCCCCCTCGAGCTGCCTTTTCTAGCCAGGGAGCGTGCACCCTGGCCGGCATGGATGAGTAGGTACGAGGGGGGTGGATGGTACTATTTTTTTGCTAATATCTCCGCGAAGCGGTGGAACCCGGGGCTGAAATTCGGGGGATCCTTAGAGGGTCGAGGGGCCTACCGTATGCAACCACCCTCGAGTTCCTGGGTGGTCCAGTTCCTGAGTTATAATGGTTCAAATTCCACATTTTGGGGGGCCGTAACTCGGACCCCCAGGGTCATAGGGACATGGGGCTAGTGTCGTCGGATAGAGCTCCCAAAGGTCTAATTTTGACCAGAGTTTGGTGTTGTTTCTCCTCTTTTCGAGTGAGTTATGGCCAGTCAAATTTTGGGACTTTTTGCATTTGCGGGTCCATATCTCTGGCTCCCGGGGGTCTATCGACTTGGGGGAGGTGGCTTCAGAGAGGGCCCTTTGAGGGCTATCAAGTCACCGAGTTTCAAGTTGCTAGGTCTCTTCCTTCCATTTGACTATCAAAAATGTGGGGGGCCATAAATTCGCCCCCCGGGGTGTTATGGATGGGGGGACAGCTGTGTTCGGTAGGCCTTCTGGAGGTCTTACTCCGTCCCGAGTTTGGTGCAGTTTGGCCCCGTTTTGGCCGTTTTGACCCCCGGGGTCATAGGGACATGGGGCTAGTGTCGTCGGATAGACGGCCCCCTGGTCTGACTTTTTTCTATGCATATTTCTACAGTATAATGGGATAAAACTTACAAAAATGGATTCCCTGAGTGCCCTGAGTACAGTACAAGTGTTTTCTCTAGGCCTCATAAAAAAAAAATTTCTTCCGACTTCCACCCCCCTCAAGCTGCCTTCTCTAGCCGGGGAGGGTGCACCCTGGCCGGCATGGATGAGTAGGTGCGAGGGGGGTGGATGTCATTAGTCATTAGACTAGAAAATGAATGGGAAATAGACTGGTAAGGGACCAAGGTAATTTACAGTTTATTAGAACAAAAGTGGAATGAGAAATAGACTGGTAAGTGACCAAGAAAATAGTTCCATTTGTAGTTTCTTAGACTAGAGGTGGTATGAAAAATAGACTGGTAACTGAATCAAGGAAAGAGTCATATTTGTAGTTTATCAGACTAGAAAATGAATGAGAAATAGACTGGTAGGTGACCAAGGAAATAGTACTATTTGTAGTTTATTAGACTAGAAGTTGAATGAGAAATAGACTGGTAAGTGATCCAAGGGAATAGTCCCATTTGTAGTTTATTAGACTAGAAAAAGAATGAAAAAAAAACTGGTGAGTGAATCAAAGGAATAGTCAAATTTGTAGTTTATTAAACTAGAAGTGTAATGAGAAATAGACTGCAAATTGTGCTCTCTAATGTATTAGACTCAAAGTTGTATTAACAGACTACAAATGGGACCTAAAAAGTTATATAAGTAACCAATGCTTGGGCAGTGTCCCTTGCATTCATCCTTTTGCTATTCATCCTTTAGTGTTTTAACAAAAGTAGATATGGCTTTGGACGACTGTCCCTTGTGCTTTCGTGGCTATAATCAGCTAAGCCAACACCTTCGTGTCTTTCACAAGGTGCGGAATGTGAAGGAGCGCAAGCTTCTCCTATCCATTGCTTCTGGGAGAGCTTCTCACGGCGGTACCGGCAGCTGAGGAAGCGGTCAAATCCCACCCCCTCTAGGCAGGTTGCACGGGCAACACATAGTCTGCTATCGGCCCTCAATAGCCCTGGGGAGGAGGAGTGCTCAGAGTCGCAGGTTGACAGACTAGATGAAGAGCCAGCCACCAGGCCTGAGGCAGAGCCAGCCACAGGACCCGAGGAGGAGGTCGCCGGGCCTTCAAAGAAGGCCCACTCCTCCGATGCACCATACCCCTTTCCGGACCACTTGCCAGCCCTAAGTGAGTATGACACTTGTCACTTTGATAACACCATACAATAACTTTCATTAATAAATCTCCTATTTGTAGATTATTAGACTAGAAGTTACCTGAGAAATAGACTGGTAAGTGAACCAAGGAAATAATCTCATTTGTTGTTCATTAGACTAGAAGTTGAATTAGAAATAGACTGGTAAGTGAACCAAGGAAATAGCCCCATTTATAGTTTGTTAGACTACAAGAGAAATGAGAAATAGACTGATAAGTGACCAAGGAAATAGTACCATTTGTAGTTTATTAGACTAGAAAATTATAGTAATATAATTATACATATACACACACATATTATGTATGTATATATATATATATATATATATATATATATATATATAATTTATTATATATTTAATTTAATTTAATTTAATATAATAATAATAATAATAATGTTTGTTAGTGTTTACCTCTTAGTTATCGACCTGACTCACCTGGTCCTTCTCTTGTGCTTTCTTTTTGCAGATCAGCTCATTGAGGAGTCCAGGGCCCACTGGGAGGGCATCAACCCCACTCCGAAATTAATAAATAATGTGTCCTCAAAGATTTTTAGAATAAAATTTTTTATTTCATATATGTCAGCTGGCCAGACCAATCTGGCCAGCTTGATGTTTTTGGACAACAGGGCAAAGGTCCGGTCCTGGCTGTCTTTTTTAAGGAAATGCAACATTGCAGAGCCAACTGTGCACCATTACCTAAAAAATGTGGCACAGTTCCTCAAATATCTTAATGAGACCCCGCCGCCCACATGCCGGCTCTCCCGTGTGGCTTTCATTGGGATTAGGAGGGAAATCCAGAACTTGACCCGCCCAGTAAAGCGCAGCGTGGCAGTCCACGAGCTGGCTGTAAAACAAGCCAAGGAGGCCCGCCTGATCCCTAAAGCCACAATGCGAGCTTGCCGGGACTCTGCCAAAAAATTTTTTCTGAGATTCTGGGTAAGTTTTTGAATCCTTTCTCCTCTCATTATTTGGCGATCAATGTGATCCTTTATGCTTCTCTTTTTTTCTGTGAAGATCGTCTGAAGACTAGTCCTGAGAAAAAGGACCAATGGTCTTTTTATGGACACCTCACCACTTACTGGGCCAGCATTTATGGTCACCGTGGAGGGGTGTTCCAAAATGTAACAATTAAAGAGGTGGAGGATGCCCGTGCGACAGCTACAGAAGGCCACTTTGTCATTAATGTGAGTGGTTCTCTTTCTCTCTGTCTCTCGTTGTCCACATGGTTTTCTTTAAAATAAAACTCAGCTTATGCCACTTCTCACTGTTTCTAAAGATATCAGCCCACAAGACCAACCAGGCCTTTGGATCAGCCCAGCTGGCCCTGGACCAGGAGGAGTATGGGTGGCTTGAGGAATTCCTTTCACTCCGGTCCAACTTGGTAGGGGGACGAGTTGCAAACTATTTCTTCTTTACCTCAAAGGCCAGCTCCTGCAAAAACTTGAACAAGTATTTTCAGGATGCGTGGGCGAGCATGGGGTTACCAGGCACACCCACATTTACTGATGTGAGGACTGCCATCGCCACCCATGTAAGCATTCCTGTACTTGTTCCGGCTTTATGAGTTTCTGGTGTGTTTTTTTCTAACTCTTTGCCTATGCTGTTCTCTCTCCAAAAAGGCAAAGAACACTCACTGCCCGGAAGATAGGCACAAAGTGGCACAGTTCATGTGCCACGACACCACCACAGCTGACAGGTTTTATGCCCTCAACCTTAATGCAAAGCAGGCAGCAGAACACCGTCGCCTCTTTGATACAGCTGTGGTGGGTGAGGAAGCTGATAGTCCAAGGCAGCAAGGTGCCAAGAGAAGAAAGACGACAAAACCCCACAAGATGCCAGCTGAGGAAAAGTCCTCATCCACCAGCCCAACGCTCTCCGACAGCCCTCCCGATGCCGAAGAAGGCCAGAAGTCTGGGAAATCTGCTTCAGTAAGTACAATTTCCCATGGATTGGTTTAACTGTTTGTGACAAGTAGACATGTTCACTAACACTTTGCCTTTCTTATTATTTCTATAAGGAAAGAAGCACATTAATGAAGATGGTCCTCAGACGCAGACTGATGGTGAAGAACTCCCCACTTAAATCACCACAGGAAATAGCGTCTAAAAAGCTGGTGCAGCAAGTAAAAAAAGAGACTGGAGAAATTAAAAAAAAAATCCCCGTAAATAATTTATGTAGCTATTTAAATTGTTTGTTTTGATATTTGTTATGATAATTGTTCTACTCCTTTTATTTCTACGATAAAAAAGTAAGGTTATCTTTTTATTTGTTTTGATAGCCTGTTCCATTTTTCTTTTTTCTTTTTTTTTGTAAATAGTTATAGTTAAGGTTAATATCAGTTTGCTCTGAATCTTTCTGAACATGTTTATTTATTTATTTTATTTTTCTTATATAATGCATTTATATAAATGCGACCACCCTCGAGTTCCTGGGTGGTCCGGTTCCTGAGTTATAACGGTTCAAATCCCACATTTTGGGGGCCGTAACTCGGACGCCCGGGGTCATAGGAACATGGGGCTGGTGTCGTCGGATAGAGCTCCCAAAGGTCTAATTTTGACCAGAGTTTGGTGTTGTTTCCCTTCTTTCCGAGTGAGTTATGGCCGGTCAAATTTTGCATTTGCGGGTCCATATCTCTGGCCCCCGGGGGTCTATCGACTTGGGGGAGGTGGCTTCAGAGAGGGCCCTTCGAGGGCTATCAAGTCACCAAGTTTCAAGTCGCTAGGTCTCTTCCTTCCATTTGACTATCAAAAATGTGGGGGCCATAACTCCGCCCCCGGGGTGTTATGGATGGGGGGGGCAGCGGTGTTCGGTAGGCCTTCTGGAGTTCTTACTCTGACCCGAGTTTGGTGCAGTTTGGCCCCGTTTTGGCGGAGTTACAGCTTGGCAAAGTCTGTGACATTTTGGTTACCAAATAACCAAAATCCAACATTTTTTCTATGCATATTTCTACAGTATAATGGGATAAAACTTACAAAAACGGATTCCTCTGAGTGCCCTGAGTACAGTACAAGTGTTTTCTCTAGGCCTCATAAAAAAATTTTCTTCCGACTTCCACCCCCTCGAGCTGCCTTTTCTAGCCAGGGAGGGTGCACCCTGGCCGGCATGGATGAGTAGGTATAAGGGGGGTGGATGGTACTATTTTTTGCTAATATCTCCGCGAAGCGGTGGACCCCGAGGCTAAAATTCGGGGGATCCCTAGAGGATCGAGGGGCCTACCGTATGCGACCACCCTCGAGTTCCTGGGTGTTCCGGTTCCTGAGTTATAACGGTTCAAATTCCACATTTTGTGGGGCCGTAACTCGGACCCCCGGGGTCATAGGAACATGGGGCTGGTGTAGTCGGATAGAGCTCCCAAAGGTCTAATTTTGACCTGAGTTTGGTGTTTTTTCCTCTCTTTTTGGGTGAGTTATTGCCGGTCAAATTTTGGGACTTTTTGCATTTGCGGGCCCGTATCTCTGGCCCCCGGGGGTCTATCGACTTGGGGGAGGTGGCTTCAGAGAGGGCCCTTTGAGGGCTATCAAGTCCCAGAGTTTCAAGTTGCTAGGTCTCTTCCTTCCATTTGACTATTAAAAATGTGTGGGGCAATAACTTCGCCCCCCGGGGTGTTATGGATGGGGGGGCAGCGGTGTTCGGTAGGCCTTCTGGAGGTCTTACTCTGACCCGAGTTTGGTGCAGTTTGGCCCCGTTTTGGCAGAGTTACAGCTTGGCAAAATCTGTGACATTTTGGTTAACATTCACCACAATTTTGGATATGTCCGCAAATGTTCCGGATGTGATCCGTGGTCATTCCGTGAATATAATGGTCAAATGGACAAATAGTGGGTTCGTGGGACCCAGGGTGGGGGTCCGCAAGTGGTCCGCAGATGATGCGCAGTCATTTTGTGAACATAATGGTCAAATGGACAAATAGTGGGTTCGTGGGACCCAGGGTGGGGGTCCGCAAGTGGTCCGCAGATGATCCGCAGTCATTGTGTGAATATAATGGTCAAATGGACAAATACGGGGTTCGTGGGACCCAGGGTGGGGGTCCGCAAGGGGTCTGCAGATGATCCGCAGTCATTGTGTGAATATAATGGTCAAATGGACAAATAATGGGTTCGTGAGACCCGGGTTGGGGGTCCGACGGGGGTCCGCATCGGTTCCGTGGTCATTCTGTAACTTTAAAGGTCAAATGGACAAATATAGGTTTCGTGGGCAAAAAAATCGTACACCCCACATTCGGGTAAATGCCACTGTTTTAAACCTGAGGTGTACTGCTCCGTGCGCCACCCTATGGAGAAGTGCTGAATGGCATGTAGGGGCCTCAAATTTGGGTGGGCTTCCGCGGGGCCCCTCGGGGGTCCAGATCCTCCTGCGCCGGTCAGGGGTCTCCCGTGGGCCGGCGCGGTCCGGCAGACATCGACGCCGCGTCCGTCAAAAATTTTTTGGGGTCAGCGCGCAGGTCCCCTTAACCCACGTACACGAGCCCTCAAACTTATACCTGAATGGACGCTCCAAAAAAAAAAGGACTTTCTGGAGAAGTCAAGACGTGACATCCCTAGGAGCTTGCCATTCACCTCTTTAAAATAAAAGCGCACGCTGTGGTGCCTCCGCACGCCGGCACGGGCAGCCGACATGATGGAGGCACCAACAGCCTAGAAACTTAAAACAACAATAAATACAATAATAAATAACCAAATAAATAATTAAAAGACCTTACCTTAAAACGTGTTGGAGCCCGAAGCAGCAGAGTTCAATGTACCTCTCGAAGTTGTGTGACTCAAGATATAAAAAGATCTCGATTCAGGAAACCTCCAAGAGGCGATCGCAGTCTAAACCGTCTGACAAGATACGTGATCTTAGCCAAAAGGCCGAGAAGTGATGCCGCTAAGACGCAGCGGGCAGGAAGCCGGACACGGCGATGCCCATCTCGGCTTTGGTAAGTCTGGGGGACCTAAAAACGCTGGGGGATGGTAGTACCCTTATGTAATGGGAATCCTTGGCTCGAGCCGAACCAGACGCAGGTCTCAGATTGGCTCGTCGCTCTGACAGAATTTTCGGGTATTTGGGATTTTGTCGAAAACCTTCTTTTGCAACCTAGCGCCAGGTATTTGGCCCAGTCCCACCCAAAGCAGCACAGAAAGCTTCTCTGGAGTCTGCCTGTCAATAATCATCCCAAAAAAGTGGAAATTTCCATTCACCTTGGCGAGGGGACCTCAAAACGTGCTAACGTGGCGTGTCCGAGATGGCTCGAATGGCTATAACTCCAGGAAGGAATGAGATCCCTTCACCCAAATCGGCACACCTGTGCAGGGGCTCAGTCAGAAGCAAGGTGAAAAAGGGCGCTGCGACAGGCCACTCGGTGGCGCTGTAAGCGACAACAAAATTAATACCAATTGAAAAAGGACAACCAAACAACATGGAGACAGCTACAGCTAGGCTGCAGTCAGTCCAATCGACTTTCAAAGTAAGGTCTGTGCTATATTCGAACTGAACCACCCACCAGGGTCCGATTTTTCAAGAGCGTAACTGACTTTGTTTCACAGGCGCACAACACATACCTCGCATGTGACAGAACTCCCCATTCTGAAACGCAAAAAAAAACCGCAAAACGCAAAAAAAACCTCTTCTGCTTTGTTTCACCAACAATTTCAGGGGAGAGCGCGAACGCAGTCCCCCACTACCATAAATTATGCAGTCGAGATTCCCGCATTTGGGGAATTCGCAGGGGTCAGCATGGCCGGAGTGCAATGGGCAAGCCTCGCCCTGGGTGAACCGCCTTCTTGATCATGGTGTCTCCCCTGCCAGGTAAGTATGAAGGCCCAGGCGGTCAGCCAGAGGTATGATTTGCGTCTCTACCGTCCACACCAACGGTTAGCCCCCCTCCAGGAAAGGAAGGATGGGTGCCTTCCGTTACTGGCCTGGAAACTGCCAAGCTCATGGGCCGGGGCTTCCCAACGCCGGTTTTAGATGACTCTCTTTAACCAAACACACCTGATTCGGTGCATCACCTCGTCTGTGAAAGACCTCAGGTGGGTGCATCGTTCATGGAAGAGTCCAAGACCCCAGGAGGGCGCATCAGGAAAAAAGTTCGCAATACACCACAGCATGGCAGATCTCATTCCTTGTTGCAAATACAGTTGCTATTTAATGAAAAGTGAGATACGCACCACATGTGGTGCACATGTGTGCCAAAATTCAACGCTCATTTTTATGTAAATTCTACAGTATTATCGGATAAAACTTACAAAAATGGATTCCTCTGAGTGCCCTGAGTACAGTACAACTGTTTTCTCTAGGCCTCATAAAAAAATTTTCATCCGACTTCCACCCCCCTCGAGCTGCCTTCTCTAGCCGGGAAGTGTGCACCCTGGCCGGCATGGATGAGTAGGTACGAGGGGGGTGGATGGTACTATTTTTTTGCTAATATCTCCGCGAAGCGGTGGAACCCGGGGCTGAAATTCGGGGGATCCCTAGAGGGTCGAGGGGCCTACCGTATGCGACCACCCTCGAGTTCCTGGGTGGTCCAGTTCCTGAGTTATAATGGTTCAAATTCCACATTTTGGGGGGCCGTAACTCGGACCCCCGGGGTCATAGGGACATGAGGCTAGTGTCGTCGGATAGAGCTCGCAAAGGTCTAATTTTGACCAGAGTTTGGTGTTGTTTCTCCTCTTTTCGAGTGAGTTATGGCCGGTCAAATTTTGGGACTTTTTGCATTTGCGGGTCCATATCTCTGGCTCCCGGGGGTCTATCGACTTGGGGGAGGTGGCTTCAGACAGGGCCCTTTGAGGGCTATCAAGTCACCGAGTTTCAAGTTGCTAGGTCTCTTCCTTCCATTTGACTATCAAAAATGTGGGGGGCCATAAATTCGCCCCCCCGGGGTGTTATGGATGGGGGGACAGCGGTGTTCGGTAGGCCTTCTGGAGGTCTTACTCCATCCCGAGTTTGGTGCAGTTTGGCCCCGTTTTGGCCAATTTGACCCCCGGGGTCATAGGGACATGGGGCTAGTGTCGTCGGATAGACGGCCCCCTGGTCTGACTTTTTTCTATGCATATTTCTACAGTATAATGGGATAAAACTTACAAAAATGGATTCCCTGAGTGCCCTGAGTACAGTACAAGTGTTTTCTCTAGGCCTCATAAAAAAATTTTTCTTCCGACTTCCACCCCCCTCAAGCTGCCTTCTCTAGCCGGGGAGGGTGCACCCTGGCCGGCATGGATGAGTAGGTGCGAGGGGAAAATGAATGGGAAATAGACTGGTAAGGGACCAAGGTAATTTACAGTTTATTAGACTAAAAGTGGAATGAGAAATAGACTGGTAAGTGACCAAGAAAATAGTTCCATTTGTAGTTTCTTAGACTAGAGGTGGTATGAAAAATAGACTGGTAACTGAATCAAGGAAATAGTCATATTTGTAGTTTATCAGACTAGAAAATGAATGAGAAATAGACTGGTAGGTGACCAAGGAAATAGTACTATTTGTAGTTTATTAGACTAGAAGTTGAATGAGAAATAGACTGGTAAGTGATCCAAGGGAATAGTCCCATTTGTAGTTTATTAGACTAGAAAAAGAATGAAAAATAGACTGGTGAGTGAATCAAAGGAATAGTCAAATTTGTAGTTTATTAAACTAGAAGTGTAATGAGAAATAGACTGCAAATTGTGCTCTCTAATGTATTAGACTCAAAGTTGTATTAACAGACTACAAATGGGACCTAAAAAGTTATATAAGTAACCAATGCTTGGGCAGTGTCCCTTGCATTCATCCTTTTGCTATTCATCCTTTAGTGTTTTAACAAAAGTAGATATGGCTTTGGACGACTGTCCCTTGTGCTTTCGTGGCTATAATCAGCTAAGCGCAAGCTTCTCCTATCCATTGCTTCTGGGAGAGCTTCTCACGGCGGTACCGGCAGCTGAGGAAGCGGTCAAATCCCACCCCCTCTAGGCAGGTTGCACGGGCAACACATAGTCTGCTATCGGCCCTCAACAGCCCTGGGGAGGAGGAGTGCTCAGAGTCGCAGGTTGACAGACTAGATGAAGAGCCAGCCACCAGGCCTGAGGCAGAGCCAGCCACAGGACCCGAGGAGGAGGTCGCCGGGCCTTCAAAGAAGGCCCACTCCTCCGATGCTCCATACCCCTTTCCGGACCACGTGCCAGCCCTAAGTGAGTATGACACTTGTCACTTTGATAACACCATACAATAACTTTCATTAATAAATCTCCTATTTGTAGATTATTAGACTAGAAGTTACCTGAGAAATAGACTGGTAAGTGAACCAAGGAAATAATCTCATTTGTTGTTCATTAGACTAGAAGTTGAATTAGAAATAGACTGGTAAGTGAACCAAGGAAATAGCCCCATTTATAGTTTGTTAGACTACAAGAGAAATGAGAAATAGACTGATAAGTGACCAAGGAAATAGTACCATTTGTAGTTTATTAGACTAGAAAATTATAGTAATATAATTATACATATACACACACATATTATGTATATATATATATATATATATATATATATATATATATATATAATTTATTATATATTTAATTTAATTTAATTTAATTTAATATAATAATAATAATAATAATAATGCTTGTTAGTGTTTACCTCTATGTTATCGACCTGACTCACCTGGTCCTTCTCTTGTGCTTTCTTTTTGCAGATCAGCTCATTGAGGAGTCCAGGGCCAACTGGGAGGGCATCAACCCCACTCCGAAATTAATAAATAATGTGTCCTCAAAGATTCTTAGAATAAAAATTTTTATTTCATATATGTCAGCTGGCCAGACCAATCTGGCCGGCTTGATGTTTTTGGACAACAGGGCAAAGGTCCGGTCCTGGCTGTCTTTTTTAAAGAAATGCAACATTGCAGAGCCAACTGTGCACCATTACCTAAAAAATGTGGCACAGTTCCTCAAATATCTTAATGAGACCCCGCCGCCCACATGCCGGCTCTCCCGTGTGGCTTTCATTGGGATTAGGAGGGAAATCCAGAACTTGACCCGCCCAGTAAAGCGCAGCGTGGCAGTCCACGAGCTGGCTGTAAAACAAGCCAAGGAGGCCCGCCTGATCCCTAAAGCCACACTGCGAGCTTGCCGGGACTCTGCCAAAAAAATTATTTCTGAGATTCTGGGTAAGTTTTTGAATCCTTTCTCCTCTCATTATTTGGCGATCAATGTGATCCTTTATGCTTCTCTTTTTTTCTGTGAAGATCGTCTGAAGACTAGTCCTGAGAAAAAGGACCAATGGTCTTTTTATGGACACCTCACCACTTACTGGGCCAGCATTTATGGTCACCGTGGAGGGGTGTTCCAAAATGTAACAATTAAAGAGGTGGAGGATGCCCGTGCGACAGCTACAGAAGGCCACTTTGTCATTAATGTGAGTGGTTCTCTTTCTCTCTGTCTCTCGTTGTCCACATGGTTTTCTTTAAAATAAAACTCAGCTTATGCCACTTCTCACTGTTTCTAAAGATATCAGCCACAAGACCAACTAGGCCTTTGGTGCAGCCGAGCTGGCCCTGGACCAGGAGGAGTATGGGTGGCTTGAGGAATTCCTTTCACTCCGGTCCAACTTGGTAGGGGGACGAGTTGCAAACTACTTCTTCTTTACCTCAAAGGCCAGCTCCTGCAAAAACTTGAACAAGTATTTTCAGGATGCGTGGGCGAGCATGGGGTTACCAGGCACACCCACATTTACTGATGTGAGGACTGCCATCGCCACCCATGTAAGCATTCCTGTACTTGTCCCGGCTTTATGAGTTTCTGGTGTGTTTTTTTCTAACTCTTTGCCTATGCTGTTCTCTCTCCAAAAAGGCAAAGAACACTCACTGCCCGGAAGATAGGCACAAAGTGGCACAGTTCATGTGCCACGACACCACCACAGCTGACAGGTTTTATGCCCTCAACCTTAATGCAAAGCAGGCAGCAGAACACCGTCGCCTCTTTGATACAGCTGTGGTGGGTGAGGAAGCTGATAGTCCAAGGCAGCAAGGTGCCAAGAGAAGAAAGACGACAAAACCCCACAAGATGCCAGCTGAGGAAAAGTCCTCATCCACCAGCCCAACGCTCTCCGACAGCCCTCCCGATGCCGAAGAAGGCCAGAAGTCTGGGAAATCTGCTACAGTAAGTACAATTTCCCATGGATTGGTTTAACTGTTTGTGACAAGTAGACATGTTCACTAACACTTTGCCTTTCTTATTATTTCTATAAGGAAAGAAGCACATTAATGAAGATGGTCCTCAGACGCAGACTGATGGTGAAGAACTCCCCACTTAAATCACCACAGGAAATAGCGTCTAAAAAGCTGGTGCAGCAAGTAAAAAAAGAGACTGGAGAAATTTTAAAAAAAATCCCGTAAATAATTTATGTAGCTATTTAAATTGTTTGTTTTGATGTTTTTTATGATAATTGTTCTACTCCTTTTATTTCTACGATAAAAAAGTAAGGTTATCTTTTTATTTGTTTTGATAGCCTGTTCCATTTTTCTTTTTTCTTTTTTTTGTAAATAGTTATAGTTAAGGTTAATATCAGTTTGCTCTGAATCTTTCTGAACATGTTTATTTATTTATTTTATTTTTCTTATATAATGCATGTTTCCTATTATACTTTTTATATATTGTGTTTTTTTGTACAGAACTTTGAGGCATTTTTGATTTTGACTTTACAATGTCTGCAAAACAAAAAGTTCAATAAATATTTGAAATTGAATTAAGGTGTCATTACTTTACACACACTCACACACACTCACACACACACACACACACAAATATATATTACATGTAATAAAAATAATTTAAACATATTTATATATTGTGTGTGTAAATAAAAAGGTATATGTAATAAATACATAATAAATATATAGTATTTCTATACATAAAATGTTTAATAAAAACATATTTTACTATATTTTGAATAACTTGAAATTAGGATGTTTTCACATAAATACACTTCTATTTCAAATGTATTCAGGCCGATCATCATAACCAGTTAAACTGATTATTAGACTAGAAGTTGAATGAGAAATAGACTGAAAAAGTGAAATGTATTGTTTATTAGACTAGAAAAGGAATGAGAAATAGACTGGTAAGTGACCAAGGAAATAGTACTTTTTGTAGTTTATTAGACTAAAAGTTTTGAATAAGAAATAGACTGGCAAGGGATCAAGGAAATAGTGCCATATGTAGTTTATTAGACTATAAAATTAATGAGAAATAGACTGGCAAGTGATCCATGAAATAGTGCCATATGTTTTCACATTAATACACTTCTATTTCAAATTTATTCAGGCCGATCATCATCACCAGTTAAACTGATTATTAAACTAGAAGTTGAATGAGAAATAGACTGAAATAGTGAAATGTATTGTTTATTAGACTAGAAAAGGAATGAGAAATAGACTGGTAAGTGACCAAGGAAACAGTACTTTTTGTAGTTTATTAGACTAAAAGTTTTGAATAAGAAATAGACTGGCAAGTGATCAAGGAAATAGTGCCATATGTAGTTTATTAGACTATGAAATGAATGAGAAATAGACTGGCAAGTGATCCATGAAATAGTGCCATATGTTTTCACATTAATACACTTCTATTTCAAATTTATTCAGGCCGATCATCATCACCAGTTAAACTGATTATTAGACTAGAAGTTGAATGAGAAATAGACTGAAATAGTGAAATGTATTGTTTATTAGACTAGAAAAGGAATAAGAAATAGTCTGGTAAGTTACCAAGGAAATAGTACTTTTTGTAGCTTATTACACTAAAAGTTTGAATAAGAAATAAACTGGCAAGTGATCAAGGAAATAGTGCCATATGTAGTTTATTAGACTATGAAATGAATGAGAAATAGACTGGCAAGTGATCCATGAAATAGTGCCATATGTTTTCACATTAATACACTTCTATTTCAAATGTATTCAGGCCGATCATCATAACCAGTTAAACTGATTATTAGACTAGAAGTTGAATGAGAAATAGACTGATATAGTGAAATGTATTGTTTATTAGACTAGAAAAGGAATGAGAAATAGACTGGTAAGTGACCAAGGAAATAGTACTTTTTGTAGTTTATTAGACTAAAAGTTTTGAATAAGAAATAGACTGGCAAGTGATCAAGGAAATAGTGCCATATGTAGTTTATTAGACTATGAAATGAATGAGAAATAGACTGGCAAGTGATCCATGAAATAGTGCCATATGTTTTCACATTAATACACTTCTATTTCAAATTTATTCAGGCCGATCATCATCACCAGTTAAACTGATTATTAGACTAGAAGCTGAAAGAGAAATAGACTGAAATAGTGAAATGTATTGTTTATTAGACTAGAAAAAGAATGAGAAATAGTCTGGTAAGTGACCAAGGAAATAGTACTTTTTGTAGCTTATTAGACTAAAAGTTTGAATAAGAAATAAACTGGCAAGTGATCAAGAAAATAGTGCCATATGTAGTTTATTAGACTATGAAATGAATGAGAAATAGACTGGCAAGTGATGCATGAAATAGTGCCATATGTTTTCACATTAATACACTTCTATTTCAAATGTATTCAGGCCGATCATCATAACCAGTTAAACTGATTATTAGACTAGAAGTTGAATGAGAAATAGACTGATATAGTGAAATGTATTGTTTATTAGACTAGAAAAGGAATGAGAAATAGACTGGTAAGTGACCAAGGAAATAGTACTTTTTGTAGTTTATTAGACTAAAAGTTTTGAATAAGAAATAGACTGGCAAGTGATCCATGAAATAGTGCCATATGTTTTCACATTAATACACTTCTATTTCAAACTTATTCAGGCCGATCATCATCACCAGTTAAACTGATTATTAGACTAGAAGTTGAATGAGAAATAGACTGAAATAGTGAAATGTATTGTTTATTAGACTAGAAAAGGAATGAGAAATAGACTGGTAAGTGACCAAGGAAATAGTACTTTTTGTAGTTTATTAGACTAAAAGTTTTGAATGAGAAATAGACTGGCAAGTGATCAAGGAAATAGTGCCATATGTAGTTTATTAGACTAGAAAATTAATGAGAAATAGACTGGCAAGTGATCCATGAAATAGTGCCATAGGTAGTTCATTAGACTATGAGTGGAATGAGAAATAGACTGGTCAGTGACCAAGGAAATAGTCCCATTTGAAGTTGTTTGGACTAAAAGTGGAATGAGAAATAGACTGCAAAGTGTGCACTCTTGTTTTATAAAACGTATTTTACAATACATTATGGATAAATTGGAATTAGGAAGATTTCAAATAAAGTAACTGTTAAGTGACAAATGAAATAGCCCCATGTGTAGTTCATTAGACTAAAAGTGATTTGAGAAATAGACTGACAATAAAAAATATTGCTATTTAATATACTGCAAGACTTGCAACATTTGTGGTGCAAATTAACCAAAATCCAACAGTTTTTTCTATGCATATTTCTACAGTATTATGGGATAAAACTTACAAAAATGGATTCCTCTGAGTGCCCTGAGTACAGTACAACTGTTTTCTCTAGGCCTCATAAAAAAAATTTTCTTCCGACTTCCACCCCCCTCGAGCTGCCTTCTCTAGCCGGGGAGGGTGCACCCTGGCCGGCATGGATGAGTAGGTGCGAGGGGGGTGGATGGTACTATTTTCTTGCTAATATCTCCGCGAAGCGGTGGACCCCGGGGCTGAAATTACCTACCGTATGCGACCACCCTCGAGTTCCTGGGTGGTCCGGTTCCTGAGTTATAACGGTTCAAATCCCACATTTTGGGGGGCCGTAACTCGGACGCCCGGGGTCATAGGAACATGGGGCTGGTGTCGTCGGATAGAGCTCCCAAAGGTCTAATTTTGACCAGAGTTTGGTGTTGTTTCCCTTCTTTCCGAGTGAGTTATGGCCGGTCAAATTTTGGGACTTTTTGCATTTGCGGGTCCATATCTCTGGCCCCCGGGGGTCTATCGACTTGGGGGAGGTGGCTTCAGAGAGGGCCCTTCGAGGGCTATCAAGTCACCAAGTTTCAAGTCGCTAGGTCTCTTCCTTCCATTTGACTATCAAAAATGTGGGGAGCCATAACTCCGCCCCCGGGGTGTTATGGATGGGGGGGCAGCGGTGTTCGGTAGGCCTTCTGGAGTTCTTACTCTGACCCGAGTTTGGTGCAGTTTGGCCCCGTTTTGGCGGAGTTACAGCTTGGCAAAGTCTGTGACATTTTGGTTAACATTCACCACAATTTTGGATATGTCCGCAAATGTTCTGGATGTGATCCGTGGTCATTCCGTGAATATAATGGTCAAATGGACAAATAGTGGGTTCTAGGGACCCAGGGTGGGGGTCCGCAAGTGGTCCGCAGATGATCCGCAGTCATTGTGTGAACATAATGGTCAAATGGACAAATAGTGGGTTCGTGGGACCCAGGGTGGGGGTCCGCAAGTGGTCCGCAGATGATCCGCAGTCATTGTGTGAATATAATGGTCAAATGGACAAATACGGGGTTCGTGGTACCCAGGGTGGGGGTCCGCAAGGGGTCTGCAGATGATCCGCAGTCATTGTGTGAATATAATGGTCAAATGGACAAATAATGGGTTCGTGGGACCCGGGTTGGGGGTCCGACGGGGGTCCGCATCGGTTCCGTGGTCATTCTGTAACTTTAAAGGTCAAATGGACAAATATAGGTTTCGTGGGCAAAAAAATCGTACACCCCCCATTCGGGTAAATGCCACTGTTTTAAACCTGAGGTGTACTGCTCCGTGCGCCACCCTGTGGAGAAGTGCTGAATGGCATATAGGGGCCTCAAATTTGGGTGGGCTTCCGCGGGGCCCCTCGGGGGTCCAGATCCTCCTGCGCCGGTCAGGGGTCTCCCGTGGGCCGGCGCGGTCCGGCAGACATCGACGCCGCGTCCGTCAAAAATTTTTTGGGGTCAGCGCGCAGGTCCCCTTAACCCACGTACACGAGCCCTCAAACTTATACCTGAATGGACGCTCCAAAAAAAAAAGGACTTTCTGGAGAAGTCAAGACGTGACATCCCTAGGAGCTTGCCATTCACCTCTTTAAAACAAAAGCGCACGCTGTGGTGCCTCCGCACGCCGGCACGGGCAGCCGACATGATGGAGGCACCAACAGCCTAGAAACTTAAAACAACAATAAATACAATAATAAATAACCAAATAAATAATTAAAAGACCTTACCTTAAAACGTGTTGGAGCCCGAAGCAGCAGAGTTCAATGTACCTCTCGAAGTTGTGTGACTCAAGATATAAAAAGATCTCGAGTCAGGAAACCTCCAAGAGGTCATCGCAGTCTAAACCGTCTGACAAGGTACGTGATCTTAGCCAAAAGGCCGAGAAGCGATGCCGCTAAGACGCAGCGGGCAGGAAGCCGGACACGGCGATGCCCATCTCGGCTTTGGTAAGTCTGGGGGACCTAAAAATGCTGGGGGATGGAGAAATAGACTGGCAAGTGATCCATGAAATAGTGCCATATGTTTTCACATTAATACACTTCTATTTCAAATTTATTCAGGCCGATCATCATCACCAGTTAAACTGATTATTAGACTAGAAGTTGAATGAGAAATAGACTGAAATAGTGAAATGTATTGTTTATTAGACTAGAAAAGGAATGAGAAATAGTCTGGTAAGTGACCAAGGAAATAGTACTTTTTGTAGCTTATTAGACTAAAAGTTTGAATAAGAAATAAACTGGCAAGTGATCAAGGAAATAGTGCCATATGTAGTTTATTAGACTATGAAATGAATGAGAAATAGACTGGCAAGTGATCCATGAAATAGTGCCATATGTTTTCACATTAATACACTTCTATTTCAAATGTATTCAGGCCGATCATCATAACCAGTTAAACTGATTATTAGACTAGAAGTTGAATGAGAAATAGACTGATATAGTGAAATGTATTGTTTATTAGACTAGAAAAGGAATGAGAAATAGACTGGTAAGTGACCAAGGAAATAGTACTTTTTGTAGTTTATTAGACTAAAAGTTTTGAATAAGAAATAGACTGGCAAGTGATCCATGAAATAGTGCCATATGTTTTCACATTAATACACTTCTATTTCAAACTTATTCAGGCCGATCATCATCACCAGTTAAACTGATTATTAGACTAGAAGTTGAATGAGAAATAGACTGAAATAGTGAAATGTATTGTTTATTAGACTAGAAAAGGAATGAGAAATAGACTGGTAAGTGACCAAGGAAATAGTACTTTTTGTAGTTTATTAGACTAAAAGTTTTGAATGAGAAATAGACTGGCAAGTGATCAAGGAAATAGTGCCATATGTAGTTTATTAGACTAGAAAATTAATGAGAAATAGACTGGCAAGTGATCCATGAAATAGTGCCATAGGTAGTTCATTAGACTATGAGTGGAATGAGAAATAGACTGGTCAGTGACCAAGGAAATAGTCCCATTTGAAGTTGTTTGGACTAAAAGTGGAATGAGAAATAGACTGCAAAGTGTGCACTCTTGTTTTATAAAACGTATTTTACAGGTATTTTACATGGTAGTACCCTCCCCTGTCTGCAACGTCACCGGGACTCGTCACGCTCGGCCTGACGCTGGCACTGCAGCGACGGAAAGTACGGCATCGCTCGTAACTCCCAAACGGTTCGTCGCAGAGCCACGTGCCTTATGTCATGGGAATCCTTGGCTCGAGCCGAACCAGACGCAGGTCTCAGATTGGCTCGTCGCTCTGACAAAATTTTCGGGTATTTGGGATTTTGTCGAAAACCTTCTTTTGCAACCTAGCGCCAGGTATTTGGCCCAGTCCCACCCAAAGCAGCACAGAAAGTTTCTCTGGAGTCTGCCTGTCAATAATCATCCCAAAAAAGTGGAAATTTCCATTCACCTTGGCGAGGGGACCTCAAAACGTGCTAACGTGGCGTGTCCGAGATGGCTCGAATGGCTATAACTCCAGGAAGGAATGAGATCCCTTCACCCAAATCGGCACACCTGTGCAGGGGCTCAGTCAGAAGCAAGGTGAAAAAGGGCGCTGCGACAGGCCACTCGGTGGCGCTGTAAGCGACAACAAAACTAATACCAATTGAAAAAGGACAACCAAACAACATGGAGACAGCTACAGCTAGGCTGCAGTCAGTCCAATCGACTTTCAAAGTAAGGTCTGTGCTATATTCGAACTGAACCACCCACCAGGGTCCGATTTTTCAAGAGCGTAACTGACTTTGTTTCACAGGCGCACAACACATACCTCGCATGTGACAGAACTCCCCATTCTGAAACGCAAAACGCAAAAAAAAACCTCTTCTGCTTTGTTTCACCAACAATTTCAGGGGAGAGCGCGAACGCAGTCCCCCACTACCATAAATTATGCAGTCGAGATTCCCGCATTTGGGGAATTCGCAGGGGTCAGCATGGCCGGAGTGCAAAGGGCAAGCCTCGCCCTGGGTGAACCGCCTTCTTGATCATGGTGTCTCCCCTGCCAGGTAAGTATGAAGGCCCAGGCGGTCAGCCAGAGGTATGATTTGCGTCTCTACCGTCCACACCAACGGTTAGCCCCCCTCCAGGAAAGGAAGGATGGGTGCCTTCCGTTACTGACCTGGAAACTGCCAAGCTCATGGGCCGGGGCTTCCCAACGCCGGTTTTAGATGACTCTCTTTAACCAAACACACCTGATTCGGTGCATCACCTCGTCTGTGAAAGACCTCAGGTGGGTGCATCGTTCATGGAAGAGTCCAAGACCCCAGGAGGGCGCATCAGGAAAAAAGTTCGCAATACACCACAGCATGGCAGATCTCATTCCTTGTTGCAAATACAGTTGCTATTTAATGAAAAGTGAGATACGCACCACATGTGGTGCACATGTGTGCCAAAATTCAACGCTCATTTTTATGCAAATTCTACAGTATTATGGGATAAAACTTACAAAAATGGATTCCTCTGAGTGCCCTGAGTACAGTACAACTGTTTTCTCTAGGCCTCATAAAAAAATTTCTTCCGACTTCCACCCCCCTCGAGCTGCCTTTTCTAGCCAGGGAGCGTGCACCCTGGCCGGCATGGATGAGTAGGTACGAGGGGGGTGGATGGTACTATTTTTTTGCTAATATCTCCGCGAAGCGGTGGAACCCGGGGCTGAAATTCGGGGGATCCCTAGAGGGTCGAGGGGCCTACCGTATGCAACCACCCTCGAGTTCCTGGGTGGTCCAGTTCCTGAGTTATAATGGTTCAAATTCCACATTTTGGGGGGCCGTAACTCGGACCCCCAGGGTCATAGGGACATGGGGCTAGTGTCGTCGGATAGACGGCCCCCTGGTCTGACTTTTTTCTATGCATATTTCTACAGTATAATGGAATAAAACTTACAAAAATGGATTCCCTGAGTGCCCTGAGTACAGTACAAGTGTTTTCTCTAGGCCTCATAAAAAAAAAAAATTTCTTCCGACTTCCACCCCCCTCAAGCTGCCTTCTCTAGCCGGGGAGGGTGCACCCTGGCCGGCATGGATGAGTAGGTGCGAGGGGGGTGGATGTCATTAGTCATTAGACTAGAAAATGAATGGGAAATAGACTGGTAAGGGACCAAGGTAATTTACAGTTTATTAGAATAAAAGTGGAATGAGAAATAGACTGGTAAGTGACCAAGAAAATAGTTCCATTTGTAGTTTCTTAGACTAGAGGTGGTATGAAAAATAGACTGGTAACTGAATCAAGGAAATAGTCATATTTGTAGTTTATCAGACTAGAAAATGAATGAGAAATAGACTGGTAGGTGACCAAGGAAATAGTACTATTTGTAGTTTATTAGACTAGAAGTTGAATGAGAAATAGACTGGTAAGTGATCCAAGGGAATAGTCCCATTTGTAGTTTATTAGACTAGAAAAAGAATGAAAAAAAAACTGGTGAGTGAATCAAAGGAATAGTCAAATTTGTAGTTTATTAAACTAGAAGTGTAATGAGAAATAGACTGCAAATTGTGCTCTCTAATGTATTAGACTCAAAGTTGTATTAACAGACTACAAATGGGACCTAAAAAGTTATATAAGTAACCAATGCTTGGGCAGTGTCCCTTGCATTCATCCTTTTGCTATTCATCCTTTAGTGTTTTAACAAAAGTAGATATGGCTTTGGACGACTGTCCCTTGTGCTTTCGTGGTTATAATCAGCTAAGCCAACACCTTCGTGTCTTTCACAAGGTGCGGAATGTGAAGGAGCGCAAGCTTCTCCTATCCATTGCTTCTGGGAGAGCTTCTCACGGCGGTACCGGCAGCTGAGGAAGCGGTCAAATCCCACCCCCTCTAGGCAGGTTGCACGGGCAACACATAGTCTGCTATCGGCCCTCAACAGCCCTGGGGAGGAGGAGTGCTCAGAGTCGCAGGTTGACAGACTAGATGAAGAGCCAGCCACCAGGCCTGAGGCAGAGCCAGCCACAGGACCCGAGGAGGAGGTCGCCGGGCCTTCAAAGAAGGCCCACTCCTCCGATGCACCATACCCCTTTCCGGACCACTTGCCAGCCCTAAGTGAGTATGACACTTGTCACTTTGATAACACCATACAATAACTTTCATTAATAAATCTCCTATTTGTAGATTATTAGACTAGAAGTTACCTGAGAAATAGACTGGTAAGTGAACCAAGGAAATAATCTCATTTGTTGTTCATTAGACTAGAAGTTGAATTAGAAATAGACTGGTAAGTGAACCAAGGAAATAGCCCCATTTATAGTTTGTTAGACTACAAGAGAAATGAGAAATAGACTGATAAGTGACCAAGGAAATAGTACCATTTGTAGTTTATTAGACTAGAAAATTATAGTAATATAATTATACATATACACACACATATTATGTATGTATATATGTATATATATATTTTATTATATATTTAATTTAATTTAATTTAATTTAATTTAATTTAATTTAATTTAATTTAATTTAATAATAATAATAATAATAATAATAATAATAATAATAATAATAATGTTTGTTAGTGTTTACCTCTATGTTATCGACCTGACTCACCTGGTCCTTCTCTTGTGCTTTCTTTTTTGAAGATCAGCTCATTGAGGAGTCCAGGGCCAACTGGGAGGGCATCAACCCCACTCCGAAATTAATAAATAATGTGTCCTCAAAGATTTTTAGAATAAAATTTTTTATTTCATATATGTCAGCTGGCCAGACCAATCTGGCCAGCTTGATGTTTTTGGACAACAGGGCAAAGGTCCGGTCCTGGCTGTCTTTTTTAAAGAAATGCAACATTGCAGAGCCAACTGTGCACCATTACCTAAAAAATGTGGCACAGTTCCTCAAATATCTTAATGAGACCCCGCCGCCCACATGCCGGCTCTCCCGTGTGGCTTTCATTGGGATTAGGAGGGAAATCCAGAACTTGACCCGCCCAGTAAAGCGCAGCGTGGCAGTCCACGAGCTGGCTGTAAAACAAGCCAAGGAGGCCCGCCTGATCCCTAAAGCCACACTGCGAGCTTGCCGGGACTCTGCCAAAAAAATTATTTCTGAGATTCTGGGTAAGTTTTTGAATCCTTTCTCCTCTCATTATTTGGCGATCAATGTGATCCTTTATGCTTCTCTTTTTTTCTGTGAAGATCGTCTGAAGACTAGTCCTGAGAAAAAGGACCAATGGTCTTTTTATGGACACCTCACCACTTACTGGGCCAGCATTTATGGTCACTGTGGAGGGGTGTTCCAAAATGTAACAATTAAAGAGGTGGAGGATGCCCGTGCGACAGCTACAGAAGGCCACTTTGTCATTAATGTGAGTGGTTCTCTTTCTCTCTGTCTCTCGTTGTCCACATGGTTTTCTTTAAAATAAAACTCAGCTTATGCCACTTCTCACTGTTTCTAAAGATATCAGCCACAAGACCAACCAGGCCTTTGGTGCAGCCGAGCTGGCCCTGGACCAGGAGGAGTATGGGTGGCTTGAGGAATTCCTTTCACTCCGGTCCAACTTGGTAGGGGGACGAGTTGCAAACTACTTCTTCTTTACCTCAAAGGCCAGCTCCTGCAAAAACTTGAACAAGTATTTTCAGGATGCGTGGGCGAGCATGGGGTTACCAGGCACACCCACATTTACTGATGTGAGGACTGCCATCGCCACCCATGTAAGCATTCCTGTACTTGTCCCGGCTTTATGAGTTTCTGGTGTGTTTTTTTTCTAACTCTTTGCCTATGCTGTTCTCTCTCCAAAAAGGCAAAGAACACTCACTGCCCGGAAGATAGGCACAAAGTGGCACAGTTCATGTGCCACGACACCACCACAGCTGACAGGTTTTATGCCCTCAACCTTAATGCAAAGCAGGCAGCAGAACACCGTCGCCTCTTTGATACAGCTGTGGTGGGTGAGGAAGCTGATAGTCCAAGGCAGCAAGGTGCCAAGAGAAGAAAGACGACAAAACCCCACAAGATGCCAGCTGAGGAAAAGTCCTCATCCACCAGCCCAACGCTCTCCGACAGCCCTCCCGATGCCGAAGAAGGCCAGAAGTCTGGGAAATCTGCTTCAGTAAGTACAATTTCCCATGGATTGGTTTAACTGTTTGTGACAAGTAGACATGTTCACTAACACTTTGCCTTTCTTATTATTTCTATAAGGAAAGAAGCACATTAATGAAGATGGTCCTCAGACGCAGACTGATGGTGAAGAACTCCCCACTTAAATCACCACAGGAAATAGCGTCTAAAAAGCTGGTGCAGCAAGTAAAAAAAGAGACTGGAGAAATTAAAAAAAAAAATCCCGTAAATAATTTATGTAACTATTTAAATTGTTTGTTTTGATGTTTTTTATGATAATTGTTCTACTCCTTTTATTTCTACGATAAAAAAGTAAGGTTATCTTTTTATTTGTTTTGATAGCCTGTTCCATTTTTCTTTTTTCTTTTTTTTGTAAATAGTTATAGTTAAGGTTAATATCAGTTTGCTCTGAATCTTTCTGAACATGTTTATTTATTTATTTTATTTTTCTTATATAATGCATGTTTCCTATTATACTTTTTATATATTGTGTTTTTTTGTACAGAACTTTGAGGCATTTTTGATTTTGACTTTACAATGTCTGCAAAACAAAAAGTTCAATAAATATTTGAAATTGAATTAAGGTGTCATTACTTTACACACACTCACACACACACACACACACACACACACACACACACACACACACACAAATATATATTACATGTAATAAAAATAATTTAAACATATTTATATATTGTGTGTGTAAATAAAAAGGTATATGTAATAAATACATAATAAATATATAGTATTTCTATACATTAAATGTTTAATAAAAACATATTTTACTATATTTTGAATAACTTGAAATTAGGATGTTTTCACATAAATACACTTCTATTTCAAATGTATTCAGGCCGATCATCATAACCAGTTAAACTGATTATTAGACTAGAAGTTGAATGAGAAATAGACTGAAATAGTGAAATGTATTGTTTATTAGACTAGAAAAGGAATGAGAAATAGACTGGTAAGTGACCAAGGAAATAGTACTTTTTGTAGTTTATTAGACTAAAAGTTTTGAATAAGAAATAGACTGGCAAGGGATCAAGGAAATAGTGCCATATGTAGTTTATTAGACTATAAAATTAATGAGAAATAGACTGGCAAGTGATCCATGAAATAGTGCCGTATGTTTGCACATTAATACACTTCTATTTCAAATTTATTCAGGCCGATCATCATCACCAGTTAAACTGATTATTAAACTAGAAGTTTAATGAGAAATAGACTGAAATAGTGAAATGTATTGTTTATTAGACTAGAAAAGGAATGAGAAATAGACTGGTAAGTGACCAAGGAAACAGTACTTTTTGTAGTTTATTAGACTAAAAGTTTTGAATAAGAAATAGACTGGCAAGTGATCAAGGAAATAGTGCCATATGTAGTTTATTAGACTATGAAATGAATGAGAAATAGACTGGCAAGTGATCCATGAAATAGTGCCATATGTTTTCACATTAATACACTTCTATTTCAAATTTATTCAGGCCGATCATCATCACCAGTTAAACTGATTATTAGACTAGAAGTTGAATGAGAAATAGACTGAAATAGTGAAATGTATTGTTTATTAGACTAGAAAAGGAATGAGAAATAGTCTGGTAAGTGACCAAGGAAATAGTACTTTTTGTAGCTTATTAGACTAAAAGTTTGAATAAGAAATAAACTGGCAAGTGATCAAGGAAATAGTGCCATATGTAGTTTATTAGACTATGAAATGAATGAGAAATAGACTGGCAAGTGATCCATGAAATAGTGCCATATGTTTTCACATTAATACACTTCTATTTCAAATGTATTCAGGCCGATCATCATAACCAGTTAAACTGATTATTAGACTAGAAGTTGAATGAGAAATAGACTGATATAGTGAAATGTATTGTTTATTAGACTAGAAAAGGAATGAGAAATAGACTGGTAAGTGACCAAGGAAATAGTACTTTTTGTAGTTTATTAGACTAAAAGTTTTGAATAAGAAATAGACTGGCAAGTGATCCATGAAATAGTGCCATATGTTTTCACATTAATACACTTCTATTTCAAACTTATTCAGGCCGATCATCATCACCAGTTAAACTGATTATTAGACTAGAAGTTGAATGAGAAATAGACTGAAATAGTGAAATGTATTGTTTATTAGACTAGAAAAGGAATGAGAAATAGACTGGTAAGTGACCAAGGAAATAGTACTTTTTGTAGTTTATTAGACTAAAAGTTTTGAATGAGAAATAGACTGGCAAGTGATCAAGGAAATAGTGCCATATGTAGTTTATTAGACTAGAAAATTAATGAGAAATAGACTGGCAAGTGATCCATGAAATAGTGCCATAGGTAGTTCATTAGACTATGAGTGGAATGAGAAATAGACTGGTCAGTGACCAAGGAAATAGTCCCATTTGAAGTTGTTTGGACTAAAAGTGGAATGAGAAATAGACTGCAAAGTGTGCACTCTTGTTTTATAAAACGTATTTTACAGGTATTTTACATGGTAGTACCCTCCCCTGTCTGCAACGTCACCGGGACTCGTCACGCTCGGCCTGACGCTGGCACTGCAGCGACAGAAAGTACGGCATCGCTCGTAACTCCCAAACGGTTCGTCGCAGAGCCACGTGCCTTATGTAATGGGAATCCTTGGCTCGAGCCGAACCAGACGCAGGTCTCAGATTGGCTCGTCGCTCTGACAAAATTTTCGGGTATTTGGGATTTTGTCGAAAACCTTCTTTTGCAACCTAGCGCCAGGTATTTGGCCCAGTCCCACCCAAAGCAGCACAGAAAGCTTCTCTGGAGTCTGCCTGTCAATAATCATCCCAAAAAAGTGGAAATTTCCATTCACCTTGGCGAGGGGACCTCAAAACGTGCTAACGTGGCGTGTCCGAGATGGCTCGAATGGCTATAACTCCAGGAAGGAATGAGATCCCTTCACCCAAATCGGCACACCTGTGCAGGGGCTCAGTCAGAAGCAAGGTGAAAAAGGGCGCTGCGACAGGCCACTCGGTGGCGCTGTAAGCGACAACAAAATTATTACCAATTGAAAAAGGACAACCAAACAACATGGAGACAGCTACAGCTAGGCTGCAGTCAGTCCAATCGACTTTCAAAGTAAGGTCTGTGCTATATTCGAACTGAACCACCCACCAGGGTCCGATTTTTCAAGAGCATAAAAATCGGTGAAAGCGTTGTTTCACAGGCGCACAACACATACCTCGCATGTGACAGAACTCCCCATTCTGAAACGCAAAAAAAAAAAAAAACCTGGAAAAAACCTCTTCTGCTTTGTTTCACCAACAATTTCAGGGGAGAGCACGAACGCAGTCCCCCACTACCATAAATTATGCAGTCGAGATTCCCGCATTTGGGGAATTCGCAGGGGTCAGCATGGCCGGAGTGCAATGGGCAAGCCTCGCCCTGGGTGAACCGCCTTCTTGATCATGGTGTCTCCCCTGCCAGGTTAGTATGAAGGCCCAGGCGGTCAGCCAGAGGTACGATTTGCGTCTCTACCGTCCACACCAACGGTTAGCCCCCCTCCAGGAAAGGAAGGACAGGTGCCTTCCATTACTGGCCTGGAAACTGCCAAGCTCATGGGCCGGTGCTTCCCAACGCCGGTTTTAGATGACTCTCTTTAACCAAACACACCTGATTCGATGCATCACCTCGTCTGTGAAAGACCTCAGGTGGGTGCATCGTTCGTGGAAGAGTCCAAGACCCCAGGAGGGCGCATCAGGAAAAAAGTTCGCAATACACCACAGCATGGCAGATCTCATTCCTTGTTCTGCTATTCGACACAATAAACGGCAATCCCCAAAAAGGGAAAGCACACCGTTCCTGGAGACACTGCAATACCAGGCCGATGCTTGGAGCGGACGGAGCAAGCCCCGGCTCCAGCTCCGTGATCTAAAAATCCATTTAATATGTAGTCCCCGGATGGGGGACGTATCAGATATTAAACTGATAAGAACAGATTTTTTTTCTTTCAAAAAAGTTTTATTGTCACGAGTTACATTTTTTCCATTTGCATTTTTACTTTCACACACATTTTTCTTTTCAAGCACACATTAAAACAAGCCATATAATATATAATAAATACACATGGTAAAATGAAAGAAACAATCATTGTTAAAAAACATTTGATTAAAACCACAGTGTTTTGCTTGTTTTTAAAAGGCCATATTTGGGGTGTGTTTAAAAGGTGCGATTGGTTTCAAAAGTAAAAAACAAATTTAAAAAAGCAAACAAGCCTCATATGCATGTTAATAAAACCAATTTTATTGATAAAACACAATAAAAACCAATTTATTGGATAAAAACCAATAAAAAAAAACATCTGTTGTGCAAGACCGGGGGTGAGTCCTTATCAAGTCGGTCTTCACCCCACTCTCCAGAACAGGGACATGAGATGCTACTTTACGGGCTCAGCGGAGATCCCCTCTCCTCCGGCCCGCTGGCCCGCTGTTCCCGTAGCCAGAATGGTGAGGGTGCATCTACGGGCAGCCAGGGTCGGTGCCTGCCGGGACCCTCTCTGTGCGACCCCGGCCCCCCCGTCCGAATATCGTCGTCCGGTACCCCTGCAGCATTGATGTTACCTTTAGCTCGCATGCATGGAGGGTTACCGTAACACGCTTCCCCACCAGCAGGTTTCTGGTGGCCCAGATGGCATCCTTGATGACGTTGAGGGTGAGCCAGAGCGAGGTAAATTTCTGTGCCGTCAAGTCCTTCAAGCCCCGGCCCACCCCAAGGATGGCGAGCTGGTACCCGAACTGGGCCCCACCTGCTGGTAGGCACGGGAAATACAGGGGGCCGGTCTTGGCCCACAGGACCCGCGCAGTGCTGCAGTCCCAGAGCAGGTGGTGGACGGTCTCCGGGGAATTGCAGCCGGACCGAGGGCAGATGGGGTTTTTGGCCATGCCTCTGGAGTGCATAACCGCCCTGACCGGGAGGATCTCATGAGCCACCATCCATGATAAGTGCTTGTGCCTTTTCTGGAGAGCAGGGTGAGCCGCATTCCGCCAAACTTGTTTGGCCTCACTTAGTGTGAGGCCCGGAACTGGACTCACCGGTTCCCGGTCCTGCACAACAGAAATGAGAGACTTGTGTTTAGTTAAAATGGTGACATCTTCACTCTCTAAAAGGTATTTCTTTAAAAACTTTTTTATAAAACTGTACTCTTTAGGCAAGTTAAAAGACACTGGGGTTTTCAAATCTACTGGTAAAATTTTCAAAGTTCTTAGGTAAGACCCCATCCAAAATCGCGCCATTGCAGCCGTCTTGTTTTCTTTGGATGGGGTCATGGCATAACTGATGTGCAGGGCGGTGAAAGTGACGTGACATTCAGCCAAGTATGGTGACCCATACTCAGAATTTGTGCTCTGCATTTAACCCATCCGAAGTGCACACACACAGAGCAGTGAACACACATACTGTGAGCACACACCCGGAGCAGTGGGCAGCCATTTATGCTGCGGCGCCCGGGGAGCAGTTGGGGGTTCGGTGCCTTGCTCAAGGGCACCTAAGTCGTGGTATTGAAGGTGGAGAGAGAACTTTACATGCACTCCCCCCACCCACAATTCCTGCCGGCCCGGGACTCGAACTCACAACCTTTCGATTGGGAGTCTGACTCTCTAACCATTAGGCCACGACTTCCCCTTGAAGCAGCTGCCTAAAAACAGGTGGGGGTCTGGGAGGCCTTTTCCACCGTTCTCTGGCCTTTTCTTGACTGTCTCCCTCTTCAGGCGCTCCCACTTGGACCCCCACAGGAAGTAAAACACCGCCCTCTCCAGTTTCACCAGGAACTGCCGAGGGGGGCTAAAAACAGAACAAACAAGTAAAATCAGAGGTAAAATCACAGATTTAAAAATTAAAATTTTACCTTCAATCGTCAACTGTCTTAGTCCCCAAAACCCTAGTCTTTTCCTAACTTTCCCTAGCAAGTCAGTCCAGCTTTCCCGTCCTCCACCCTCTTTATCAAATTTAACACCTAAAATTTTAAAATTGTTGTCTTTAAAAACCAAATCAAGTCCTCCTGTGTCCACGTCCCCCCATGGCCCGAAGAGCTGGGCCTCAGACTTGTTTCTATTGAGTTTGGCGCCCGAGGCCCGACCGTACCAGTCAGTCAAGTCCAGTGCTCTTCGTATAGATAAAATGTCTGTGGTTAAAAGAGTAACATCGTCCATGTATAAGGCACAAGTCGCTGTCAGTCCACCCGTCCCAGGAACGTCCAGTCCTTTGATCCATTTATCCTTTCTCAAGATCTGTGCCAGTGGCTCGATACAAGCCACAAACAGGAGAGGAGATAAAGGACATCCCTGACGGACACCACTGTGTATGTTCACAGTTTTGGAAAGATGCCCGTTTACAAGGAATTTGCTGACTAGTCCCTTGTACAGCAGTCCCACCCAGGCTACAAACCTCTTTGGAAAACCCATTTTTTGCAGTACCTGAAAAAGGTACTGGTGCGAGACTCGGTCAAATGCTTTTTCAAAGTCTAAATTTAGGACTACTAGCCGAATATTTCTGTCTCTCGCATAACAGATGGCGTCTATGATCAGCACTAGGCTGTCTGTTATCTTTCTTCCGGGCACAGAACAAGCTTGATCCGGGTGAATCACGTCCTCTAAAGCCATTGACATGCGTGTTGCTAAAATTTTGCTAAAAAGTTTATAATCAAAATTTAAAAGTGTTATGGGTCTCCAGTTTTTTAAGACAGTCCGGTCACCTTTTTTGTGAAGTAAAGAAACTATCCCTATTCTAAAACTGTCTGGAAGTCTGTCGAGGGTCTCAAACTCTTTAAAAACTGTCAAAAGCTCTTGTCCTAAAATGTCCCAAAATGTTAGATAAAACTCTAGGGGAAGTCCATCCACTCCTGGGGACTTCCCCTTCTTAAAACCTCCAAGAACTTTTTGGATTTCTAAGATGTTAAAATCTTGGGTTAAAATCTCATTTTGACAGTCAACCCTTTCCTCAATAAAATTTAAAACTTCTTTTGCAGTGTCAAAGTGTACCTTTTTAAAACTATATAATGCCCCATAAAATTTTTCCACATCCTCTAAAATCTCTTTTGTTGTGTTAACCTCCCTATCCCCTGTTTTAACCCTGGTTAACCCCCCACCCCTTGTTATTATTTTCTTAAAAAAATATCTGGTACACTTTTCGCCTTGTTCTATTTCTCTCTCTTTACTTCTTAAAAGGACCCCTTTACTTTCTATATTGGCTAAAACTGACATTTCTTTTTTTACTTCCTGAATTTCCTCGTTAAATTCAAAACCATTATTTAAAAGATTAAAATACCTTTGTAGTCTTTTCTGGAACCCCAACATGCGTTTCTTTTCCCTACTCTTCTTTTCTTTCCCTATCTTTCTAAAAAACTGTCTTGTCCGGTCTTTTACCATCTCCCACCACTGTGCACGTGTATCGTAAAAGTCTTGGAGGTTCTGCCATTGGCTGAACTGTTCCCTATATTCTAAAACTATATCCTTGTCTTCCAACAGGGAACAGTTCAGCTTCCACAGCCCTCCCCCTACCGTCACACCCATGGGCAGTGAAAGGGTGCAAGACAGCATCATGTGATCAGAGAAAAAGAGGGGGGTTAATGTAGCATCGGTCGGCGGGCAGTCCCTTGTAAAAACGTAGTCGATTCGAGAGGCTTTGGTACCATCACCACTGAACCAGGTGAAGCCCTCCTCTCTTTAATGCAAAATTTTAAAACAGTCGACTAAATTAAAATCTCTGACTAAACCCTGCAATAAAACCGACGTTTTGTCCACTCTAAAATCCTCCCCTACCCTTTTCCTGTCTGTTTTGGATAAAACACAATTAAAATCCCCTGCTACCATTAGGGGGGCCCTACCTAGCATGTGGGGTTGCAAGTCTTCTAAAAGCTCATATCTTTCATTCTTTTCCGTAAAACCATATACATTAAGAACATTAAAATCCCTGTCTAAAAAGGTCAGATTTACTAAAAGTGCCCGGCCTTGCCTCACCACAGTGCTGCCCTTCACCAAGATGTTAGGATTATTAATTAAAACCGCAACTCCGTCATTTTTGTAAAAATTTGATCCGCTCCATATGGAGGCTCCTGCGGACCATAGCTCCTCCATTTTCTTGTACCTAGTTAAAAAGGGCAGAGAACACTCTTGTAATAAAAACAAATCTGACTTAAAAGATTTTAAAAGGGACAAAATACTCTGTGCTCTAATGGTGGACCTCACACTTCTTACATTGATAGTAGAGATGGTGAGGGCCATGAGCAGTAGGGTTAAAAAGGTATAAGACATTTAAAACAGAAGACAGTAAAAAGACTACAAAGATACGATTAAAATCATGTTATATCTTGTTGCATTTGCCTTTCCTTTTCCTCAGACGAGCTGGGATCAGGAGGGCAAATGCCTGTCGCTTCAGAGGCCACAGAGGAAACCTCTTGTGGCTCTTTTGGCGACGATGCTGTTAGCTTAATGTGCAAAAAGGATACCTCATTGGGGGACTCTAGGGGCCACATGCGCTCCAGATCTACCGAATCGATACTATCAAGCTTATATGCTGCCCTAGATTTTTTCTCCTCCGTTACAATCAGAGGAGACCCCGCAGGTCTTTTTTGCACCTGAGCGTTAGGGAGTGAACACTCTGTCTCACTCCCGGTAGATTCCTGCACCCCATCCGAAACTGTTACTAGTGAGGAATTGTTTTTTTCCTCACTTTCCTCTCCTTCCATGACCATTTCCTGTTCCGTTGCCTCCGCCCCTGTGGCCGTCCCACTTCCTCCTTCCTGCCCAATCCCTGAGGCCGGCTGGGAATTTGAAATTCCCGCCAAAACCTCAGGGACCGCCTCCTCTTTCCTTTGTTCATTCGTTTGTTGCCCATGTGGGGCGGCCATTTTGAGCTTGTTGGCAAAACTTTTAGGGCAGTCTCTGTAGAGGTGGTTTGTTTCTCCACAAAGATTGCACCGTCTGCCATTGGTACAATCATCAAACTGTGACCAATTTCTCTACACTTCCCACATACTAACTCTTGGCATGCTTCAGCGAGATGATCAAACCTGCAACCCTTCCTGCAGAGTTTGGTATGTAGCCTCTGTTCTCTCCGAGCACAATCATGGAAGGCAGATGTTTCAGGCCCTGGTAGCCCCCAGCGTCTTCCCATTGTTTAATGGGAATTCGCCAGAAGCATGTCCAAATGCCATCTTCATCTAACACTTTGACAGGCTGGCCTCGAACAGTGCAAAATCTACCCAACCAAACATAAATATCATCTCCAGTCACTGTTTCATTGAACATCCTTACAATCACAGTTTTAAGTGTGTTATCAGAAAGTTTCTCGACAGTGAACATGGAGAACTGGGCTTTAACCCTCTGGAGTCTAAGGGTATTTTTGGGGCCTGGAGAAGTTTTGTCATGCCTTGACATTTGTGCTTTTTTCAGTTTCTTATAAATATCTAAATGGGTAAAGACTAATCTCACTGTAATCAGCACAAACTGGGCTGTAAAAATATGTGAAATGCATGTATGTACATGATTGTGTTTTTGAGAAAAAAAAATATTATGCGTGGTTAGTGAAAAACTAAAAATGTTAAAACGCTTGAATAAGGCAAAAAAACACATAAAGAACAATGGTTCCCGGGATTTTTGAGAACTGGAGCTTGTAGCCTAGAATTTTTCTTTCTAAATGATGTGAAAATCATCTTGTTTACTCACTCACAGAAAACAATATATTGCTTAAAATTTTCTAAGACACTTTTTGTTGGTAAAAGTCATATGCGAGTAGGCGTCAACTACCATGAATATCATTGTGATTTACACCTGAGAAGACAAAGGCCTGCATAATGAGCTGCATAATGAGCCTCTCAGTCATCTGTGCCACTGTGAGTGAGGAGTTACAAGAGAGAATGTGAGAACAAAATAAATCTATATAATTTTATGTTTGTAGTTTATTAAGAATATATTTAATTATCCCACAACATAATTTAATATCCACTTGGGGGAGCAGTTAAACAGTTTATTAGAAACAATCAAAGCTGACTTTCAAACAAATTGTTTGGCATGCTTACTCCAGTCACACAATCCTTCAGAAATCCTTTTAACAATCTTATTTTCTACAAAAAAAAAAAAAACGTTTGTTGTTATTATTATCATCATTATTATTAATGTTGAAAAGAGCTGAGAAAATTTTTCTGGGTTTTTAGGGGGAATAAATGGAAAGAAAAGCATTGTTTTTACATTTGTTACAGTTATCTATTTGTTACATTTATATTATTTACATCAAGCTTTCGAAGGGTATAGTGTTGTATATTGTTATTGAAACTTCATAATGTTTTACTTGATTATATATTTAGTCAGGAATTATAGTTCGGAAAAAGTCTAACTAGTAAAACGTTTACACGTTATGTGAAAACTAGTACAAGTATATAAATAAATAAAAAGAGACTTACTCGTGTTTATGATCTCTGCTGAATAAAGTGCTTCATTCTTTTTTTCTGAGGAAATCCATTTCTCAAATCCTCAACCACATCACATCTTTTTGGGGTGAATTATGTGTTATTCCTATCATCGCGAAGCAAACAGTAAAATAAAAAAAACTTGAACAGTCTGGCTGCTTTTTCTTCTGTGTGGGCGTATTCAAGCTGCGCGCTTCAGTTTGAATCTGAATAGCGCGTTCAGCGCGGGGGCGTGGTCACATTAGATATAATGAAGGGAGACATGAAAAACAGACATCGCGTTGTTTTCATATGGATTACTTTATCACAGAATATCTGTTTTCGGCGGCACTTGTTTAGTTTAAAAATAGACATGTCAAGCTTTCTATAGATATCTCTCTCATGTATTTTCGTTGAGTATTCACGGAGTTACAGTTCATTTAAATGACGTGTTTGTAAAAGAAGATCAGCGCAGACAAAGGCTGCAGACAGCGCACCTTGTTTGTTATCTTTATTTTATAAGTGCACAAAGTTTTGTTGTTATTATGTCTGTATCCAAAAAAAAGTAGACCCTTTACAGATTCGATTGATGTATTGCTCTTATCTGTACGATTAAAACTGAAAGTGTAATTTAAGTTCTTTTCGGGGTTATCAGGAGAAAATGACTCAAAACGCGTATCCGCGTTAATCGACTTGATAGGGTTAACTGAATCAAACCTTTGCCAAAAGTCATTAAGCAGGGAAGCGGTTTGTTTAATTTGATTAAACATCAAATCCTTTGTTCAAGGGCAGAGTCATCAAACAATTCAGGTCGTCAGATCTAAAAGCTAAGGTCTTTTGGATCAGCTTGCTGGAAAAGTCCATACGGGACATTCCAAGGAGCTTCCCCTCAACCTGCCTGAATAAAAAACGCACGCTGTGGTGCTAAAAACTTAAAACAACAATAAATACAATAATAAATAACCAAATAAATAATTAAAAGACCTTACCTTAAAACTTGTTTTAGCCCGAAGCAGCAGAGTTCAATGTACCTCTCGAAGTTGTGTGACTCAAGATATAAAAAGATCTCTAGTCAGGAAACCTCCAAGAGGCGATCGCAGTCTCAACCGTCCGACAAGATACGTGATCTTAGCCAAAAGGCCGAGAAGCGATGCCGCTAAGACGCAGCGGGGAGGAAGCCGGACACGGCGATGCCCATCTCGGCTTTGGTAAGTCTGGGGGACCTAAAAACGCTGGGGGATGGTAGTACCCTCCCCTGTCTGCAACGTCACCGGGCCTCGTCACGCTCGGCCTGACGCTGGCACTGCAGCGACGGAAAGTACGGCATCGCTCGTAATTCCCAAACGGTTCGTCGCAGAGCCACGTGCCTTATGTCATGGGAATCCTTGGCTCGAGCCGAACCAGACGCAGGTCTCAGATTGGCTCGTCGCTCTGACAAAATTTTCGGGTATTTGGGATTTTGTCGAAAACCTTCTTTTGCAACCTAGCGCCAGGTATTTGGCCCAGTCCCACCCAAAGCAGCACAGAAAGCTTCTTTGGAGTCTGCCTGTCAATAATAATCCCAAAAAAGTGGAAATTTCCATTCACCTTGGCGAGGGGACCTCAAAACGTGCTAAGGTGGCGTGTCTGAGATGGCTCGAATGGCTATAACTCCAGGAAGGAATGAGATCCGTTCACCCAAATCGGCACACCTGTGCAGGGGCTCAGTCAGAGGCCAGGTAAAAAAAGGGCGCTGCGACAGGCCACTCGGTGGCGCTGTAAGCGACAACAAAACTAATACCAATTGAAAAAGGACAACCAAACAACATGGAGACAGCTACAGCTAGGCTGCAGTCAGTCCAATCGACTTTCAAAGTAAGGTCTGTGCTATATTCGAACTGAACCACCCACCAGGGTCCGATTTTTCAAGAGCGTAACTGACTTTGTTTCACAGGCGCACAACACATACCTCGCATGTGACAGAACTCCCCATTCTGAAACGCAAAAAAAAACGCAAAACGCAAAAAAAAACCTCTTCTGCTTTGTTTCACCAACAATTTCAGGGGAGAGCGCGAACGCAGTCCCCCACTACCATAAATTATGCAGTCGAGATTCCCGCATTTGGGGAATTCGCAGGGGTCAGCATGGCCGGAGTGCAAAGGGCAAGCCTCGCCCTGGGTGAACCGCCTTCTTGATCATGGTGTCTCCCCTGCCAGGTAAGTATGAAGGCCCAGGCGGTCAGCCAGAGGTATGATTTACGTCTCTACCGTCCACACCAACGGTTAGCCCCCCTCCAGGAAAGGAAGGATGGGTGCCTTCCGTTACTGGCCTGGAAACTGCCAAGCTCATGGGCCGGGGCTTCCCAACGCCGGTTTTAGATGACTCTCTTTAACCAAACACACCTGATTCGGTGCATCACCTCGTCTGTGAAAGACCTCAGGTGGGTGCATCGTTCATGGAAGAGTCCAAGACCCCAGGAGGGCGCATCAGGAAAAAAGTTCGCAATACACCACAGCATGGCAGATCTCATTCCTTGTTGCAAATACAGTTGTTATTTAATGAAAAGTGAGATACGCACCACATGTGGTGCACATGTGTGCCAAAATTCAACGCTCATTTTTGTAAGGGATAAAACTTACAAAAATGGATTCCTCTGAGTGCCCTGAGTACAGTACAACTGTTTTCTCTAGGCCTCATAAAAAAATTTCTTCCGACTTCCACCCCCCTCGAGCTGCCTTTTCTAGCCAGGGAGCGTGCACCCTGGCCGGCATGGATGAGTAGGTACGAGGGGGTGGATGGTACTATTTTTTTGCTAATATCTCCGCGAAGCGGTGGAACCCGGGGCTGAAATTCGGGGGATCCTTAGAGGGTCGAGAGGCCTACCGTATGCAACCACCCTCGAGTTCCTGGGTGGTCCAGTTCCTGAGTTATAATGGTTCAAATTCCACATTTTGGGGGGGCCGTAACTCGGACCCCCAGGGTCATAGGGACATGGGGCTAGTGTCGTCGGATAGAGCTCCCAAAGGTCTAATTTTGACCAGAGTTTGGTGTTGTTTCTCCTCTTTTCGAGTGAGTTATGGCCAGTCAAATTTGGGGACTTTTTGCATTTGCGGGTCCATATCTCTGGCTCCCGGGGGTCTATCGACTTGGGGGAGGTGGCTTCAGAGAGGGCCCTTTGAGGGCTATCAAGTCACCGAGTTTCAAGTTGCTAGGTCTCTTCCTTCCATTTGACTATCAAAAATGTGGGGGGCCATAAATTCGCCCCCCGGGGTGTTATGGATGGGGGGACAGCTGTGTTCGGTAGGCCTTCTGGAGGTCTTACTCTGTCCCGAGTTTGGTGCAGTTTGGCCCCGTTTTGGCCGATTTGACCCCCGGGGTCATAGGGACATGGGGCTAGTGTGTCGGATAGACGGCCCCCTGGTCTGACTTTTTTCTATGCATATTTCTACAGTATAATGGGATAAAACTTACAAAAATGGATTCCCTGAGTGCCCTGAGTACAGTACAAGTGTTTTCTCTAGGCCTCATAAAAAAAAAATTTCTTCCGACTTCCACCCCCCCTCAAGCTGCCTTCTCTAGCCGGGGAGGGTGCACCCTGGCCGGCATGGATGAGTAGGTGCGAGGGGGGTGGATGTCATTAGTCATTAGACTAGAAAATGAATGGGAAATAGACTGGTAAGGGACCAAGGTAATTTACAGTTTATTAGAACAAAAGTGGAATGAGAAATAGACTGGTAAGTGACCAAGAAAATAGTTACATTTGTAGTTTCTTAGACTAGAGGTGGTATGAAAAATAGACTGGTAACTGAATCAAGGAAAGAGTCATATTTGTAGTTTATCAGACTAGAAAATGAATGAGAAATAGACTGGTAGGTGACCAAGGAAATAGTACTATTTGTAGTTTATTAGACTAGAAGTTGAATGAGAAATAGACTGGTAAGTGATCCAAGGGAATAGTCCCATTTGTAGTTTATTAGACTAGAAAAAGAATGAAAAAAAAACTGGTGAGTGAATCAAAGGAATAGTCAAATTTGTAGTTTATTAAACTAGAAGTGTAATGAGAAATAGACTGCAAATTGTGCTCTCTAATGTATTAGACTCAAAGTTGTATTAACAGACTACAAATGGGACCTAAAAAGTTATATAAGTAACCAATGCTTGGGCAGTGTCCCTTGCATTCATCCTTTTGCTATTCATCCTTTAGTGTTTTAACAAAAGTAGATATGGCTTTGGACGACTGTCCCTTGTGCTTTCGTGGCTATAATCAGCTAAGCCAACACCTTCGTGTCTTTCACAAGGTGCGGAATGTGAAGGAGCGCAAGCTTCTCCTATCCATTGCTTCTGGGAGAGCTTCTCACGGCGGTACCGGCAGCTGAGGAAGCGGTCAAATCCCACCCTCTCTAGGCAGGTTGCACGGGCAACACATAGTCTGCTATCGGCCCTCAACAGCCCTGGGGAGGAGGAGTGCTCAGAGTCGCAGGTTGACAGACTAGATGAAGAGCCAGCCACCAGGCCTGAGGCAGAGCCAGCCACAGGACCCGAGGAGGAGGTCGCCGGGCCTTCAAAGAAGGCCCACTCCTCCGATGCACCATACCCCTTTCCGGACCACGTGCCAGCCCTAAGTGAGTATGACACTTGTCACTTTGATAACACCATACAATAACTTTCATTAATAAATCTCCTATTTGTAGATTATTAGACTAGAAGTTACCTGAGAAATAGACTGGTAAGTGAACCAAGGAAATAATCTCATTTGTTGTTCATTAGACTAGAAGTTGAATTAGAAAGAGACTGGTAAGTGAATCAAGGAAATAGCCCCATTTATAGTTTGTTAAACTACAAGAGAAATGAGAAATAGACTGATAAGTGACCAAGGAAATAGTACCATTTGTAGTTTATTAGACTAGAAAATTATAGTAATATAATTATACATATACACACACATATTATGTAGACTAGAAGTATATATATATATATATATATATATATATATATATATATATATATATATATATATATATATATATATATATATATATAATTTATTATATATTTAATTTAATTTAATTTAATATAATAATAATAATAATAATGTTTGTTAGTGTTTACCTCTATGTTATCGACCTGACTCACCTGGTCATTCTCTTGTGCTTTCTTTTTGCAGATCAGCTCATTGAGGAGTCCAGGGCCCACTGGGAGGGCATCAACCCCACTCCGAAATTAATAAATAATGTGTCCTCAAAGATTTTTAGAATAAAAATTTTTATTTCATATATGTCAGCTGGCCAGACCAATCTGGCCAGCTTGATGTTTTTGGACAACAGGGCAAAGGTCCGGTCCTGGCTGTCTTTTTTAAGGAAATGCAACATTGCAGAGCCAACTGTGCACCATTACCTAAAAAATGTGGCACAGTTCCTCAAATATCTTAATGAGACCCCGCCGCCCACATGCCGGCTCTCCCGTGTGGCTTTCATTGGGATTAGGAGGGAAATCCAGAACTTGACCCGCCCAGTAAAGCGCAGCGTGGCAGTCCACGAGCTGGCTGTAAAACAAGCCAAGGAGGCCCGCCTGATCCCTAAAGCCACACTGCGAGCTTGCCGGGACTCTGCCAAAAAAATTTTTTCTGAGATTCTGGGTAAGTTTTTGAATCCTTTCTCCTCTCATTATTTGGCGATCAATGTGATCCTTTATGCATCTCTTTTTTTCTGTGAAGATCGTCTGAAGACTAGTCCTGAGAAAAAGGACCAATGGTCTTTTTATGGACACCTCACCACTTACTGGGCCAGCATTTATGGTCACCGTGGAGGGGTGTTCCAAAATGTAACAATTAAAGAGGTGGAGGATGCCCGTGCGACAGCTACAGAAGGCCACTTTGTCATTAATGTGAGTGGTTCTCTTTCTCTCTGTCTCTCGTTGTCCACATGGTTTTCTTTAAAATAAAACTCAGCTTATGCCACTTCTCACTGTTTCTAAAGATATCAGCCCACAAGACCAACCAGGCCTTTGGTGCAGCCCAGCTGGCCCTGGACCAGGAGGAGTATGGGTGGCTTGAGGAATTCCTTTCACTCCGGTCCAACTTGGTAGGGGGACGAGTTGCAAACTATTTCTTCTTTACCTCAAAGGCCAGCTCCTGCAAAAACTTGAACAAGTATTTTCAGGATGCGTGGGCGAGCATGGGGTTACCAGGCACACCCACATTTACTGATGTGAGGACTGCCATCGCCACCCATGTAAGCATTCCTGTACTTGTCCCGGCTTTATGAGTTTCTGGTGTGTTTTTTTCTAACTCTTTGCCTATGCTGTTCTCTCTCCAAAAAGGCAAAGAACACTCACTGCCCGGAAGATAGGCACAAAGTGGCACAGTTCATGTGCCACGACACCACCACAGCTGACAGGTTTTATGCCCTCAACCTTAATGCAAAGCAGGCAGCAGAACACCGTCGCCTCTTTGATACAGCTGTGGTGGGTGAGGAAGCTGATAGTCCAAGGCAGCAAGGTGCCAAGAGAAGAAAGACGACAAAACCCCACAAGATGCCAGCTGAGGAAAAGTCCTCATCCACCAGCCCAACGCTCTCCGACAGCCCTCCCGATGCCGAAGAAGGCCAGAAGTCTGGGAAATCTGCTTCAGTCAGTACAATTTCCCATGGATTGGTTTAACTGTTTGTGACAAGTAGACATGTTCACTAACACTCTGCCTTTCTTATTATTTCTATAAGGAAAGAAGCACATTAATGAAGATGGTCCTCAGACGCAGACTGATGGTGAAGAACTCCCCACTTAAATCACCACAGGAAATAGCGTCTAAAAAGCTGGTGCAGCAAGTAAAAAAAGAGACTGGAGAAATTTTAAAAAAAATCCCGTAAATAATTTATGTAGCTATTTAAATTTTTGTTTTGATGTTTTTTATGATAATTGTTCTACTCCTTTTATTTCTACGATAAAAAAGTAAGGTTATCTTTTTATTTGTTTTGATAGCCTGTTCCATTTTTCTTTTTTCTTTTTTTTGTAAATAGTTATAGTTAAGGTTAATATCAGTTTGCTCTGAATCTTTCTGAACATGTTTATTTATTTATTTTATTTTTCTTATATAATGCATGTTTCCTATTATACTTTTTATATATTGTGTTTTTTTGTACAGAACTTTGAGGCATTTTTGATTTTGACTTTACAATGTCTGCAAAACAAAAAGTTCAATAAATATTTGAAATTGAATTAAGGTGTCATTACTTTACACACACTCACACACACTCACACACACACACACACACACACACACACACACACAAATATATATTACATGTAATAAAAATAATTTAAACATATTTATATATTGTGTGTGTAAATAAAAAGGTATATGTAATGAATACATAATAAATATATAGTATTTCTATACATAAAATGTTTAATAAAAACATATTTTACTATATTTTGAATAACTTGAAATTAGGATGTTTTCACATAAATACACTTCTATTTCAAATGTATTCAGGCCGATCATCATAACCAGTTAAACTGATTATTAGACTAGAAGTTGAATGAGAAATAGACTGAAATAGTGAAATGTATTGTTTATTAGACTAGAAAAGGAATGAGAAATAGACTGGTAAGTGACCAAGGAAATAGTACTTTTTGTAGTTTATTAGACTAAAAGTTTTGAATAAGAAATAGACTGGCAAGGGATCAAGGAAATAGTGCCATATGTAGTTTATTAGACTATAAAATTAATGAGAAATAGACTGGCAAGTGATCCATGAAATAGTGCCATATGTTTTCACATTAATACACTTCTATTTCAAATTTATTCAGGCCGATCATCATCACCAGTTAAACTGATTATTAAACTAGAAGTTGAATGAGAAATAGACTGAAATAGTGAAATGTATTGTTTATTAGACTAGAAAAGGAATGAGAAATAGACTGGTAAGTGACCAAGGAAACAGTACTTTTTGTAGTTTATTGGACTAAAAGTTTTGAATAAGAAATAGACTGGCAAGTGATCAAGGAAATAGTGCCATATGTAGTTTATTAGACTATGAAATGAATGAGAAATAGACTGGCAAGTGATCCATGAAATAGTGCCATATGTTTTCACATTAATACACTTCTATTTCAAATGTATTCAGGCCGATCATCATAACCAGGTAAACTGATTATTAGACTAGAAGTTGAATGAGAAATAGACTGAAATAGTGAAATGTATTGTTTATTAGACTAGAAAAGGAATGAGAAATAGTCTGGTACGTGACCAAGGACATAGTACTTTTTGTAGCTTATTAGACTAAAAGTTTGAATAAGAAATACACTGGCAAGTGATCAAGGAAATAGTGCCATATGTAGTTTATTAGACTATGAAATGAATGAGAAATAGACTGGCAAGTGATCCATGAAATAGTGCCATATGTTTTCACATTAATACACTTCTATTTCAAATGTATTCAGGCCGATCATCATAACCAGTTAAACTGATTATTAGACTAGAAGTTGAATGAGAAATAGACTGATATAGTGAAATGTATTGTTAATTAGACTAGAAAAGGAATGAGAAATAGACTGGTAAGTGACCAAGGAAATAGTACTTTTTGTAGTTTATTAGACTAAAAGTTTTGAATAAGAAATAGACTGGCAAGTGATCCATGAAATAGTGCCATATGTTTTCACATTAATACACTTCTATTTCAATCTTATTCAGGCCGATCATCATCACCAGTTAAACTGATTATTAGACTAGAAGTTGAATGAGAAATAGACTGAAATAGTGAAATGTATTGTTTATTAGACTAGAAAAGGAATGAGAAATAGACTGGTAAGTGACCAAGGAAATAGTACTTTTTGTAGTTTATTAGACTAAAAGTTTTGAATGAGAAATAGACTGGCAAGTGATCAAGGAAATAGTGCCATATGTAGTTTATTAGACTAGAAAATTAATGAGAAATAGACTGGCAAGTGATCCATGAAATAGTGCCATAGGTAGTTCATTAGACTATGAGTGGAATGAGAAATTGACTGGTCAGTGACCAAGGAAATAGTCCCATTTGAAGTTGTTTGGACTAAAAGTGGAATGAGAAATAGACTGCAAAGTGTGCACTCTTGTTTTATAAAACGTATTTTACAATACATTATGGATAAATTGGAATTAGGAAGATTTCAAATAAAGTAACTGTTAAGTGACAAATGAAATAGCCCCATGTGTAGTTCATTAGACTAGAAGTGATTTGAGAAATAGACTGACAATAAAAAATATTGCTATTTAATATACTGCAAGACTTGCAACATTTGTGGTGCAAATTAACCAAAATCCAACAGTTTTTTCTATGCATATTTCTACAGTATTATGGGATAAAACTTACAAAAATGGATTCCTCTGAGTGCCCTGAGTACAGTACAACTGTTTTCTCTAGGCCTCATAAAAAAAAATTTCTTCCGACTTCCAACCCCCTCGAGCTGCCTTCTCTAGCCGGGGAGGGTGCACCCTGGCCGGCATGGATGAGTAGGTGCGAGGGGGGTGGATGGTACTATTTTCTTGCTAATATCTCCGCGAAGCGGTGGACCCCGGGGCTGAAATTACCTACCGTATGCGACCACCCTCGAGTTCCTGGGTGGTCCGGTTCCTGAGTTATAACGGTTCAAATCCCACATTTTGGGGGGCCGTAACTCGGACGCCCGGGGTCATAGGAACATGGGGCTGGTGTCGTCGGATAGAGCTCCCAAAGGTCTAATTTTGACCAGAGTTTGGTGTTGTTTCCCTTCTTTCCGAGTGAGTTATGGCCGGTCAAATTTTGGGACTTTTTGCATTTGCGGGTCCATATCTCTGGCCCCCGGGGGTCTATCGACTTGGGGGAGGTGGCTTCAGAGAGGGCCCTTCGAGGGCTATCAAGTCACCAAGTTTCAAGTCGCTAGAACTCTTCCTTCCATTTGACTATCAAAAATGTGGGGAGCCATAACTCCGCCCCCGGGTAGTTATGGATGGGGGGGCAGCGGTGTTCGGTAGGCCTTCTGGAGTTCTTACTCTGACCCGAGTTTGGTGCAGTTTGGCCCCGTTTTGGCGGAGTTACAGCTTGGCAAAGTCTGTGACATTTTGGTTAACATTCACCACAATTTTGGATATGTCCGCAAATGTTCCGGATGTGATCCGTGGTCATTCCGTGAATATAATGGTCAAATGGACAAATAGTGGGTTCGTGGGACCCAGGGTGGGGGTCCGCAAGTGGTCCGCAGATGATCCGCAGTCATTGTGTGAACATAATGGTCAAATGGACAAATAGTGGGTTCGTGGGACCCAGGGTGGGGGTCCGCAAGTGGTCCGCAGATGATCCGCAGTCATTGTGTGAATATAATGGTCAAATGGACATATACGGGGTTCGTGGGACCCAGGGTGGGGGTCCGCAAGGGGTCTGCAGATGATCCGCAGTCATTGTGTGAATATAATGGTCAAATGGACAAATAATGGGTTCGTGGGACCCGGGTTGGGGGTCCGACGGGGGTCCGCATCGGTTCCGTGGTCATTCTGTAACTTTAAAGGTCAAATGGACAAATATAGGTTTCGTGGGCAAAAAAATCGTACACCCCCCATTCGGGTAAATGCCACTGTTTTAAACCTGAGGTGTACTGCTCCGTGCGCCACCCTGTGGAGAAGTGCTGAATGGCATGTAGGGGCCTCAAATCTGGGTGGGCTTCCGCGGGGCCCCTCGGGGGTCCAGATCCTCCTGCGCCGGTCAGGGGTCTCCCGTGGGCCGGCGCGGTCCGGCAGACATCGACGCCGCGTCCGTCAAAAATTTTTTGGGGTCAGCGCGCAGGTCCCCTTAACCCACGTACATGAGCCCTCAAACTTATACCTGAATGGACGCTCCAAAAAAAAAGGACTTTCTGGAGAAGTCATGACGTGACATCCCTAGGAGCTTGCCATTCACCTCTTTAAAACAAAAGCGCACGCTGTGGTGCCTCCGCACGCCGGCACGGGCAGCCGACATGATGGAGGCACCAACAGCCTAGAAACTTAAAACAACAATAAATACAATAATAAATAACCAAATAATTAATTAAAAGACCTTACCTTAAAACGTGTTGGAGCCCGAAGCAGCAGAGTTCAATGTACCTCTCGAAGTTGTGTGACTCAAGATATAAAAAGATCTCGAGTCAGGAAACCTCCAAGAGGCGATCGCAGTCTAAACCGTCTGACAAGGTACGTGATCTTAGCCAAAAGGCCGAGAAGCGATGCCGCTAAGACGCAGCGGGCAGGAAGCCGGACACGGCGATGCCCATCTCGGCTTTGGTAAGTCTGGGGGACCTAAAAATGCTGGGGGATGGTAGTACCCTCCCCTGTGTGCAACGTCACCGGGACTCGTCACGCTCGGCCTGACGCTGGCACTGCAGCGACGGAAAGTACGGCATCGCTCGTAACTCCCAAACGGTTCGTCGCAGAGCCACGTGCCTTATGTAATGGGAATCCTTGGCTCGAGCCGAACCAGACGCAGGTCTCAGATTGGCTCGTCGCTCTGACAAAATTTTCGGGTATTTGGGATTTTGTCGAAAACCTTCTTTTGCAACCTAGCGCCAGGTATTTGGCCCAGTCCCACCCAAAGCAGCACAGAAAGCTTCTCTGGAGTCTGCCTGTCAATAATCATCCCAAAAAAGTGGAAATTTCCATTCACCTTGGCGAGGGGACCTCAAAACGTGCTAACGTGGCGTGTCCGAGATGGCTCGAATGGCTATAACTCCAGGAAGGAATGAGATCCCTTCACCCAAATCGGCACACCTGTGCAGGGGCTCAGTCAGAAGCAAGGTGAAAAAGGGCGCTGCGACAGGCCACTCGGTGGCGCTGTAAGCGACAACAAAATTAATACCAATTGAAAAAGGACAACCAAACAACATGGAGACAGCTACAGCTAGGCTGCAGTCAGTCCAATGGACTTTCAAAGTAAGGTCTGTGCTATATTCGAACTGAACCACCCACCAGGGTCCGATTTTTCAAGAGCGTAAAAATCGGTGAAAGCGTTGTTTCACAGGCGCACAACACATACCTCGCATGTGACAGAACTCCCCATTCTGAAACGCAAAAAAAAAAAAAACCTGGAAAAAACCTTCTGCTTTGTTTCACCAACAATTTCAGGGGAGAGCACGAACGCAGTCCCCCACTACCATAAATTATGCAGTCGAGATTCCCGCATTTGGGGAATTCGCAGGGGTCAGCATGGCCGGAGTGCAATGGGCAAGCCTCGCCCTGGGTGAACCGCCTTCTTGATCATGGTGTCTCCCCTGCCAGGTTAGTATGAAGGCCCAGGCGGTCAGCCAGAGGTACGATTTGCGTCTCTACCGTCCACACCAACGGTTAGCCCCCCTCCAGGAAAGGAAGGACGGGTGCCTTCCATTACTGGCCTGGAAACTGCCAAGCTCATGGGCCGGTGCTTCCCAACGCCGGTTTTAGATGACTCTCTTTAACCAAACACACCTGATTCGATGCATCACCTCGTCTGTGAAAGACCTCAGGTGGGTGCATCGTTCGTGGAAGAGTCCAAGACCCCAGGAGGGCGCATCAGGAAAAAAGTTCGCAATACACCACAGCATGGCAGATCTCATTCCTTGTTCTGCTATTCGACACAATAAACGGCAATCCCCAAAAAGGGAAAGCACACCGTTCCTGGAGAAACTGCAATACCAGGCCGATCCTTGGAGTGGACGGAGCAAGCCCCGGCTCCAGCTCCGTGATCTAAAAATCCATTTAATATGTAGTCCCCGGATGGGGGACGTATCAGATATTAAACTGATAAGAACAGATTTTTTTTCTTTCAAAAAAGTTTTATTGTCACGAGTTACATTTTTTCCACTTGCATTTTTACTTTCACACACATTTTTCTTTTCAAGCACACATTAAAACAAGCCATATAATATATAATAAATACACATGGTAAAATGAAAGAAACAATCATTGTTAAAAAACATTTGATTAAAACCACAGTGTTTTGCTTGTTTTTAAAAGGCCATATTTGGGGTGTGTTTAAAAGGTGCGATTGGTTTCAAAAGTAAAATACATATTTAAAAAAGCAAACAAGCCTCATATGCATGTTAATAAAACCAATTTTATTGATAAAACACAATAAAAACCAATTTATTGGATAAAAACCAATAAAAAAAAACATCTGTTGTGCAAGACCGGGGGTGAGTCCTTATCAAGTCGGTCTTCACCCCACTCTCCAGAACAGGGACATGAGATGCTACTTTACGGGCTCAGCGGAGATCCCCTCTCCTCCGGCCCGCTGGCCCGCTGTTCCCGTAGCCAGAATGGTGAGGGTGCATCTACGGGCAGCCAGGGTCGGTGCCTGCCGGGACCCTCTCTGTGCGACCCCGGCCCCCCCGTCCGAATATCGTCGTCCGGTACCCCTGCAGCATTGATGTTACCTTTAGCTCGCATGCATGGAGGGTTACCGTAACGCGCTTCCCCACCAGCAGGTTTCTGGTGGCCCAGATGGCATCCTTGATGACGTTGAGGGTGAGCTAGAGCGAGGTAAATTTCTGTGCCGTCAAGTCCTTCAAGCCCCGGCCCACCCCAAGGATGGCAAGCTGGTACCCGAACTGGGCCCCACCTGCTGGTAGGCACGGGAAATACAGGGGGCCGGTCTTGGCCCACAGGACCCGCGCAGTGCTGCAGTCCCAGAGCAGGTGGTGGACGGTCTCCGGGGAATTGCAGCCGGACCGAGGGCAGATGGGGTTTTTGGCCATGCCTCTGGAGTGCATAACCGCCCTGACCGGGAGGATCTCATGAGCCACCATCCACGATAAGTCCTTGTGCCTTTTCTGGAGAGCAGGGTGAGCCGCATTCCGCCAAACTTGTTTGGCCTCACTTAGTGTGAGGCCCGGAACTGGACTCACCGGTTCCCGGTCCTGCACAACAGAAATGAGAGACTTGTGTTTAGTTAAAATGGTGACATCTTCCCTCTCTAAAAGGTATTTCTTTAAAAACTTTTTTATAAAACTGTACTCTTTAGGCAAGTTAAAAGACACTGGGGTTTTCAAATCTACTGGTAAAATTTTCAAAGTTCTTAGGTAAGACCCCATCCAAAATCGCGCCATTGCAGCCGTCTTGTTTTCTTTGGATGGGGTCATGGCATAACTGATGTGCAGGGCGGTGAAGCAGCTGCCTAAAAACAGGTGGGGGTCTGGGAGGCCTTTTCCACCGTTCTCTGGCCTTTTCTTGACTGTCTCCCTCTTCAGGCGCTCCCACTTGGACCCCCACAGGAAGTAAAACACCGCCCTCTCCAGTTTCACCAGGAACTGCCGAGGGGGGCTAAAAACAGAACAAACAAGTAAAATCAGAGGTAAAATCACAGATTTAAAAATTAAAATTTTACCTTCAATCGTCAACTGTCTTAGTCCCCAAAACTCTAGTCTTTTCCTAACTTTCCCTAGCAAGTCAGTCCAGCTTTCCCGTCCTCCACCCTCTTTATCAAATTTAACACCTAAAATTTTAAAATCGTTGTCTTTAAAAACCAAATCAAGTCCTCCTGTGTCCACGTCCCCCCACGGCCCGAAGAGCTGGGCCTCAGACTTGTTTCTATTGAGTTTGGCGCCCGAGGCCCGACCGTACCAGTCAGTCAAGTCCAGTGCTCTTCGTATAGATAAAATGTCTGTGGTTAAAAGAGTAACATCGTCCATGTATAAGGCACAAGTCGCTGTCAGTCCACCCGTCCCAGGAACGTCCAGTCCTTTGATCCATTTATCCTTTCTCAAGATCTGTGCCAGTGGCTCGATACAAGCCACAAACAGGAGAGGAGATAAAGGACATCCCTGACGGACACCACTGTGTATGTTCACAGTTTTGGAAAGATGCCCGTTTACAAGGAATTTGCTGACTAGTCCCTTGTACAGCAGTCCCACCCAGGCTACAAACCTCTTTGGAAAACCCATTTTTTGCAGTACCTGAAAAAGGTACTGGTGCGAGACTCGGTCAAATGCTTTTTCAAAGTCTAAATTTAGGACTACTAGCCGAATATTTCTGTCTCTCGCATAACAGATGGCGTCTCTGATCAGCACTAGGCTGTCTGTTATCTTTCTTCCGGGCACAGAACAAGCTTGATCCGGGTGAATCACGTCCTCTAAAGCCATTGACATGCGTGTTGCTAAAATTTTGCTAAAAAGTTTATAATCAAAATTTAAAAGTGTTATGGGTCTCCAGTTTTTTAAGTCAGTCCGGTCACCTTTTTGTGAAGTAAAGAAACTATCCCTATTCTAAAACTGTCTGGAAGTCTGTCGAGGGTCTCAAACTCTTTAAAAACTGTCAAAAGCTCTTGTCCTAAAATGTCCCAAAATGTTAGATAAAACTCTAGGGGAAGTCCATCCACTCCTGGGGACTTCCCCTTCTTAAAACCTCCAAGAGCTTTTTGGATTTCTAAGATGTTAAAATCTTGGGTTAAAATCTCATTTTGACAGTCAACCCTTTCCTCAATAAAATTTAAAACTTCTTTTGCAGTGTCAAAGTGTGCCTTTTTAAAACTATATAATGCCCCATAAAATTTTTCCACATCCTCTAAAATCTCTTTTGTTGTGTTAACCTCCCTATCCCCTGTTTTAACCCTGGTTAACCCCCCACCCCTTGTTATTATTTTCTTAAAAAAATATCTGGTACACTTTTCGCCTTGTTCTATTTCTCTCTCTTTACTTCTTAAAAGGACCCCTTTACTTTCTATATTGGCTAAAACTGACATTTCTTTTTTTACTTCCTGAATTTCCTCGTTAAAATCAAAACCATTATTTAAAAGATTAAAATACCTTTGTAGTCTTTTCTGGAACCCCAACATGCGTTTCTTTTCCCTACTCTTCTTTTCTTTCCCTATCTTTCTAAAAAACTGTCTTGTCCGGTCCTTTACCATCTCCCACCACTGTGCACGTGTATCGTAAAAGTCTTGGAGGTTCTGCCATTGGCTGAACTGTTCCCTATATTCTAAAACTATATCCTTGTCTTCCAACAGGGAACAGTTCAGCTTCCACAGCCCTCCCCCTACCGTCACACCCATGGGCAGTGAAAGGGTGCAAGACAGCATCATGTGATCAGAGAAAAAGAGGAGGGTTAATGTAGCATCGGTCGGCGGGCAGTCCCTTGTAAAAACATAGTCGATTCGAGAGGCTTTGGTACCATCACCACTGAACCAGGTGAAGCCCTCCTCTCTTTGATGCAAAACTTTAAAACAGTCGACTAAATTAAAATCTCTGACTAAACCCTGCAATAAAACCGACGTTTTGTCCACTCTAAAATCCTCCCCTACCCTTTTCCTGTCTGTTTTGGATAAAACACAATTAAAATCCCCTGCTACCATTAGGGGGGCCCTACCTAGCATGTGGGGTTGCAAGTCTTCTAAAAGCTCATATCTTTCATTCTTTTCTGTAAAACCATATACATTAAGAACATTAAAATCCCTGTCTAAAAAGGTCAGATTTACTAAAAGTGCCCGGCCTTGCCTCACCACAGTGCTGCCCTTCACCAAGATGTTAGGATTATTAATTAAAACCGCAACTCTGTCATTTTTGTTAAAATTTGAACCGCTCCATATGGAGGCTCCTGCGGACCATAGCTCCTCCATTTTCTTGTACCTAGTTAAAAAGGGCAGAGAACACTCTTGTAATAAAAACAAATCTGACTTAAAAGATTTTAAAAGGGACAAAATACTCTGTGCTCTAATGGTGGACCTCACACTTCTTACATTGATAGTAGAGATGGTGAGGGCCATGAGCAGTAGGGTTAAAAAGGTATAAGACATTTAAAACAGAAGACAGTAAAAAGACTACAAAGATATTATTAAAATCATGTTATATCTTGTTGCATTTGCCTTTCCTTTTCCTCAGACGAGCTGGGATCAGGAGGGCAAATGCCTGTCGCTTCAGAGGCCACAGAGGAAACCTCTTGTGGCTCCTTTGGCGACGATGCTGTTAGCTTAATGTGCAAAAAGGAAACCTCATTGGGGGATTCTAGGGGCAACATGCGCTCCAGATCTACCGAATCAGAACTATCAAGCTTATATGCTGCCCTAGATTTTTTCTCCTCCGTTACAATCAGAGGAGACCCCGCAGGTCTTTTTTGCACCTGAGCGTTAGGGAGTGAACACTCTGTCTCACTCCCGGTAGATTCCTGCACCCCATCCGAAACTGTTACTAGTGAGGAATTTGTTTTTTCCTCACTTTCCTCTCCTTCCATGACCATTTCCTGTTCCGTTGCCTCCGCCCCTGTAGCCGTCCCACTTCCTCCTTCCTGCCCAATTTCTGAGGCCGGCTGGGAATTTGAAATTCCCGCCAAAACCTCAGGGACCGCCTCCTCTTTCCTTTGTTCATTCGTTTGTTGCCCATGTGGGGCGGCCATTTTGAGCTTGTTGGCAAAACTTTTAGGGCAGTCTCTGTAGAGGTGGTTTGTTTCTCTACAAAGATTGCATCATCTGCCATTGGGACAATCATCAAAACTGTGACCAATTTCTCTACACTTCCCACATACTAACTCCTGGCATGCTTCAGCGAGATGACCAAACCTGCAACACTTCCTGCAGAGTTTGGGCATTCCTTGATAATGTATGTAGCCTCTGTTCTCTCCGAGCACAATCATGGAAGGCAGATGTTTCAGGCCCTGGTAGCCCCCAGCGTCTTCCCATTGTTTAATGGGAATTCGCCAGGAGCATGTCCAAATGCCATCTTCATCTAACACTTTGACAGGCTGGCCTCGAACAGTGCAAAATCTACCCAACCAAACACAAATATCATCTCCAGTCACTGTTTCATTAAACATCCTGACAATCACAGTTTTAAGTGTGTAATCAGAAAGTTTCTCGACAGTGAACATGGAGAACTGGGCTTTAACTGAATCAAACCTTTGCCAAAAGTCATTAAGCAGGGAAGCGGTTTTAAAACTGACATCAAATTCTTTGTTTAAGGGCAGAGTCATCAAACAATTCAGGTCGTCAGATCTAAAAGCTAAGGTCTTTTGGATCAGCTTCCTGGAAAAGTCCATACGGGACATTCCAAGGAGCTTCCCCTCAACCTGCCTGAATAAAAAACGCACGCTGTGGTGCCTCCGCACGCCGGCACGGGCAGCCGACATGATGGAGGCACCAACAGCCTAAAAACTTAAAACAACAATAAATCCATCATGTCGGCTGCCCGTGCCGGCGTGCGGAGGCACCAACAGCCTAAAAACTTAAAACAACAATAAATACAATAATAAATAATCAAATAAATAATTAAAAGACCTTACCTTAAAACTTGTTGGAGCCCGAAGCAGCAGAGTTCAATGTACCTCTCAAAGTTGTGTGACTCAAGATATAAAAAGATCTCGAGTCAGGAAACCTCCAAGAGGCGATCGCAGTCTCAACCGTCCGACAAGATACGTGATCTTAGCCAAAAGGCCGAGAAGCGATGCCGCTAAGACGCAGCGGGGAGGAAGCCGGACACGGCGATGCCCATCTCGGCTTTGGTAAGTCTGGGGGACCTAAAAACGCTGGGGGATGGTAGTACCCTCCCCTGTCTACAACGTCACCGGGCCTCGTCACGCTCGGCCTGACGCTGGCACTGCAGCGACGGAAAGTACGGCATCGCTCGTAACTCCCAAACGGTTCGTCGCAGAGCCACATGCCTTATGTCATGGGAATCCTTGGCTCGAGCCGAACCAGACGCAGGTCTCAGATTGGCTCGTTGCTCTGACGGAATTTTCGGGTATTTGGGATTTTGTCGAAAACCTTCTTTTGCAACCTAGCGCCAGGTATTTGGCCCAGTCCCACCCAAAGCAGCACAGAAAGCTTCTCTGGAGTCTGCCTGTCAATAATCATCCCAAAAAAAGTGGAAATTTCCATTCACCTTGGCGAGGGGACCTCAAAACGTGCTAAGGTGGCTTGTCTAAGATGGCTCGAATGGATATAACTCCAGGAAGGAATGAGATCCCTTCACCCAAATCGGCACACCTGTGCAGGGGCTCAGTCAGAAGCAAGGTGAAAAAGGGAGCTGCGACAGGCCACTCGTTGGCGCTGTAAGCGACAACAAAATTAATACCAATTGAAAAAGGACAACCAAACAACATGGAGACAGCTACAGCTAGGCTGCAGTCAGTCCAATCGACTTTCAAAGTAAGGTCTGTGCTATATTCGAACTGAACCACCCACCAGGGTCCGATTTTTCAAGAGCGTAACTGACTGTGTTTCACAGGCGCACAACACATACCTCGCATGTGACAGAACTCCCCATTCTAAAGAGCAAAAAAAAAAAAACCTGGAAAAAACCTCTTCTGCTTTGTTTCACCAACAATTTCAGGGGAGAGCGCGAACGCAATCCCCCACTACCATAAATTATGCAGTCGAGATTCCCGCATTTGGGGAAACTGCAGGGATCAGCATGGCCCGGAGTGCAATGGGCAAGCCTCGCCCTGGGTGAACCGCCTTCTTGATCATGGTGTCTCCCCTGCCAGGTAAGTATGAAGGCCCAGGCGGTCAGCCAGAGGTACGATTTGCGTCTCTATCATCCACACCAACGGTTAGCCCCCCTCCAGGAAAGGAAGGACGGGTGCCTTCCGTTACTGGCCTGGAAACTGCCAAGCTCATGAGCCGGTGCTTCCCAACGCCGGTTTTAGATGACTCTCTTTAACCAAACACACCTGATTCGATGCATCACCTCGTCTGTGAAAGACCTCAGGTGGGTGCATCGTTCGTGGAAGAGTCCAAGACCCCAGGAGGGCGCATCAGGAAAAAAGTTCACAATACACCACAGCATGGCAGATCTCATTCCTTGTTCTGCTATTCGACACAATAAACGGCAATCCCCAAAAAGGGAAAGCACACCGTTCCTGGAGACACTGCAATACCAGGCCGATGCTTGGAGTGGACGGAGCAAGCCCCGGCTCCAGCTCCGTGATCTAAAAATCCATTTAATATGTAGTCCCCGGATGGGGGACGTATCAGATATTAAACTGATAAGAACAGATTTTTTTTTTCGAAAATGTTTTATTGTCACAATAATCTCTGGTTACATGCACACATTTTTTTTGTTAAAAAACATAGTACATTGGTTGCTTTGGAGACTTTTTTTTTTTTTTTTCAAAACAACTGTTAAATAAGTTGATACAAAAATAAAAACATTTTGTGTGGAGTGTTTGTTTGTGTTGTGTATCTGTAGTGTTAAAAAAACAGTGTTATTAAAATCGAAAGACAGGTTTAAAATGTTTCTCTTCTGTTGTACAAAAACGGGTATGTCCTTTAAAAAAAATAAGAGGTTAAACCATTAACTCTGTTCTTCAAAAATAGTCCCAGAGACTTGACCCTTCTGGCTCAGAGGAGATCCTCTTAAACCGTGGTGCCGCTGCCCCACTTCAGGTGTTTGGGGGCATCTACCGGCAGCCAGGGCTCGTGGCTATGGGGACCTTTCCCGTGAAGCTCTGACCCTCCACATCCGAATGGCGACATGCGGTGTACTCCTGCAGCCTTGATTTAGCCAGCTGGATGGTGGCGTGGAGGGACCCCTGCATGCGCTTCCCTACCAGTAGGTTTCTTGAGGTCCATATGGCGTCTTTGATGCAGATGATGGTGAGCCATAGCTTAGGGGGTGTTTTTGCTGGCATTTCTTCTTGGCTCACCCCTCCTCTTCCCATTGGGTAGTCTAGGACCCCCCCTACTGGCAGGCACGGAATTGCTGTGGGCCAGCTGTTGCCCACAGGTCCCTCACAGCGCTGCACTCCCAGAAGGCGTGCTTCACGGTCTCGGGTGCGCCACATCCGGGCCGTGGGCAGATGGGGTTCTTTGACATGCCTCGGGAGTTTATCACGGCCCTGACCGGGAGGATCTCATGGGCAGCCATCCAAGCCAAGTCTCGGTGTCGGTTGTGAAGAGCTGAGTGGGATACATTCCGCCAAACTTTTTGGGCTTCACCTAGAGTGAGCCCGCGCACTGGACACACTTGTTCCCATTCCTGCACAAGAGAGAGTATGGAGCGATGATTAGTTAAAACGGTCACACTTTCTTTTTCCAAATTGAATTTCTTTAAAAACTTCTTTATGTGGGTGTATGCTGGGGGTTGGTCAAAGGCAACGTCAAAGGTGTTGTCAAGTCAATCTGTAAAATGTTTTGAGTTCTTAAGTAGGACCCCATCCAAAACCGGGTCATGGCTGCTGTTTTGTCTTGTTTGGATGGGGTTCGGGCATGTTTTATATGTAGTGCAGTATAAAAAGCTCCTAAAAACAAGTAGGGGTCTGGCACTCCTTTTCCTCCATTTTGGGGTGCTTTCTTCATGGTTGCTCTTTTAAGTCTCTCCCACTTGGACCCCCACAAAAAATAAAACATTGCACGTTCCAGGGATGCAAGAAAGAGTCTGGGTGGAAATAAAACAGAACACAACAATAAAACCAGGGGTAAAATCACAGCTTTTATGATTAAAACCTTTCCTTCAAATGTCAAACGTCTCAGTCCCCAGAAACCTAGTTTTTTCCGCACTTTAACCAACACGTCATGCCAGTTTCCACTCCCTCCCCCTTCTCTGTCAAATTTAATGCCCAATATTTTTAACTCTGTCTTTTTAAAAGTAGTGTCCAGTCCAGTAAGCTCGCTAGGTTTCCAGGGACCGTAAAACTGTGCCTGTGTTTTATCTCGGTTCAGTCTGGCTCCCGATGCTTTCCCAAACCAGTCTGTCAGGTCCATTGTCCTCTCTGTTGATAAAACGTCAGTACATAAAAGGTTGACATCATCCATATATAAAACGGTCTTTGCAGTCAGTCTTCCTGTCCCGGGTATAGTCAGTCCATTGATCCATTTATCCCTTCTCAATACCTGCGCTAAGGGTTCGATACAAGCCACATACAGGAGAGGAGATAACGGACAGCCCTGACGGACCCCGCTGCGTATATCTATCGCTTTTAAAAGATTCCCGTTGACTAGGATTTTGCTGGTTATATCTTTATACAGCAATCCCACCCAAGCTAAAAACCTCCTGGGAAACCCCATTTTTTCCAAAACTTGAAACAAGTAGTGGTGCGAGACTCGGTCAAATGCTTTTTCAAAGTCTAAATTTAAAACTATCAGCCGAATATTTCTGTCTCTCGCATAACAGATGGCGTCTCTTATCAGTATGAGGCTGTCTGTGATCTTTCTCCCAGGGACAGCGCAGGCTTGATCCGGGTGGATCAGATCTGCTAAAACTGTTGACATTCGTGTTGTTAAAAGTTTACTAAAAAGTTTACAATCAAAGTTTAAAAGGGTTATAGGACGCCAGTTTTTTAGGTCGGTCTTGTCATCTTTTTTGTGTAGTAGGGTCATTATTCCTATCCTAAAACTGTCAGGGAGCTGGTCGATCTTTTCAAAGTCATTAAAAACCGCCAGTAAGTCTTGTCTTAAAATGTCCCGAAAGGTCAAATAAAATTCAAGAGGAAGTCCATCAACTCCAGGAGTTTTCCCTTTTTTGAATTTTTTAACACTTTTGTCTATCTCAGAAATGTTGAAGTCTTTTGTCAGACTGGTATTTTCTTTTACTGTTTTCTCTATGCTTGTTAAAATTTCACTTAAAATACTATTGTCACTTGCCTCTTCTTCATAGAGTTCTTCATAAAAGCTTTCTACTACTGATAAAATACCCTTTGTGTCGGTCACTGTTTCTCCTTCTTTATTTCTCAGTTTAAATATTGCTCTACCTCCGTCCATGACTTTCTTAAAAAAGTATCTTGTGCATTTCTCGCCTTCTTCTATTTCCCTTTCTTTGCTCCTGAAGATAACACCTCTACTTTTGACCTCTGCTAATTCTGACATTTCTTTCTTAACGTCCTTAATTTCTTCGTTAAAATCAAAACCCAGACTAAGAAGATAAAAGTAACGTTGTAGCCTCTTTTGCAGTCCCACCATTCGTCTTTTTTCCTTTAATTTTTTCTTTTTCCCTGCCCATCTAAAAAAGGTCTTGGTCTTTCCCTTTACCATCTCCCACCACTGTGCTCGTGAATCATAAAAGTCTTGTAAAGTCTGCCATTGGCTGTACTGCTGTACTGCAGTTCAACTTCCAAATCCCACCACCTTTCGTCACACCTGTGGGAGAAGAAAGGGTGCAAGAAAGCATAACGTGGTCTGAAAAGAAAACAGGTGTTAGTTTAGCATCTACTGGTGTAAGGTCTCGCGTAAAGATATAATCTATACGGGAGGCTTTAGTGCCATCACCACTAAACCAGGTGAATCCTTTTTCCCCAGGATGCATGGTTCTAAAACAGTCAGTCAATTTAAAATCCTTTATAATGTTCTGTAGTAAAATTGACGTTTTATCCATTTTAAAATCCCCTCTCTCTCCTTTTCTATCATTTTTACTTAAGATGCAATTAAAATCCCCTGCTAAAATAAATGGGGTCTTGCCTAAAAGGTGGGACTGCACGTCTTCTAAAAGGTCGTTCCTTTCATTTTTATCTGTGAAGGCATACATATTTAAAATATTAAAATCATGTCCTAAAAAGGACAGATTTATTAAAAGAGCTCTCCCATCTCTCACCACTGTGCTACCCTTCACCAAGAGCTGAGGATTTTTAATTAAAATGGCTACTCCATCTGCTCTGTTAAAATTTGATCCACTCCACACAGATATATGAGGCCATTGTTCTTCACATCTCCTATAATTGGACATAAAAGGTAAAGCACATTCTTGTAAAAGCAGGATATCGCTATTTTGGGTTTGTAAAAAGGATAAAACCGTTTGAGCTCTCAACTGTGACCTCACATTTCTTACATTTAAGGTAGAGAGTGTGAGTGTCATGATAAAAACAGTTAAAAGGGATAAATACAACATTTTAGAAGACAAAAATAAATAAAATTTCAATTAAAAAAGATATCTGTATCTTGTGAAACCAGCTTTTCCTTTTTTTCCCTATTTGGGGAATCCGGAGATTGAAGCTGTTTCCCCCCTGAGCTAGCTCTAGGGGTTGATGTTTGGAGATCTATTGACAAAAAGGATATTTCGTTTGGGGAACTGAGTGGGAAAAGCCGGTTCAGATCCTCTGATGAGGAGGAATCTGATTGCCATCCCATTCGATCTCTTTTCTCATTTATCTCCTCAATGGGAGATCGGGCAATCCTTTTTTTCCCTCTCAGTATAACTCCTGGAAGATCATTACTTACCTCTATCTCTCGTTTCTCCTCCACTACCTTTTCCTGTTCTTGGTTGTCTTGTTCACTATCCCCATCCTTGCTCTGTTCATCTGACCCCGTTTCTTTCTCTATTAGGGATTGATGGAGTTCCATCTCCTCCTTTTCATCTCCAATAGTATGGTTTGGCGGGAAGTTTGAAATTTGCTCCGCCCCCACTCTCTCCTTGCCTCTATCGTCCACTTTCTCTCCACCAACCACAGGGTTTGGCGGGAGATTTGAATTTGGCCCCGCATCCTCGTTAACTTGTTGCATTTGCTCCTCAACTGCCATTTTGTGTGAGTTAACTTTGTTGGCAAACGATTTGGGGCAATCTCTGTAAAGATGAGACAGGTCTCCACAAAGATTACACCTTCTGCCATTTGGACATTCTTCAAAGGAATGTCCAATTTCTCTACACTTGTTACAAAACACTTTCTGGCATGCTTCGACAAGATGTCCAAACTCCCCACAACGCCGGCAGAGTTTGGGCATTCCCTGGTAATGGATGTAGCCCCTGTTTTCTCCCAGAACTATCATTTGTGGTAAATGCCTCAGACCTTGGAAGCCCTGGGGGTCTTCCCATTGCTTAATGGGGACCCTCCAGGAACAATTCCAAATGCCGTCTTCATCATAAACCTTCATAGCCTGGCCCCTTACAGTGCAAAATCTACCCAGCCATATACAAATATCTTCTCCATTCACAGTCTCATTGAACATTCTAACGATAACCATTTTTTGTGTGTTATCAGTTAGTTTCTCAACTTTAAACATGGAAAACTGGGTCTTGTGTGTGTCAAAGCGCTGCCAGATGTCATTTAACAGTGCTGCATTTTTAAAACTCACATCAAAGCCTTTATTAAAAGGCAGGGTTAGAATGCAATTTAAATCAGCAGGGTTAAAACCTAGAAGTTTTTGCATCATTTTCCTTGAAAAATCCAACCTAGACATTTCCATTAACTTACCATCTTTTTTTAAAAACAGGAATCGAGTGCTGTGGTGCCTCCGCATGCCGGCACGGGCAGCCGACATGTTGGAAGCACCCACAGCTAAAAGAGATTAAACAAACTAAAATATTACTACAACAATAAAAGAAAACTTAAAACAGAAATAACTTACCTTAAGACCAGTTTCTCAATAAAAAACTCCTCTTAAAAAAAACAAGCACAACACAATATGAAAGACAATAAATAATAAAAAAGTATGCTCAAAGCAATACAATATACCTCTCGGAAGGTGTAGGACGTGCTATGGCAAAGCACAACCTAAGTACCTCCAAGAGGCGATCGCTGTCTCTTCCTCCAATCCAAACACTTGATCTTAGCCAAAAGGCCGAGAAGCGATGCCGCTAAGACGCAGCAGGGAGGAAGCCGGACACGGCGATGCCCATCTCGGCTTTGGTAAGTCTGGGGGACCTAAAAACGCTGGGGGATGGTAGTACCCTCCCCTGTCTGCAACGTCACCGGGCCTCGTCACGCTCGGCCTGACGCTGGCACTGCAGCGACGGAAAGTACGGCATCGCTCGTAACTCCCAAACGGTTCGTCGCAGAGCCACGTGCCTTATGTCATGGGAATCCTTGGCTCGAGCCGAACCAGACGCAGGTCTCAGATTGGCTCGTCGCTCTGACGGAATTTTCGGGTATTTGGGATTTTGTCGAAAACCTTCTTTTGCAACCTAGCGCCAGGTATTTGGCCCAGTCCCACCCAAAGCAGCACAGAAAGCTTCTCTGGAGTCTGCCTGTCAATAATCATCAAGTGGAAATTTCCATTCACCTTGGCGAGGGGACCTCAAAACGTGCTAAGGTGGCGTGTCCGAGATGGCTCGAATGGTTATAACTCCAGGAAGGAATGAGATCCCTTCACCCAAATCGGCACACCTGTGCAGAGGCTCAGTCAGAAGCAAGGTGAAAAAGGGCGCTGCGACAGGCCACTCGGTGGCGCTGTAAGCGACAACAAAATTAATACCAATTGAAAAAGGACAACCAAACAACATGGAGACAGCTACAGCTAGGCTGCAGTCAGTCCAATCGACTTTCAAAGTAAGGTCTGTGCTATATTCGAACTGAACCACCCACCAGGGTCCGAATTTTCAAGAGCGTAACTGACTTTGTTTCACAGGCGCACAACACATACCTCGCATGTGACAGAACTCCCCATTCTGAAACGCAAAAAAAAAAAAAACCTGGAAAAAACCTCTTCTGCTTTGTTTCACCAACAATTTCAGGGGAGAGCGCGAACGCAGTCCCCCACTACCATAAATTATGCAGTCGAGATTCCCGCATTTGGGGAATTCGCAGGGGTCAGCAAACCACCTGATTCGATGCATCACCTCATCTGTGAAAGACCTCAGGTGGGTGCATCGTTCGTGGAAGAGTCCAAGACCCCAGGAGGGCGCATCAGGAAAAAAGTTCGCAATACACCACAGCATGGCATATCTCATTCCTTGTTCTGCTTTTCGACACAATAAACGGCAATCCCCAAAAAGGGAAAGCACACCATTCATGGAGACACTGCAATACCAGGCCGATGCTTGGAGTGGACGGAGCAAGCCCCGGCTCCAGCTCCGTGATCTAAAAATCCATTTAATATGTAGTCCTCGGATGGGGGACGTATCAGATATTAAACTGATAAGAACAGATTTTTCTTTCGAAAAAGTTTTATTGTCACCAGTTAAATTTTTTCCATTTGCATTTTTACTTTCACACACATTTTTCTTTTCAAGCACACATTAAAACAAGCCATATAATATATAATAAATACACATGGTAAAATGAAAGAGACAATCATTGTTAAAAAACATTTGATTAAAACCACAGTGTTTTGCTTGTTTTTAGAAGTCCATATTTGAGGTGTGTTTAAAAGGTGCGATCGGTTTCAAAAGTAAAATACAAATTTAAAAAAGCAAACAAGCCTCATATGCATGTTAATAAAACCAATTTCATTGATAAAACACAAAAAAAAAACAATTTATTGGATAAAAACCAATAAAAAAAAACCATCTGTTGTGCAAGACCGGGGGTGAGTCCTTATCAAGTCGGTTTTCACCCCACTCTCCAGAACAGGGACATGAGATGCTACTTTACGGGCTCAGCGGAGATCCCCTCTCCTCCGGCCCGCTGGCCCGCTGTTCCCGTAGCCAGAATGGTGAGGGTGCATCTACGGGCAGCCAGGGTCGGTGCCTGCCGGGACCCTCTCTGTGCGACCCCGGCCCCCCCGTCCGAATATCGTCGTCCGGTACCCCTGCAGCATTGATGTTACCTTTAGCTCGCATGCATGGAGGGTTACCGTAACGCGCTTCCCCACCAGCAGGTTTCTGGTGGCCCAGATGGCATCCTTGATGACATTGAGGGTGAGCCAGAGCGAAGTAAATTTCTGTTTCGTCAAGTCCTTCAAGCCCCGGCCCACCCCAAGGATGGCGAGCTGGTACCCGAACTGGGCCCCACCTGCTGGTAGGCACGGGAAATACAGGGGGCCGGTCTTGGCCCACAGGTCCCGCGCAGTGCTGCAGTCCCAGAGCAGGTGGTGGACGGTCTCCGGGGAATTGCAGCCGGACCGAGGGCAGATGGGGTTTTTGGCCATGCCTCTGGAGTGCATAACCGCCCTGACCGGGAGAATCTCATGAGCCACCATCCACGATAAGTCCTTGTGCCTGTTCTGGAGAGCAGGATGAGCCGCATTCCGCCAAACTTGTTTGGCCTCACTTAGTGTGAGGCCCGGAACTGGACTCACCGGTTCCCGGTCCTGCACAACAGAAATGAGAGACTTGTGTTTAGTTAAAATGGTGACATCTTCACTCTCTAAAAGGTATTTCTTTAAAAAATGTTTTATAAAACTGTACTCTTTAGGCAAGTTAAAAGACACTGGGGTTTTCAAATCTACTGGTAAAATTTTCAAAGTTCTTAGGTAAGACCCCATCCAAAAGCGCGCCATTGCAGCCGTCTTGTTTTCTTTGGATGAGGTCATGGCATAACTGATGTGCAGGGCGGTGAAGCGGCTGCCTAAAAACAGGTGGGGGTCTGGGAGGCCTTTTCCACCGTTCTCTGGCCTTTTCTTGACTGTCTCCCTCTTCAGGCGCTCCCACTTGGACCCCCACAGGAAGTAAAACACCGCCCTCTCCAGTTTCACCAGGAACCGCCGAGGGGGGCTAAAAACAGAACAGACAAGTAAAATCAGAGGTAAAATCACAGATTTAAAAATTAAAATTTTACCTTCAATCGTCAACTGTCTTAGTCCCCAAAACCCTAGTCTTTTCCTAACTTTCCCTAGAAAGTCAGTCCAGTTTTCCCGTCCTCCACCCTCTTTATCAAATTTAACACCTAAAATTTTAAAATCGTTGTCTTTAAAAACCAAATCAAGTCCTCCTGTGTCCACGTCCCCCCACGGCCCGAAGAGCTGGGCCTCAGACTTGTTTCTATTGAGTTTGGCGCCCGAGGCCCGACCGTACCAGTCAGTCAAGTCCAGTGCTCTTCGTATAGATAAAATGTCCGTGGTTAAAAGAGTAACATCGTCCATGTATAAGGCACAAGCTGCTGTCAGTCCACCCGTCCCAGGAACGTCCAGTCCTTTGATCCATTTATCCTTTCTCAAGATCTGTGCCAGTGGCTCGATACAAGCCACACACAGGAGAGGAGATAAAGGACATCCCTGACGGACACCACTGTGTATGTTCACAGTTTTGGAAAGATGCCCGATTACAAGGAATTTGCTGACTAGTCCCTTGTACAGCAGTCCCACCCAGGCTACAAACCTCTTTGGAAAACCCCTTTTTTGCAGTACCTGAAAAAGGTACTGGTGCGAGACTCGGTCAAATGCTTTTTCAAAGTCTAAATTTAGGACTACTAGCCGAATATTTCTGTCTCTCGCATAACAGATGGCGTCTCTGATCAGCACTAGGCTGTCTGTTATCTTTCTTCCGGGCACAGAACAAGCTTGATCCGGGTGAATCACGTCCTCTAAAGCCGTTGACATGCGTGTTGCTAAAATTTTGCTAAAAAGCTTATAATCAAAATTTAAAAGTGTTATGGGTCTCCAGTTTTTTAAGTCAGTCCGGTCACCTTTTTTGTGAAGTAAAGAAACTATCCCTATTCTAAAACTGTCTGGATGTCTGTCGAGGGTCTCAAACTCTTTAAAAACTGTCAAAAGCTCTTGTGCTAAAATGTCCCAAAATGTTAGATAAAACTCTAGGGGAAGTCCATCCACTCCTGGAAACTTCCCCTTCTTAAAACCTCCAAGAGCTTTTTGGATTTCTAAGATGTTAAAATCTTGGGTTAAAATCTCATTTTGACAGTCAACCCTTTCCTCAATAAAATTTAAAACTTCTTTTGCAGTGTCAAAGTGTACCTTTTTAAAACTATATAATGCCCCATAAAATTTTTCCACATCCTCTAAAATCTCTTTTGTTGTGTTAGCCTCCCTATCGCCTGTTTTAACCCTGGTTAACCCCCCACCCCTTGTTATTATTTTCTTAAAAAAATATCTGGTACACTTTTCGCCTTCTTCTATTTCTCTCTCTTTACTTCTTAAAAGGACCCCTTTACTTTCTACATTGGCTAAAACTGACATTTCTTTTTTTACTTCCTGAATTTCGTCGTTAAAATCAAAACCATTATTTAAAAGATTAAAATACCTTTGTAGTCTTTTCTGCAACCCCAACATGCGTTTCTTTTCCCTACTCTTCTTTTCTTTCCCTATCTTTCTAAAAAACTGTCAAGTCCGGTCCTTTACCATCTCCCACCACTGTGCACGTGTATCGTAAAAGTCTTGGAGGGTCTGCCATTGGCTGAACTGTTCCCTATATTCTAAAACTATATCCTTGTCTTCCAACAGGGAACAGTTCAGCTTCCACAGCCCTCCCCCTACCGTCACACCCATGGGCAGTGAAAGGGTGCAAGACAGCATCATGTGATCAGAGAAAAAGAGGGGGGTTAATGTAGCATCGGTCGGCGGGCAGTCCCTTGTAAAAACGTAGTCGATTCGAGAGGCTTTGGTACCATCACCACTGAACCAGGTGAAGCCCTCCTCTCTTTGATGCAACATTTTAAAACAGTCGACTAAATTAAAATCTCTGACTAAACCCTGCAATAAAACCGATGTTTTGTCCACTCTAAAATCCTCCCCTACCCTTTTCCTGTCTGTTTTGGATAAAACACAATTAAAATCCCCTGCTACCATTAGGGGGGCCCTACCTAGCATGTGGGGTTGCAAGTCTTCTAAAAGCTCATATCTTTCATTCTTTTCCGTAAAACCATATACATTAAGAACATTAAAATCCCTGTCTAAAAAGGTCAGATTTACTAAAAGTGCCCGACCTTGCCTCACCACAGTGCTGCCCTTCACCAAGATGTTAGGATTATTAATTAAAACCGCAACTCCATCATTTTTGTTAAAATTTGATCCGCTCCATATGGAGGCTCCTGCGGACCATAGCTCCTCCATTTTCTTGTACCTAGTTAAAAAGGGCAGAGAGCACTCTTGTAATAAAAACAAATCTGACTTAAAAGATTTTAAAAGGGACAAAATACTCTGTGCTCTAATGGTGGACCTCACACTTCTTACATTGATAGTAGAGATGGTGAGGGCCATGAGCAGTAGGGTTAAAAGGTATAAGACATTTAAAACAGAAGACAGTAAAAAGACTACAAAGATATGATTAAAATCATGTTATATCTTGTTGCATTTGCCTTTCCTTTTCCTCAGACGAGCTGGGATCAGGAGGGCAAATGCCTGTCGCTTCAGAGGCCACAGAGGGAACCTTTTGTGGCTCCTTTGGCGACGATGCTGTTAGCTTAATGTGCAAAAAGGAAACCTCATTGGGGGACTCTAGGGGCCACATGCACTCCAGATCTACCGAATCGGAACTATCGAGCTTATATGCTGCCCTAGATTTTTTCTCCTCCGTTACAATCAGAGGAGACCCCGCAGGTCTTTTTTGCACCTGAGCGTTAGGGAGTGAACACTCTGTCTCACTCCCGGTAGATTCCTGCACCCCATCCGAAACTGTTACTAGTGAGGAATTGGTTTTTTCCTCACTTTCCTCTTCTTCCATGACCATTTCCTGTTCCGTTGCCTCCGCCCCTGTGGCCACCCCACTTCCTCTTTCCTGCCCAATCCCTGAGGCCGACTGGGAATTTGAAATTCCCGCCAAAACCTCAGGGACCGCCTCCTCTTTCCTTTGTTCATTCGTTTGTTGCCCATGTGGGGCGGCCATTTTGAGCTTGTTGGCAAAACTTTTAGGGCAGTCTCTATAGAGATGGTTTGTTTCTCCACAAAGATTGCACCGTCTGCCATTGGTACAATCATCAAAACTGTGACCAATTTCTCTACACTTCCCACATACTAACTCTTGGCATGCTTCAGCGAGATGACCAAACCTGCAACACTTCCTGCAGAGTTTGGGCATTCCTTGATAATGTATGTAGCCTCTGTTCTCTCCGAGCACAATCATGGAAGGCAGATGTTTCAGGCCCTGGTAGCCCCCAGCGTCTTCCCATTGTTTAATGGGAATTCGCCAGGAGCATGTCCAAATGCCATCTTCATCTAACACTTTGACAGGCTGGCCTCGAACAGTGCAAAATCTACCCAACCAAACACAAATATCATCTCCAGTCACTGTTTCATTGAACATCCTGACAATCACAGTTTTAAGTGTGTTATTCGAAACTTTCTCGACAGTGAACATGGAGAACTGGGCTTTAACTGAATCAAACCTTTGCCAAAAGTCATTAAGCAGGGAAGCAGTTTTAAAACTGACATCAAATCCTTTGTTCAAGGGCAGAGACATCAAACAATTCAGGTCGTCAGATCTAAAAGCTAAGGTCTTTTGGATCAGCTTCCTGGAAAAGTCCATACGGGACATTCCAAGGAGCTTCCCCTCAACCTGCCTGAATAAAAAACGCACGCTGTGGTGCCTCCGCACGCCGGCACGGGCAGCCGACATGGTGGAGGCACCAACAGCCTAAAAACTTAAAACAACAATAAATACAATAATAAATAACCAAATAAATAATTAAAAGACCTTACCTTAAAACTTGTTGGAGCCCGAAGCAGCAGAGTTCAATGTACCTTTTGAAGTTGTGTGACTCAAGATATAAAAAGATCTCGAGTCAGGAAACCTCCAAGAGGCGATCGCAGTCTCAACTGTCCGACAAGATACATGATCTTAGCCAAAAGGCCGAGAAGCGATGCCGCTAAGACGCAGCGGGGAGGAAGTCGGACACGGCGATGCCCATCTCGGCTTTGGTAAGTCTGGGGGACCTAAAAACGCTGGGGGATGGTAGTACCCTCCCCTGTCTGCAACGTCACCGGGCCTCGTCACACTCGGCCTGACGCTGGCACTGCAGCGACGGAAAGTATGGCATCGCTCGTAACTCCCAAACGGTTCGTCGCAGAGCCACGTGCCTTATATCATGGGAATCCTTGGCTCGAGCCAAAACAGACGCAGGTCTCAGATTGGCTCGTTGCTCTACGGAATTTTCGGGTATTTGGGATTTTGTCGAAAACCTTCTTTTGCAACCTAGCGCCAGGTATTTGGCCCAGTCCCACCCAAAGCAGCACAGAAAGCTTCTCTGGAGTCTGCCTGTCAATAATCATCCCAAAAAAGTGGAAATTTCCATTCACCTTGGCGAAGGGACCTCAAAACGTGCTAAGGTGGCGTGTCCGAGATGGCTCGAATGGCTATAACTCCAGGAAGGAATGAGATCCCTTCACCCAAATCGGCACACCTGTGCAGGGGATCAGTCAGAGGCCAGGTGAAAAAGGGCGCTGCAACAGGCCACTCGGTGGCGCTGTAAGCGACAACAAAATTAATACCAATTGAAAAAGGACAACCAAACAACATGGAGACAGCTACAGCTAGGCTGCAGTCAGTCCGATCGACTTTCAAAGTAAAGTCTGTGCTATATTCGAACTGAACCACCCACCAGGGTCCGATTTTTCAAGAGCGTAACTGACTTTGTTTCACAGGCGCACAACACATACCTCGCATGTGACAGAACTCCCCATTCTGAAACGCAAAAAAAAAAAAACCTGGAAAAAAACCTCTTCTGCTTTGTTTCACCAACAATTTCAGGGGAGAGCGCGAACGCAGTCCCCCACTACCATAAATTATGCAGCTCTAGATTCCCGCATTTGGGGAATTCGCAGGGGTCAGCATGGCCGGAGTGCAATGGGCAAGCCTCGCCCTGGGTGAACCGCCTTCTTGATCATGGTGTCTCCCCTGCCAGGTAAGTATGAAGTCCCAGGCGGTCAGCCAGAGGTATGATTTGCGTCTCTACCGTCCACACCAACGGTTAGCCCCCCTCCAGGAAAGGAAGGACGGGTGCCGCCTGGAAACTGCCAAGCTCATGGGCCGGTGCTTCCCAACGCCGGTTTTAGATGACTCTCTTTAACCAAACACACCTGATTCGATGCATCACCTCGTCTGTGAAAGACCTCAGGTGGGTGCATCGTTCGTGGAAGAGTCCAAGACCCCAGGAGGGCGCATCAGGAAAAAAGTTCGCAATACACCACAGCATGGCAGATCTCATTCCTTGTTCTGCTATTCGACACAATAAACGGCAATCCCCAAAAAGGGAAAGCACACCGTTCCTGGAGACACTGCAATACCAGGCCGATGCTTGGAGTGGACGGAGCAAGCCCCGGCTCCAGCTCCGTGATCAAAAAATCCATTTAATATGTAGTCCCCGGATGGGGGATGTATCAGATATTAAACTGATAAGAACAGATTTTTCTTTCGAAAAAGTTTGATTGTCACAATAATCTCTGGTTACATGCACACTATTTTTTTGTTAAAAAAAATAGTACATTGGTTGCTTTGGAGACTTTTTTTTTTTTTTTTCCAAAACAACTGTTAAACAAGTTGATACAAAAATAAAAACATTTTGTGTGGAGTGTTTGTTTGTGTTGTGTATCTGTAGTGTTAAAAATACAGTGTTATTAAAATCGAAAGACAGGTTTAAAATGTTTCTCTTCTGTTGTACAAAAACGGGTATGTCCTTTAAAAAAATAAGAGGTTAAACCATTAACTCAGTTCCTCAAAAACAGTCCCAGAGACTTGACCCTTCTGGCCCAGAGGAGATCCTCTTAAACCGTGGCGCCGCTGCCCCACTTCAGGTGTTTGGGGGCATCTACGGACAGCCAGGGCTCGTGGCTATGGGGACCTTTCCCGTGAAGCTCTGACCCTCCACATCCGAATGGCGACATGCGGTGTACTCCTGCAGCCTTGATTTAGCCAGCTGGATGGTGGCGTGGAGGGACCCCTGCATGCGCTTCCCTACCAGTAGGTTTCTGGAGGTCCATATGGCGTCTTTGATGCAGATGATGGTGAGCCATAGCTTAGGGGGTGTTTTTGCTGGCATTTCCTCTTGGCTCACCCCTCCTCTTCCCATTGGGTAGTCTAGGACCCCCCCTACTGGCAGGCACGGGAATTGCTGGGGGCCAGCTGTTGCCCACAGGTCCCTCACAGCGCTGCACTCCCAGAAGGCGTGCTTCACGGTCTCGGGTGCGCCACATCCGGGCCGTGGGCAGATGGGGTTCTTTGACATGCCTCGGGAGTGCATCACGGCCCTGACCGGGAGGATCTCATGGGCAGCCATCCAAGCCAAGTCTCGGTGTCGGTTGTGAAGAGCTGAGTGGGATACATTCCGCCAAACTTTTTGGGCTTCACCTAGAGTGAGCCCGCGCACTGGACACACTTGTTCCCATTCCTGCACAAGAGAGAGTATGGAGCGATGATTAGTTAAAACGGTCACACTTTCTTTTTCCAAATTGAATTTCTTTAAAAACTTCTTTATGTGGGTGTAAGCTGGGGGTTGGTCAAAGGCAACCGGCGTTGTCAAGTCAATCTGTAAAATGTTTTGAGTTCTTAAGTAGGACCCCATCCAAAACCGGGTCATGGCTGCTGTTTTGTCTTGTTTGGATGGGGTTCGGGCATGTTTTATATGTAGTGCAGTATAAAAAGCTCCTAAAAACAAGTAGGGGTCTGGCACTCCTTTTCCTCCATTTTGGGGTGCTTTCTTCATGGTTGCTCTTTTAAGTCTCTCCCACTTGGACCCCCACAAAAAATAAAACATTGCACGTTCCAGGGATGCAAGAAAGAGTCTGGGTGGAAATAAAACAGAACACAACAATAAAACCAGGGGTAAAACCACGGCTTTTATGATTAAAACCTTTCCTTCAAATGTCAAACGTCTCAGTCCCCAGAAACCTAGTTTTTTCCGCACTTTAACCAACACGTCATGCCAGTTTCCACTCCCTCCCCCGTCTCTGTCAAATTTTTATCTTTATACAGCAATCCCACCCAAGCTAAAAACCTCCTGGGAAACCCCATTTTTTCCAAAACTTGAAACAAGTAGTGGTGCGAGACTCGGTCAAATGCTTTTTCAAAGTCTAAATTTAAAACTATCAGCCGAATATTTCTGTCTCTCGCATAACAGATGGCGTCTCTTATCAGTAAGAGGCTGTCTGTGATCTTTCTCCCAGGGACAGCGCAGGCTTGATCCGGGTGGATCAGATCTGCTAAAACTGTTGACATTCGTGTTGTTAAAAGTTTACTAAAAAGTTTACAATCAAAGTTTAAAAGGGTTATAGGACGCCAGTTTTTTAGGTTGGTCTTGTCATCTTTTTTGTGTAGTAGGGTCATTATTCCTATCCTAAAACTGTCAGGGAGCTGGTCGATCTTTTCAAAGTCATTAAAAACCGCCAGTAAGTCTTGTCTTAAAATGTCCCAAAAGGTCAAATAAAATTCAAGAGGGAGTCCATCAACTCCAGGAGTTTTTCCTTTTTTGAATTTTTTAACACTTTTGTCTATCTCAGAAATGTTGAAGTCTTTTGTCAGACTGGTATTTTCTTTTACTGTTTTCTCTATGCTTGTTAAAATTTTACTTAAAATACTATTGTCACTTGCCTTTTCTTCATAGAGTTCTTCATAAAAGCTTTCTACTAATGATAAAATACCCTTTGTGTTGGTCACTGTTTCTCCTTCTTTATTTCTCAGTTTAAATATTGCTCTACCTCCGTCCATGACTTTCTTAAAAAAGTATCTTGTGCATTTTTTGCCTTCCTCTATTTCCCTTTCTTTGCTCCTGAAGATAACACCTCTACTTTTGACCTCTGCTAATTCTGACATTTCTTTCTTAACTTCCTTAATTTCTTTGTTAAAATCAAAACCCAGACTAAGAAGATAAAAGTAACGTTGTAGCCTCTTTTGCAGTCCCACCATTCGTCTTTTTTCCTTTAATTTTTTCTTTTTCCTTGCCCATCTAAAAAAGGTCTTGGTCTTTCCCTTTACCATCTCCCACCACTGTGCTCGTGAATCATAAAAGTCTTGTAAAGTCTGCCATTGGCTGTACTGCTCCCTGTAGTCTGTTGTGATCTCTATGTCTTTCAGCAGGGAGCAGTTTAACTTCCAAATCCCACCACCTTTCGTCACACCTGTGGGAAAAGAAAGGGTGCAAGAAAGCATAACGTGGTATAATGATATAATCTATACGGGAGGCTTTAGTGCCATCACCACTAAACCAGGTGAATCCTTTTTCCTCAGGATGCATGGTTCTAAAACAGTCAGTCAATTTAAAATCCTTTATAATGTTCTGTAGTAAAATTGACGTTTTATCCATTTTAAAATCCCCTCTCTCTCCTTTTCTATCATTTTTACTTAAGATGCAATTAAAATCCCCTGCTAAAATAAATGGGGTCTTGCCTAAAAGGTGGGACTGCACGTCTTCTAAAAGGTCGTTCCTTTCATTTTTATCTGTGAAGGCATACATATTTAAAATATTAAAATCATGTCCTAAAAAGGACAGATTTATTAAAAGAGCTCTCCCATCTCTCACCACTGTGCTACCCTTCACCAAGAGCTGAGGATTTTTAATTAAAATGGCTACTCCATCTGCTTTGTTAAAATTTGATCCACTCCACACAGATACATGAGGCCATTGTTCTTCCCATCTCCTATAATTGGACATAAAATGTAAAGTACATTCTTGTAAAAGCAGGATATCGCTATTTTGGGTTTGTAAAAAGGATAAAACCGTTTGAGCTCTCAACTGTGACCTCACACTTCTTACATTTAAGGTAGAGAGTGTGAGTGTCATGATAAAAACAGTTAAAAGGGATAAATACGACATTTTAGAAGACAAAAAATAACTAAAATTTCAATTAAAAAAGATATCTGTATCTTGTGAAACCAGCTTTTCCTTTTTTCCCTTTTTGGGGAATCCGGAGATTGAAGCTGTTTCCCCCCTGAGCTAGCTCTAGGGGTTGATGTTTGGAGTTCTATTGACAAAAAGGATATTTCGTTTGGGGAACTGAGTGGGAAAAGCCGGTTCAGATCCTCTGATGAGGAGGAATCTGATTGCCATCCCATTCGATCTCTTTTCTCATTTTTCTCCTCAATGGGAGATCGGGTAATCCTTTTTTTTCCCTCTCAGTATAACTCCTGGAAGATCATTACTTACCTCTATCTCTCGTTTCTCCTCCACTACCTTTTCCTGTTCTTGGTTGTCTTGTTCACTATCCCCATCCTTGCTCTGTTCATCTCACTCCGTTTCTTTCTCTATTAGGGATTGGTGGAGTTCCATCTCCTCCTTTTCATCTGCTCCAATAGTATGGTTTGGCCACAGGGTTTGGCGGGAGATTTGAATTTGGCCCCGCCTCCTCGTTAACTTGTTGCACTTGCTCCTCAACTGCCATTTTGTGTGACTTAACTTTGTTGGCAAACGATTTGGGGCAATCTCTGTAAAGATGAGACAGGTCTCCACAAAGATTACACCTTCTGCCATTTGGACATTCTTCAAAGGAATGTCCAATTTCTCTACACTTGTTACAAAACACTTTCTGGCATGCTTCGACAAGATGTCCAAACTCCCCACAACGCCGGCAGAGTTTGGGCATTCCCTGGTAATGGATGTAGCCCCTGTTTTCTCCCAGAACTATCATTTGTGGTAAATGCCTCAGACCTTGGAAGCCCTGGGTGTCTTCCCATTGCTTAATGGGGACCCTCCAGGAACAATTCCAAATGCCGTCTTCATCATAAACCTTCATAGCCTGGCCCCTTACAGTGCAAAATCTACCCAGCCATATACAAATATCTTCTCCATTCACAGTCTCATTGAACATTCTAACGATAACCATTTTTTGTGTGTTATCAGTTAGTTTCTCAACTTTAAACATGGAAAACTGGGTCTTGTGTGTGTCAAAGCACTGCCAGAAGTCATTTAACAGTGCTGCATTTTTAAAACTCACATCAAAGCCTTTATTAAAAGGCAGGGTTAGAATGCAATTTAAATCAGCAGGGTTAAAACCTAGAAGTTTTTGCATCATTTTCCTTGAAAAATCCAACCTAGACATTTCCATTAACTTACCATCTTTTTCTAAAAACAGGAATCGAGTGCTGTGGTGCCTCCGCATGCCGGCACGGGCAGCCGACATGTTGGAAGCACCCACAGCTAAAAGAGATTAAACAAACTAAAATATTACTACAACAATAAAAGAAAACTTAAAACAGAAATAACTTACCTTAAGACCAGTTTCTCAATAAAAAACTCCTCCTAAAAAAAACAAGCACAACACAATATGAAAGACAATAAATAATAAAAAAGTATGCTCAAAGCAATACAATATACCTCTCAGATGGTGTAGGACGTGCTATGGCAAAACACAACCTAAGTACCTCCAAGAGGCGATCGCTGTCTCTTCCTCCAAGCCAGACACTTGATCTTAGCCAAAAGGCCGAGAAGCGATGCCGCTAAGACGCAGCGGGGAGGAAGCGGGACACAGCGATGCCCATCTCGGCTTTGGTAAGTCTGGGGGACCTAAAAACGCTGGGGGATGGTAGTACCCTCCCCTGTCTGCAACGTCACCGGGCCTCGTCACGCTCGGCCTGACGCTGGCACTGCAGCGACGGAAAGTACGGCATCGCTCGAAACTCCCAAACGGTTCGTTGCAGAGCCACGTGCCTTATGTCATGGGAATCCTTGGCTCGAGCCGAACCAGACGCAGGTCTCAGATTGGCTCGTCGCTCTGACGGAATTTTCGGGTATTTGGGATTTTGTCGAAAACCTTCTTTTGCCACCAACGCCAGGTATTTGGCCCAGTCCCACCCAAAGCAGCACAGAAAGCTTCTCTGGAGTCTGTCTGTCAATAATCATCCCAAAAAAGTGGAAATTTCCATTCACCTTGGCGAGGGGACCTCAAAACGTGCTAAGGTGGCGTGTCCGAGATGGCTCGAATGGCTATAACTCTAGGAAGGAATGAGATCCCTTCACCTAAATCGGCACACCTGTGCAGGGGCTCAGTCAGAAGCAAGGTGAAAAAGGGCGCTGCGACAGGCCACTCGGTGGCGCTGTAAGCGACAACAAAATTAATACCAATTGAAAAAGCACAACCAAACAACATGGAGACAGCTACAGCTAGGCTGCAGTCAGTCCAATCGACTTTCAAAGTAAGGTCTGTGCTAAATTCGAACTGAACCACCCACCAGGGTCCGATTTTCAAGAGCGTAACTGACTTTGTTTCACAGGCGCACAACACATACCTCGCATGTGACAGAACTCCCCATTCTGAAACGCAAAAAAAAAAAAAAAAACCTGGAAAAAACCTCTTCTGCTTTGTTTCACCAACAATTTCAGGGGAGAGCGCGAACGCAGTCCCCCACTACCATAAATTATGCAGTCGAGATTCCCGCATTTGGGGAATTCGCAGGGGTCAGCATGGCCGAAGTGCAATGGGCAAGCCTCGCCCTGGGTGAACCGCCTTCTTGATCATGGTGTCTCCCCTGCCAGGTAAGTATGAAGGCCCAGGCGGTCAGCCAGAGGTACGATTTGCGTCTCTACCGTCCACACCAACGGTTAGCCCCCCTCCAGGAAAGGAAGGACGGGTGCCTTCCGTTACTGGCCTGGAAACTGCCAAGCTCATGGGCCGGTGCTTCCCAACGCCGGTTTAAGATGACTCTCTTTAACCAAACACACCTGATTCGATGCATCACCTCGTCTGTGAAAGACCTCAGGTGGGTGCATCGTTCGTGGAAGAGTCCAAGACCCCAGGAGGGCGCATCAGGAAAAAAGTTTGCAATACACCACAGCATGGCAGATCTCATTCCTTGTTCTGCTATTCGACACAATAAATGGCAATCCCCAAAAAGGGAAAGCACACCATTCCTGGAGACACTGCAATACCAGGCCGATGCTTGGAGTGGACGGAGCAAGCCCCGGCTCCAGCTCCGTGATCTAAAAATCCATTTAATATGTAGTCCCCGGATGGGGGACGTATCAGATATTAAACTGATAAGAACAGATTTTTTTTTTTTTTTATTAAACCAAAGCATTCATTCCATCAGAAAGTATAACCATCAATACAACACAATTCTTACTTTTCTCTTATACAATGTGGCTCTTCTTAGAAACAGGCTAAATAGACTGGTGTATAACTTAACCGCTACATTTTAAGAAACAGACAGAATAAACCTTTATTCATCAAAGCATTGTATATGTTCTTCAAAAGTGAAAATTCCATTACCCACAAAATAGACATTCCATGAAAAAAGAAAAATAAAACAGAAAAACAAACCCAAGCTAAATAATTGCCCTTTTGCTTACCCCACTCCGACTTTTGGCAACCCCCCCCCCACACTCTCTTCGTTTTTTCCTCCCCAAAACAGCATTTAAATGCTTTCACCTCAGTAACTATTTTACTCAACAGTCGCAAAAACACAGTCTCTGACGCCAAACGAGGTATTTGCTTTCTTAAACAATCAGTTCTCCATTCCCACAGTACATGTTTCCCTTCTGAAACCACCACCCAAATTACTATTCTTTCTTCCTTTACAAAGCCTTCCAACCCTTCCCCATAGAGTACTAGGTTCTTTGTGATTTTCGGTCCCCCCCAACTTTCCCACCACGTAGTCACTAACTTCCAGAATGTAACTGCCCCCGGACAGGACCAGAAGGTATGCTCTACAGTTTCGTCCTGGCCACAGCCAACTGGGCACTTTGGCGACCTCCCTGAGCCATGTCTGTATAGCCGCTCCCTCACAGGCAGCCGACCCAGGGCTGCCAACCAATTTAAATCTTTACAAAACCCAGTCAAATAAGTAGGCTGCAACATGGCCCAACCCACTCTATATGGCGGGACAACTTTCTCTGCCCCTGCCACTAGCTCGTCCCTCAATCTACTGTACAGTCGCCTATGCTGAAGGATCAAAGATTGCTCCAAACACCATGATTTCCCCACTATGAAATCTGCCACTCTCTGATAATAGGCCGGCCTATTTGTTGACCATGGCATTGTTGCCCTCCATGGTAATAGATCGCAATGGAAAAGCCAGCCAAAACTGGGCCAAAATCCTTGCATTATGTGCTGCCTCTTGTGTTGCTAATTGGGCAGAAGAGGAAAAAAAAAAGTGCATCCATTTTTAAGGGGATACAAGGAACTCCCCTCCCCCCCTCCTTCACATGGCAGTACATCTGTGTTCTCGCCACCATTTCAGTACCGTTATTCCAAAGAAAAGAAAAAACAGCTTCTCCAACTTCCTACCATACAAAAAAGGTACCGGAAAAATATAGGCCAGATAATTCAATCTTGGGAGTAGGTCTGCCCTCACTACTTCCAGGCAACCCCACATCAATAGCCCCCTTAAATTCCACCTAGCTATCTTTGTTTGCGCTGCTTTGAACCTAGCCACCCAGTTCTCCCGAGCGCTATTCTTTCTGAAAAACCTGGTCCCTAGGATCTTCAATCCCTCTGCACAAAAGTTATACCCACCTGGCACAACTGTACTTTCTGCCCTCTGGCCTGCAAACATTACAGAAGACTTACCCGCGTTTACACGCGCTCCTGAAGCCTCGCAAAAGCCTTTAATGATTTTGCATACTGTCTCAAAATCCAGATCTGAGGTTAGGAACAATGTCATATCGTCTTCATATGCAGACACCTTTGCACACGTACCCCTGCCTCCAGGTAAATGCATGCCTGTCAACGAATCAGCCACCCTCAAGGCTGCCATCAGGGGCTCTAGAGACAGAACATAAAGCAGAGGCGACAAAGGGCACCCCTATCGAACCCCACCCAACTGCTCCACCCTCCCTGAATAATATCCATTTATCCCTATCCTGCTTGAAACCCTACTATACAACAGCTTTACCTATGACCTGAAGACTGGGCCAAACCCCATACACACCAGGGTGGCCATTAAAAAAGCATGACTTACACTGTCGAAAGCTTTCTCCTGGTCCAGGCTCAAAATCACCAAAGGGAGCTGCCGCTGTTCCGCCCAGTACAGAATGTCTCTCACCAAAGCTAGGTTTAAAACGCCTGACCTACCAGGCACTCCGCAAGTTTGGTCTGGCTGCACTACCACCCCAATCACCTTCTTAAGCCGCTCTGTTATCACCTTGGCCAACACCTTGTAATCAGTTGTTAACAAGGTTATTGGCCTCCAGTTTGTTAACTCCTCCTTATGACCTTTCTTGTGTACCAATGTCACCAAACCCATTCTCATTGTCGATGGCAGCTCTCCTCTTTCTATACTTTCCTGATAGACACAGACTAGCTCGGGGCCTATCCAGGGCAAAACGGTCCTATAAAACTCCGCTGGGAGGCCGTCACACCCAGGGGCCGTGCCCCCTTTGAGTGAGGATATCGCAGAGCTTACTTCCTGCAGTGACAAGGGGCCTTCCAATACTTCCCTCTCCTCCTCTTCCAGAGTTTTCTCTAATGCATCCAAGTACTTGTCCCCAGAGCAACCTGTAGAACCTCTACAACTAAAAAGCTCCCTGTAAAAGCCCTCAACAACTCTAAACATCCCCTCTACAGTTGCTTCAATCCCTCCATCCTTCCTCAAACCCTCTATGAAACTCCGCTTTTGCCGGCTCCGCACGGTGGAGAAGAAAAACCTTGTTGGCCTTTCATCTAAAAGGCGCTTTTGTGCACCTGACCACAACAAAAATGACTTGGCTTCATTCCAGTAAAAATCCTTCATAACTCCCTGAATGTACCTGGCCCTAGCCCACCCATCCGTTGTTCCCAATGCACCCTCTCCATATAGCAATTGCAATTCCTCAGACCACCTACCTACTTTAGCCCGCCTGCACCTCGCCTTCTCTCTACCCCAACCATGACAGAAAAAGGCCACACGTTCTTTAAAACCTTCCCACCACGCGGCATGAGTCTCAAACAGACTCCGCAGATTTTTCCACCCAGCCACTAAATTATAGAGAGCTACACAGAAGGTTCTGTCCATTAGAAAGGAGGTGTTAAATCTCCACACACCCCTCCCTCTCTTCATGCCCCCGATCTCTGCCCACACCCCCACTAAACAGTGATCCGAGCACCACATTGGCATCTGTGTATAGTTGTGTAGCTTCACATGTGCCGGGAAGAATAAATAATCCAGCCTGGAAAACTCCTGCTTGCTACTTCGCCATGTATAGGTGGGCTCCTGACCTCCTGCTCCCCGGAAGGAGTCTTGCAAAGAAAACCCAGCAACCAAAAGTGCCAATTCTTTACCCAAATCATTATCAAGGGACATATTAAAATCCCCTCCCATAATTAGCAATCTATTTGTAAACAAGACTGGTGCAAAATTATCTAAAAAACCCTTCCTATCCCCCAACTTACTTGGTACATACACATTAACAAACCGAAAAGCCACCCCCCTCCACCTGGCATCCACCACTACCACTCTTCCCGGAATCACCACATTAGCAGACTCAATTATGAATTCCCAGGAATAAAATAAAATGCCCACCCCATCCGATCTTACATTCCCTACTCCCCAACAGGAAGGCCCCACCTCCCACCCCGCAGAAAAAACAGATACATCTTCTTTTCCTTGTAAATGACATTCTTGTAAAAAACAAACATCAAAAGGCAACATCTTTAAAGAAAGATAAATTGAAGTCCTCCTCTGTAACATTTTAAGTACCCTTGCATTTAATGTTGCCACCCTTAAACAAACCATAAAAAAACAAAAGAAACCTTGAGTCACCCTTCCAAAATTCACATACTCCCCTTACCCAAACTCTTCTTCCCTCTACCTTTCCCAACTGATACTTCCATCCATTCCTCCCCTTCTCCCCTCCCCCCTTACTCTTCATCTCCTTTGCCCCCTTCCCCCATACTCTTACTCAGAATTGATTTAACCTTTCTCAAGACACCTTCGTTTTCCTTTTTCCCCTTTGCCCCTTCATCCTCTAAACACCTCCCCTCGATATCCATCTCACCTCCCTCTTCCCAGACTTGTCTGGTTCCCCGCTCTTGAGTCTGGAATTTGCTGCATTTCCGCTCTCTTTCTCCAGCCCCATCCTCAAAAGGCCTCCGTCGCCTTATACCTTGACCCATGTCAACGTTCAGCACATCTTCTTGCTGCTGGCCCCCGCTGATTGATGTCTCTGCTACCTCCTGCTCTGTATCCTCATAGATCCCACAAAGTACCTCTGCCACGTCTATTTCAGACCACACTTGCGATGGTGCCATCTGATGTGCCTCTTCCTCACCTCCTCTTTGTTCTGGCCCATCTCCTATTTCATCTGCTTGCTCCCTCAAGACTTTTCTGTGATTTAAACCTGAGGGCCCCGCCTTCTGGCCATCTCCTTCCTCTGATACATTCATCAGCAGACTTTCAAAATCTGTTTGCAAGTCCGGTGCTTCTTTAAAGAGGCTGGCATAAGATCTCTGCCTCCTAGGGCACACTCTGTACAGATGATCTTTTCCCCCACATAGGCTGCAGGTCTTTGGCTCTGGACAGTCTGTGGCCACGTGCTCCATCGATCCACAAAAACGGCACCGCTGGCCAGCACAATCTGCCTTTACATGTCCACGAGCACCACACCTTCTACAATACATTGGCTGACCCGGATAGTGAAGAAATCTTCTGTTTGATCCTATGAAAAAGGATCCTGGAGGGTGGACAAGGCCTCCTGGCAATGCTGGATCTGCCCGCAGTTTCACCAAATATCTCCGTTTACCTGTCCAGATGCCAAACCGATCTTTCAGGTGCTCTCCCCCTTTCACTGTCTCGCAGTATCTGGCCAGAAAGGTTAAAACATCTCCATCCTCCACAAAAGGGTTATAAAGGTGAATTATCAAGGGCAAAAAGTCTGTGCAAAGGCTGGATGCAGCTGGAGGCCCTTCAAACGCTGATGATCTTTCTTCTTTTCCCAAGCCTCAAAAAACGCAGCACAATCTCTTATTTGAAAAAAGGTTAAATCCATAAATCCAGAAGATGAAAAATATTGTAAACAAAAAACCAAAGAAGCTGGAACTCCAAAAATTTCCCTTAACAGTTCAGTCACCACGAAGTCACGTCCAAATCTCTTTTTCACCTCTGCGTCCGAATCCGCTTTGACTTGTAGCCTGACAGTGTTCTTCAGCCGCACCACCATGGTCGGCAAAGGTGTATCCTCTCTCGTTGCATCCATTTGGGTCGATCACACTTGATCTTAGCCAAAAGGCCGAGAAGCGATGCCGCTGAGACGCAGCGGGGAGGAAGCCGGACACGGCGATGCCCATCTCGGCTTTGGTAAGTCTGGGGGACCTAAAAACGCTGGGGGATGGTAGTACCCTCCCCTGTCTGCAACGTCACCGGGCCTCGTCACGCTCGGCCTGAGGCTGGCACTGCAGCGACGGAATGTACGGCATCGCTCGTAACTCCCAAACGGTTCGTCGCAGAGCCACATGCCTTATGTCATGGGAATCCTTGGCTCGAGCCGAACCAGACGCAGGTCTCAGATTGGCTCGTCGCTCAGACGGAATTTTCGGGTATTTGGGATTTTGTCGAAAACCTTCTTTTGCAACCTAGCGCCAGGTATTTGGCCCAATCCCACCCAAAGCAGCACAGAAAGCTTCTCTGGAGTCTGCCTGTCAATAATCATCCCAAAAAAGTGGAAATTTCCATTTACCTTGGCGAGGGGACCTCAAAACGTGCTAAGGTGGCGTGTCCGAGATGGCTCGAATGGCTATAACTCCAGGAAGGAATGAGATCCCTTCACCCAAATCGGCACACCTGTGCAGGGGCTCAGTCAGAAGCAAGGTGAAAAAGGGCGCTGCGACAGGCCACTGAGTGGCGCTGTAAGCGACAACAAAATTAATACCAATTGAAAAAGGACAACCAAACAACATGGAGACAGCTACAGCTAGGCTGCAGTCAGTCCAATCGACTTTCAAAGTAAGGTCTGTGCTATATTCGAACTGAACCACCCTCCAGGGTCCGATTTTTCAAGAGCGTAACTGACTTTGTTTCACAGGCGCACAACACATACCTCGCATGTGACAGAACTCCCCATTCTGAAACGCAAAAAAAAAAAAAAACCTGGAAAAAACCTCTTCTGCTTTGTTTCACCAACAATTTCAGGGGAGAGCGCGAACGCAGTCCCCCACTACCATAAATTATGCAGTCGAGATTCCCGCATTTGGGGAATTCGCAGGGGTCAGCATGGCCGGAGTGCAATGGGCAAGCCTCGCCCTGGGTGAACCGCCTTCTTGATCATGGTGTCTCCACTGCCAGGTAAATATGAAGGCCCAGGCGGTCAGCCAGAGGTACGATTTGCGTCTCTACCGTCCACACCAACGGTTAGCCCCCCTCCAGGAAAGGAAGGACGGGTGCCTTCCGTTACTAAACTGGAAACTGCCAAGCTCATGGGCCGGTGCTTCCCAACGCCGGTTTTAGATGACTCTCTTTAACCAAACACACCTGATTCGATGCATCACCTCGTCTGTGAAAGACCTCAGGTGGGTGCATCGTTCGTGGAAGAGTCCAAGACCCCAGGAGGGCGCATCAGGAAAAAAGTTCGCAATACACCACAGCATGGCAGATCTCATTCCTTGTTCTGCTATTCGACACAATAAACGGCAATCCCCAAAAATGGAAAGCACACCGTTCCTGGAGACACAGCAATACCAGGCCGATGCTTGGAGTGGACGGAGCAAGCCCCGGCTCCAGCTCCGTGATCTAAAAATCCATTTAATATGTAGTCCCCGGATGGGGGACGTATCAGATATTAAACTGATAAGAACAGATTTTTTCTTTCGAAAAAGTTTTATTGTCACCATTTTCATATTTGCATTTTTTACTTTTTCACACACATTTCTTTGTTTTCAATCACAAAGATTATTATTGTTATTATTTAAACATGCCAGAATACATATAATAAATACACAGTTTTAAAATCAAATTACAATATTGTTAAAAAAAAAAACATTATATGTAACATTGTTTTAAAATATTCCATGTTTATGTTGTCTTATAAAAGGTGTTAAACGTTATAAAAGTAAAAAAACACAAGTTAAAATAGTACACAAGCATCTTTTTTGTTCAATAAAACACCATTACATTTGATAAACTATAAAATTTATAGCCTTTAAAAGTCATCTGCTGTGCAAAACCGGGGGTGAGTCCTTATCAAGTTATCCTTCACCCCACTCTCCAGAACAGGCATGTGAGATGCTGCTTCATGGGCTCAGCGGAGATCCCCTCTCCTCCGGCCCGCTGGCCCGCTGTTCCCGTAGCCAGAGTGGTAAGGGTGCATCTACGGGCAGCCAGGGTCGGTGCCTGCCGGGACCCTCTTCATGCGACCCCGCCCCCCCCGTCCGAATATCGTCGTCCGGTACCCCTGCAGCATTGATGTTACCTTTAGCTCGCATGCATGGAGGGTTACCGTAACGCGTTTCCCCACCAGCAGGTTTCGGGTGGCCCAGATGGCATCCTTGATGACGTTGAGGGTGAGCCAGAGCGAGGTGAATTCCTGTGCTGTCATGTCCTTCAAGCCCCGGCCCACCCCAAGGATGGCGAGCTGGTACCCGAACTGGGCCCCACCTGCTGGTAGGCACGGGAAATACAAGGGGCCGGTCTTGGCCCACAGGTCCCGCGCAGCGCCGCACTCCCAGAGTAGGTGGTGGACGGTCTCCGGGGAATTGCAGCCGGACCGAGGGCAGATGGGGTTTTTGGCCATGCCTCTGGAGTGCATAACCGCCCTGACCGGGAGGATCTCATGAGCCACCATTCATGATAAATACTTGTGCCTGTTCTGGAGAGCGGGGTGAGCAGCATTCCTCCAAACTTGTTTGGCCTCACCTAGTGTGAGGCCTGGAACTGGACTCACCGGTTCCCGGTCCTGCACAACAGAAATGAGAGACTTGTGTTTAGTTAAAATGGTGACATCTTCACTCTCTAAAAGATATTTCTTTAAAAAAATGTTTATAAAACTGTACTCTTTAGGCAAGTTAAAAGACATTGGGGTTTTCAAGTCTACTGGTAAAATTTTCAATGTTCTTAGGTAAGACCCCATCCAAAATCGCACCATTGCAGCCGTCTTGTTTTCTTTGGATGGGGTCATGGCATAACTAATGTGCAGGGCGGTGAAGCGGCTGCCTAAAAACAGGTGGGGGTCTGGGAGGCCTTTTCCACCGTTCTCTGGCCTTTTCTTGAAAGTCTCCCTCTTCAGGCGCTCCCACTTGGACCCCCACAGGAAATAAAACACCGCCCTCTCCAGTCTCACCAGGAACCGCCGAGGGGGGCTAAAAACAGAACAGACAAGTAAAATCAGAGGTAAAATCACAGATTTAAAAATTAAAATTTTACCTTCAATTGTCAACTGTCTTAGTCCCCAAAACCCCAGTCTTTTCCTAGCTTTCCCTAGCAAGTCAGTCCAGTTGTCTCGTCCACCTCCGTCTTTATCAAATTTAACGCCTAAAATCTTAAAATCATTGTCTTTAAAAACCAAACCAAGTCCTCCTGTGTCCACGTCTCCCCACGGCCCGAAGAGCTGGGCCTCGGACTTGTTTCTATTGAGTTTGGCGCCCGAGGCCCGACCGTACCAGTCAGTCAAGTCCAGTGCTCTTCGTATGGATAAAACGTCCGTGGCTAAAAGAGTTACGTCGTCCATGTATAAAGCACAGGTCGCCGTCAGTCCACCCGTCCCAGGAACGTCCAGTCCTTTGATCCATTTGTCCCTTCTCAAGATCTGTGCCAGTGGCTCGATGCAAGCCACATACAGAAGAGGAGATAAAGGACATCCCTGACGGACACCACTGTGTATGTTCACAGCTTTGGAAAGATGCCCATTTATTAGAATTTTGCTGACTATTCCCTTGTACAGCAGTCCCACCCAGGCTATAAACCTCTCTGGAAACCCCATTTTCTCCAGTACCTGGAAAAGGTACTGGTGCGAGACTCGATCAAATGCTTTTTCAAAATCTAAATTTAGGATTACTAGCCGAATATTTCTGTCTCTCGCGTAACAGATGGCGTCTCTAATCAGCACTAGGTTGTCTGTTATCTTTCTTCCGGGCACAGCACAAGCTTGATCCGGGTGGATCACGTCCTCTAAAACAGTCGACATGCGTGTCGCTAAAATCTTACTAAAAAGTTTACCATCGAAATTTAAAAACGTGATTGGTGTCCAATTTTTTAAGTCAGTCCTGTCCCCTTTTTTGTACAGTAAAGACACTATCCCTATCCTAAAACTGTCGGGTAGTCTGTCAAGAGTCTCAAAGTTGTTAAAAACAGGCAATAATTCATGTGCTAAAATATCCCAAAAAGTAAGATAAAACTCTAGGGGAAGTCCATCTGCTCCTGTGGACTTGCCCTTTTTAAAACCTTTAAGAGCTTTATGTAATTCTAAAATAGTAAAATCTTGGGATAAAAACTTATTTTGGCCATTAACATTCTTGACTAAAAAATGTAAAACTTCCCTTGCCGTATCGTCGTGTACATCTTTTTTACAATACAAATCCTCATAATATCCCTCTACATTTTTTAAAATCTCTTCTGTTGTGTTTGCATCCCTCCCTCCTACCTTAACCCTGGTTATTGCCCCTCCCCTTGTTATTTTCTTTTTAAAAAAGTAACTTGTACACTTTTCACCTTCCTCTATTTCTCTTTCTTTGCTTCTTAAGATAACACCTTTACTTTGGATACGAGATAAAACTGACATTTCTTTTTTTACATCTGTTATTTCTTGGCTAAAATCAAAACCATTATTTAAAAGATTAAAATATCTTTGTAATCTTTTTTGCAACCCCATCATGCATCTCTTTTCCCTATTCTTTTTATCTTTCCCTACCTTCCTAAAAAACTGTCTTGTCCGGTCCTTTACCATTTCCCACCACTGTGCACGTGTCTCATAAAAGTCTTGGAGGGTCTGCCATTGGCTGAACTGTTCCCTATATTCTCTAACCACTTCTTCATCCACTAATAGGGAACAGTTCAGCTTCCACATCCCTCCTCCTACCGTCACACCCGGGGAAAGTGAAAGGGTGCAAGACAGCATCATGTGATCAGAAAAAAAGAGAGGGGTCAATGTTGCATCGGTTGGCGGGCAGTCCCTTGTAAAAACATAGTCAATTCGAGAGGCTCTGGCACCATCACCACTGAACCAGGTGAAGCCCTCCTCTCTTTGATGCAGTTGTTTAAAACAGTCAACTAACTTAAAATCCTTGACTAAATTTTGTAATAAAACCGATGTCTTATCGACCTTAAAATCTTCTCCTACTCTCTTCCTATCTGTTTTTGATAAAACACAGTTAAAATCCCCTGCTACTATTAGGGGAGCCCTGCCTAACATGTGGGGCTGCAGGTCTTCTAAAAGCTCATACCTGTCATTTTTTTCTGTAAAACCATACACGTTAAGAACCTTAAAATCTCTCCCTAAAAAAGTCAAGTTTGCTAAAAGAGCCCGCCCTTCCCTCACCACAGTGCTATCCTTCACCGTGATGTTTGAATTTTTTATTAAAATAGCGACACCATCATTCTTGTTGAAGTTGGAGCCACTCCATATTGAGGGCCCCATGGTCCACATCTCCTCCAACTTCCTGTGGTTACTTAAAAAGGGCAGAGCACACTCTTGCAGTAAAAACAAATCTGACTTAAAAGACTTTAAAAGGGATAAAATGCTCTGTGCTCGCAAGGTGGACCTCACACTTCTTACATTTATGGTAGAGATAGTGAGGGCCATGAGCAGTATGGTTAAAACAGTATGAGACATTTAAACAGAAGACTAAAAGACTACAAAAATATGCTTAAAATCATGTTTTATCTTGTTTCACCTGCCCTTCCTTTCTCCCAGATGAACTGGGGCCCGGAGAGCAGGTGCTCGACACATCGGGTGCTACAGAGTAACTCCCTATGCGACGATGTTCTTAGCTTGATGTGCAAAAAGGAAACCTCATTTGGGGATTCTAGGGGCCACATGCGTTCTTAATCTTCCAAATCGGAACTATCAAGCCGCTGTGCTGCCCTAGCTTTTTTCTCCTCTGTTTCCACCAGAGGAGATCCCGCAGGTCTTTTTTGCACTTGAGCATTTGGGAGTGAACACTCAAATTCACTCCCACTGGATTCCTGCACCAAATCTGACACCGTTTCTAGGGAAGAGCTTGTTTCTTCCTCGCTGACTTCTCCTTCCGTGACTTTTTCCAGTTCAATATCTGACTCCGCCCCTGTGGCCGCCCCACTTCCTCCTTCCTGCCCAATCCCTGAGGCCGGCTGGGGATTTGAAATTCCCGCCAAAACCTCAGGGACCGCCTCCTCTTTCCTTTGTTCATTCGTTTGTTGCCCATGTGTGGGCGGCCATTTTGAGCTTGTTGGCAAAACTTTTAGGGCAGTCTCTGTAGAGATGGTTTGTTTCTCCACAAAGATTACACCGTCTGCCATTGGTACAATCATCAAAACTGTGACCAATTTCTCTACACTCCCCACATACTAACTCTTGACATGCTTCAGCGAGATGACCAAACCTGCAACACTTCCTGCAGAGTTTGGGCACTCCTTGATAATGTATGTTGCCTCTGTTCTCTCCGAGCACAATCATGGAAGGCAGATGTTTCAGGCCCTGGTAGCCCCCAGCGTCTTCCCATTGTTTAATGGGAATTCGCCAGGAGCATGTCCAAATGCCATCTTCATATTGATAATGTATGTAGCCTCTGTTCTCTCCGAGCACAATCATGGAAGGCAGATGTTTCAGGCCCTGGTAGCCCCCAGCGTCTTCCCATTGTTTAATGGGAATTCGCCAGGAGCATGTCCAAATGCCATCTTCATCTAACACTTTGACAGGCTGGCCTCGAACAGTGCAAAATCTACCCAACCAAACACAAATATCATCTCCAGTCACTGTTTCATTGAACATCCTGACAATCACAGTTTTAAGTGTGTTATCCAAAAGTTTCTCGACAGTGAACATGGAGAACTGGGCTTTAACTGAATCAAACCTTTGCCAAAAGTCATTAAGCAGGGAAGCGGTTTTAAAACTGACATCAAATCCTTTGTTCAAGGGCAGAGTCATCAAACAATTCAGGTCGTCAGATCTAAAAGCTAAGGTCTTTGGATCAGCTTCCTGGAAAAGTCCATACGGGACATTCCAAGGAGCTTCCCCTCAACCTGCCTGAATAAAAAATACATGCTGTGGTGCCTCCGCATGCCGGCACGGGCAGCCGACATAATGGAGGCACCAACAGCCTAAAAACTTAAAACAACAATAAATACAACAATAAATAACCAAATAAATAATTAAAAGACCTTACCTTAAAACTTGTTGGAGCCCGAAGCAGCAGAGTTCAATGTACCTCTCGAAGTTGTGTGACTCAAGATATAAAAAGATCTCGAGTCAGGAAACCTCCAAGAGGCGATCGCAGTCTCAACCGTCCGACAAGATACGTGATCTTAGCCAAAAGGCCGAGAAGCGATCTGATAAGAACAGTTTTTTTTTTTTTTTTATTAACACTCATACAAATTTACAAATTAATCACTTGTAACAAAGAAATACATATTTTCTGAACATACATGTCCCAAGCCTACAGAACTCAAAAATCATTCCGAACTCAAAAATCATTTCATAAAGTAAAGATACAACACATTACAATCAGAACCTCATAACCAGTACTAAATTTTTAACACCAAAGACTTTATCCCACCCCTACCCGAGGGAGACCCCCCCATACAGCCCTCATCCCCTCCTCCCCATGAACGACCTTATACCCATTTACCTCTTTCACCAAACTAGCCAAACGTGTTGAAAATAACTTTTGAGGTTCTAAACCAGGCAACTGCTTCCTCAGGCACCTTAGTCGCCAGACCCATAAGATACGCTTCCCTTCTGAGATAGTAACCCATACTACTCTTCTCTGATCATTCTCTATATTTCCCAACCCTACTCCATACAACACTAAGTCCCGGGTAATCAGTGGTCCTCCCCACTCTCTCCACCACCCACTGACTGCTTTTCCATAAAGCCACTGCTCCTGGACATGACCACAAGGCGTGCTCAATTGTCTCTTCTTCCCCGCAACCCACTGGGCACAAAGGAGATCTGCCCTGACCATGCCTATATAAACGCTCCCGTACTGGGAGCCTCCCTAATGCTGCCAACCAGTTCACATCCTTACACCTCCCTACCAAATAATCTGGTTGCAAGGACAACCAGTTCATTTCAATTGGAGGCCCTGCCTCTCTAGCTTCCTTAACAGAGCTCTCCTTCAACCTATCATACAGCTTCCTATGATTTAACAACAGTGACTCTTCCAAGCACCAAGGATTCCCTTTAACGATGTCTGCCGCCACTTTATAATGTTCAGGCCTATACAGTGACCAAGGTACCCTATTACTCCACCCTGTTAAATGCCTCAAAGGCCAGCCCAACCAAAAGTGAGCCAGCACATGTGCTTTATGCTCTAGAGCCTGTACCACTAGGTGAGCTGCAAAAGCAATAAACAAAGCCGTAACCTTCCAAGGGAGGCATGGCACCCCTCTGCCTCCCTCACCCAGAGGACGAAACATCTGCGCTCTTGATACTAACTCAGTCCTCCCTCTCCAAATAAAAGAAAAAATAAACTTCTCCATTCTCCTCCCCTGCCAAAAAGGTATGGGAAAAACATAAGCCAGATAATTAATAGTGGGCAACACATCTGCCTTCACTACCTGTACTCTACCCCATAGTGACAGATCCCTTACACTCCACCGGCTTACTTTAGACTGTAAAGATTCCAACAGCCCCTCCCAATTTTGTTGTGCACTATTCACCTTGAAAAAGCGAACACCCAAAATTTTAATGCCATCCTGACACAAGGTATACCCTCCTGGAACCACAGTCCTCTTACTCCACCGTCCTACAAACATCACTGAAGATTTACTGACGTTTATCTTGGCACCTGTGGCTTCAGAAAAACTATCCAAAATATCTCTGTCACTACAAAATCTTTTTTAGTGGTCAAAAAGACTGTCATATCATCTGCGTAAGCTAACACTTTTGCTCTTATCCCTCCTCCACCTGGCATTACTACACCAGTCAAAGCTGCTGTTAATCGTAGCCGACTAATCAGAGGCTCTAAAGACAGTATATAGCACAAGGGTGACAAAGGACACCCTTGCCTCACACCACCCAACTGTTTTACTGGTTCAGAAAAGAACCCGTTTATCCTAATCTGACTGAAAGCCTCACTATACAAAAGCTGGACCCAGGCTAGGAACCCTGGGCCAAACCCAAGCTTCTCCAACACTGACCACAAAAAAGAATGGCTAACCCTATCAAAGGCCTTTTCCTGGTCAAGGCTCAGGATTGCCAAAGGAAGCTGACGTTGCTCAGCCCAACTGATCAAGTCCCGGACCAAAACTAAATTGAGGCTGCCTGATCTTCCTGGGACCCCACAAGTTTGATCTGGATGAACCACCAAATCTAACACCCCCTTAAGCCGTATGGTTAAGACTTTTGCCAGAATCTTATAATCGGTAGTAAGTAAAGTTATTGGCCGCCAATTTGCCAAATCCTCCTTACTATTTTTCTTATGCAGGAGGGTCACCAACCCCCTCCTCATAGACAAAGGCAATTTCCCCACTTCCAGACTTTCCTGATAAACTTTAATCAGTTCAGTGCCTACTAAAGGCAAAAAGGCTTGATAAAATTCAGCCGGTAGACCATCACCACCTGGAGACGTGCCTCTCTTCAAGGACTTAATTGCTACCTCTACTTCCTTCAAGGTGACCTCCTTCTCTAACCTGCCTGCCTCCACTTCCTCCAAGGTCCTGTCCAGATCCTCTAAAAACCCCTCCGCTGTTGACTCTCTTACTTCTCTATTCGCAAACAGCTCCTTATGAAAGGCAACTGAAGCCTTCAGCATTCCTTCAACTGAGTAGACCTTACCCTTCTCTGTATTTAAACATTCCATACTGCTGCGCTTCTGCCTTCCCTTCGCAGTAGAAAAGAAAAACTTTGTAGGCCTTTCATCTAGCACACGCTGACATACACCTGACTGCATAACAAACTTCTGTGCTTCTCCTCTATAATATTCATTCAAAGAATCCTGCAAGAGTTTGGCTTTTTTTCCACCCTTGCCCAGTGCTCAATAGACCTTGAGAGCATAAAACTTGCAATTCTTTAGTCCATTGACGCACTTGATTCCTCCTAGCCTTCCCCAAAGCTAAACCCCATGCCCTGCAAAAAAACCTAATCCTCTCCTTCACCCCTTCCCACCAGTCAGAATGTGACTGGTAGAATCCTTTTAAATTACACCATCCAGCAAATAATACCCGGAAAACCTTACAAAAGGTTTGGTCTTGGAGGTATGTTACATTCATCCTCCACTTCCCCCGACCCCTTTGCCCTGCTTCCACCTCTGCCCCAGCCCCAACTAAACAATGATCTGAACACCACATTGGCTGCCTTGTGTAGCTACTAACTTTAACAGACTTTGAAAAAAATATATAATCCAACCGCGATGCCTCCTGCCTACTGTTCCACCATGTATTACCTAAACCCTCCCCTCCAGCAGTCTGACCTGAATCTTGTAATCCAAAATTTTTAATAACCCCTGCCAATTCCCTCCCAGAACTTTTCTCTAAGGACATATTAAAATCCCCTGCCAAGACCACCAGCCAGTATATAATAATGGAAAAATTTTTCCCAAAAAACCTTCCCTCTCCTCTCGCTTACTGGGCGCATACACATTTATGAACCGTAAGGCCACCCCCCTCCATCTTGCATCCACAAACATCACCCTCCCTGGAACAATCACCCCAGATGTTTCAACAATTACCTCCCAGGAAAAGAATAAAATCCCCACCCCATCCGCCCTCACATTCCCCACTCCCCAAAAGGATGGTCCCCAAGTCCAATCCTTCGAGAACCTCTCCACATCCCTTTCATTCTCCAAGTGACATTCTTGTAAAAACAAAACATCATAATATAAATCTTTAACAGAAAAGAAAACTGCTGTCCGGCGTTCTGCCATTTTCAGCCCTCTTACATTAAAAGTTGCCACCCTTAACAGTCCCATTGAAAACCCTTAGACTCCCTCCCAAAGCCCCCTTTATCCCCCACAATACTTCCCCATCCCACTTCCCCCCTTATTCCTTCCCATTTTTCCCACATTCTCTTCTTCCCCTTCCTCCCTTTACCCTCCTTGAAACCAATTCAGACCATTCCCCGGATTCCGCTATCATTTCTTCCCTCCCTCTTCTTCTTCCTCTTCAATACTATCCCGCCACCCAGTGCTTGTCCCCACCTCCTCATTCTCTTTACCTTCATAGCCCTCCTCATTACAATCTTGACCCACAGAGTCCTGACCTACAGAGTTCTCCAGTTTGCTGAATTTGCATATTTCCCCATTATCAGGGTCACAAGCCTCAATCCAGGCTCTGCGACGGCCAGTCCCAGATGCTGACTCTGCTGCAATTTCCATTTTTGACCCACTATGTACTGTCTCTCGTTGGTGGGTTGATCCAGTTGCAGGTTCCAAAATGGTCTTCTCCTTATCCACCTCCAACACCTCAGAAAGCACCTCTGTGAAGTCCAGATCTGTCCATCCCGGAGACTGATTAAGCCGCTGCTCCGATCCCACTCCTTTTACCTCCTTTCCATCTAGGGACAAAGTTATCAGATCCCAGATCCCAGATCCCTTGCCTCTCAAGGAAAGCCATTACCTCCACATCCTCAACAAAAGGATTATACAGATGGACTGTGAGAGGTAAGTAATCCTGTGCAAACAAAGGGTGCAAACTCAATCCTTCCAACAACTTGTGCTTTTTCTTTCCCCAAGACTCAAAAAAACTCACACAGTCCGTTAGATTGAAGAACGTCAGATCCATAAATCCTAGTGCTGTGAAATCCTGAAGACAGAACACTGAAGAAGCTGCTACATTGAAGACTCCTTTCAAGACATCCACGACCACAAATTCCCTCCTGAAGTTTTCCTTTACAAACCGGACAGCATTCTGAAGCACTTGAATTCGTACAGTATTCTTCAACCGCGCCATCATGGCCGGCAAAGTACCATCTCCTCTCGACATAGCAATCGTCGCTACACTTGATCTTAGCCAAAAGGCCGAGAAGCGATGCCGCTAAGACGCAGCGGGGAGGAAGCCGGACACGGCGATGCCCATCTCGGCTTTGGTAAGTCTGGGGGACCTAAATACGCTGGGGGATGGTAGTACCCTCCCCTGTCTGCAACGTCACCGGGCCTCGTCACGCTCGGCCTGATGCTGGCACTGCAGCGACGGAAAGTACGACATCGCTCGTAACTCCCAAATGGTTTGTCGCAGAGCCACGTGCCTTATGTCATGGGAATCCTTGGCTTGAGCCGAACCAGACGCAGGTCTCAGATTGGCTCGTCGCTCTGACGGAATTTTCGGGTATTTCGGATTTTGTCGAAAACCTTCTTTTGCAACCTAGCGCCAGGTATTTGGCCCAGTCCCACCCAAAGCAGCACAGAAAGCTTCTCTGGAGTCTGCCTGTCAATAATCATCCCAAAAAAGTGGAAATTTCCATTCACCTTGGCGAGGGGACCTCAAAACGTGCTAAGGTGGCGTGTCTGAGATGGCTCGAATGGCTATAACTCCAGGAAGGAATGAGATCCCTTCACCCAAATCGGCACACCTGTGCAGGGGCTCAGTCAGAAGCAAGGTGAAAAAGGGCGCTGCGACAGGCCACTCGGTGGCGCTGTAAGCGACAACAAAATTAATAGCAATTGAAAAAGGAAAAACCAAACAACATGGAGACAGCTACAGCTAGGCTGCAGTCAGTCCAATCGACTTTCAAAGTAAGGTCTGTGCTATATTCGAACTGAACCACCCATCAGGGTCCGATTTTTCAAGAGCGTAACTGACTTTGTTTCACAGGCGCACAACACATACCTCGCATGTGACAGAACTCCCCATTCTGAAACGCAAAAAAAAAAAAAACCTGGAAAAAACCTCTTCTGCTTTGTTTCACCAACAATTTCAGGGGAGAGCGCGAACGCAGTCCTCCACTACCATAAATTATGCAGTCGAGATTCCCGCATTTGGGGAATTCGCAGGGGTCGGCATGGCCGGAGTGCAATGGCCAAGCCTCGTCCTGGGTGAACCGCCTTCTTCATCATGGTGTCTCCCCTGCCAGGTAAGTATGAAGGCCCAGGCGGTCAGCCAGAGGTACGATTTGCGTCTCTACCGTCCACACCAACCGTTAGCCCCCCTCCAGGAAAGGAAGGACGGGTGCCTTCCGTTACTGGCCTGGAAACTGCCAAGCTCATGGGCTGGTGCTTCCCAACGCCGGTTTTAGATGACTCTCTTTAACCAAACACACCTGATTCGATGCATCACCTCGTCTGTGAAAGACCTCAGGTGGGTGCATCGTTCGTGGAAGAGTCCAAGACCCCAGGAGGGCGCATCAGGAAAAAAGTTCGCAATACACCACAGCATGGCAGATCTCATTCCTTGTTCTGCTATTCGACACAATAAACGGCAATCCCCAAAAAGGGAAAGCACACCGTTCCTGGAGACACTGCAATACCAGGCCGATGCTTGGAGTGGACGGAGCAAGCCCCGGCTCCAGCTCCGTGATCTAAAAATCCATTTAATATGTAGTCCCCGGATGGGGGACGTATCAGATATTAAACTGATAAGAACTGATTTTTTTTTTTTTTTATTAAACCAAAGCATTCATTCCATCAGAAAGTATAACCATCAAAACAACACAATTCTTATTTTCTCTTATACAATGTGGCTCTTCTTAGAAACAGGCTAAATAGACTGGTGTATAACTTAACCGCTACATTTTAGGAAACAGACAGAATAAACCTTTATTCATCAAAGCATTGTATATGTTCTTCAAAGGTGAAAATTCCATTACCCACAAAATAGACATTCCATGAAAAAAGAAAAATAAAACAGAAAAACAAACCCAAGCTAAAAAATTGCCCTTTTGCTTACCCCACTCCGACTTTTGGCAACTCCCCCCACACTCTCTTCGTTTTTTCCTCCCCAAAACAGCATTTAAATGCTTTCACCTCAGTAACTATTTTACTCAACAGTCGCAAAAACACAGTCTCTGACGCCAAACGAGATATTTGCTTTCTTAGACAATCAGTTCTCCATTCCCACAGTACATGTTTCCCTTCTGAAACCACCACCCAAATTACTCTTCTTTCTTCCTTTACAAAGCCTTCCAACCCTTCCCCATAGAGTACTAGGTTCTTTGTGATTTTCGGTCCCCCCCAACTTTCCCACCACGTAGTCACTAACTTCCAGAATGTAACTGCCCCCGGACAGGACCAGAAGGTATGCTCTACAGTTTCGTCCTGGCCACAGCCAACTGGGCACTTTGGCGACCTCCCTGAGCCATGTCTGTATAGCCGCTCCCTCACAGGCAGCCGACCCAGGGCTGCCAACCAATTTAAATCTTTACAAAACCCAGTCAAATAAGTAGGCTGCAACATGGCCCAACCCACTCTATATGGCGGGACAACTTTCTCTGCCCCTGCCACTAGCTCGTCCCTCAATCTACTGTACAGTCGCCTATGCTGAAGGATCAAAGATTGCTCCAAACACCATGATTTCCCCACTATGAAATCTGCCACCCTCTGATAATAGGCCGGCCTATTTGTTGACCATGGCATTGTTGCCCTCCATGAGCTAATAGATCGCATTGGAAAAGCCAGCCAAAACTGGGCCAAAATCCTTGCATTATGTGCTGCCTCTTGTGTTGCTAATTGGGCAGAAGAGGAAAGAAAAAGTGCATCCATTTTTAAGGGGATACAAGGAAATCCCCTCCCCCCCTCCTTCACATGGCAGTACATCTGTGTTCTCGCCACCATTTCAGTACCGTTATTCCAAAGAAAAGAAAAAAACAGCTTCTCCAACTTCCTACCATACAAAAAAGGTACCGGAAAAATATAGGCCAGATAATTCAAACTTGGGAGTAGGTCTGCCCTCACTACTTCCAGCCTACCCCACATCGAAAGCCCCCTTAAATTCCACCTAGCTATCTTTGTTTGCGCTGCTTTGAACCTAGCCACCCAGTTCTCCCGAGCGCTATTCTTTCTGAAAAACCTGATCCCTAGGATCTTCAATCCCTCTGCACAAAAGTTATACCCACCTGGCACAACTGTTCTTTCTGCCCACTGGCCTGCAAACATTACAGAAGACTTACCCGCGTTTACACGCGCTCCTGAAGCCTCGCAAAAGCCTTTAATGATTTTGCATACTGTCTCAAAATCCAGATCTGAGGTTAGGAACAATGTCATATCGTCTGCATATGCAGACACCTTTGCACACGTACCCCTGCCTCCAGGTAAATGCATGCCTGTCAACGAATCAGCCACCCTCAAGGCTGCCATTAGGGGCTCTAGAGACAGAACATAAAGCAGAGGCGACAAAGGGCACCCCTGTCGAACCCCACCCAACTGCTCCACCCTCCCTGAATAATATCCATTTATCCCTATCCTGCTTGAAACCCTACTATACAACAGCTTTAGCCATGACCTGAAGACTGGGCCAAACCCCATACACACCAGGGTGGCCATTAAAAAAGCATGACTTACCCTGTCGAAAGCATTCTCCTGGTCCAGGCTCAAAATCACCAAAGGGAGCTGCCGCTGTTCCGCCCAGTACAGAATGTCTCTCACCAAAGCTAGGTTTAAAACGCCTGACCTACCAGGCACTCCGCAAGTTTGGTCTGGCTGCACTACCACCCCAATCACCTTCTTAAGCCGCTCTGTTATCACCTTGGCCAACACCTTGTAATCAGTTGTTAACAAGGTTATTGGCCTCCAGTTTGTTAACTCCTCCTTATGACCTTTCTTGTGTACTAATGTCACCAAACCCATTCTCATTGTCGATGGCAGCTCTCCTCTTTCTATACTTTCCTGATAGACACAGACTAGCTCGGGGCCTATCCAGGGCAAAACGGTCCTATAAAACTCCGCTGGGAGGCCGTCACACCCAGGGGCCGTGCCCCCTTTGAGTGAGGATATCGCAGAGCTTACTTCCTGCAGTGACAAGGGGCCTTCCAATACTTCCCTCTCCTCCTCTTCCAGAGTTTTCTCTAATGCATCCAAGTACTTGTCCCCAGAGCAACCTGTAGAACCTCTACAACTAAAAAGCTCCCTGTAAAAGCCCTCAACAACTCTAAACATCCCCTCTACAGTTGCTTCAATCCCTCCATCCTTCCTCAAACCCTCTATGAAACTCCGCTTTTGCCGGCTCCGCACGGTGGAGAAGAAAAACCTTGTTGGCCTTTCATCTAAAAGGCGCTTTTGTGCACCTGACCACAACAAAAATGACTTGACTTCATTCCAGTAAAAATCCTTCATAACTCCCTGAAGGTACCTGGCCCTAGCCCACCCATCCGTTGTTCCCAATGCACCCTCTCCATATAGCAATTGCAATTCCTCAGACCACCTACCTACTTTAGCCCGCCTGCACCTCGCCTTCTCTCTACCCCAACCATGACAGAAAAAGGCCACACGTTCTTTAAAACCTTCCCACCACGCGGCATGAGTCTCAAACAGACTCCGCAGATTTTTCCACCCAGCCACTAAATTATAGAGAGCTACACAGAAGGTTCTGTCCTTTAGAAAGGAGGTGTTAAATCTCCACACACCCCTCCCTCTTTTCATGCCCCCGATCTCTGCCCACACCCCCACTAAACAGTGATCCGAGCACCACATTGGCATCTGTGTATAGTTGTGTAGCTTCACATGTGCCGGGAAGAATAAATAATCCAGCCTGGAAAACTCCTGCTTGCTACTTCGCCATGTATAGGTGGGCTCCTGACCTCCTGCTCCCCGGAAGGAGTCTTGCAAAGAAAACCCAGCAACCAAAAGTGCCAATTCTTTACCCGAATCATTATCAAGGGACATATTAAAATCCCCTCCTATAATTAGCAATCTATTTGTAAACAAGACTGGTGCCAAATTATCTAAAAAACCCTTCCTATCCCCCAACTTACTTGGTACATACACATTAACAAACCGAAAAGCCACCCCCCTCCACCTGGCATCCACCACTACCACTCTTCCCGGAATCACCACATTAGCAGACTCAATTATGAATTCCCAGGAATAAAATAAAATGCCCACCCCATCCGATCTTACATTCCCTACTCCCCAACAGGAAGGCCCCACCTCCCACCCCGCAGAAAAAACACATACATCTTCTTTTCCTTGTAAATGACATTCTTGTAAAAAACAAACATCAAAAGGCAACATCTTTAAAGAAAGATAAATTGAAGTCCTCCTCTGTAACATTTTAAGTCCCCTTGCATTTAATGTTGCCACCCTTAAACAAACCATAAAAAAGCAAAAGAAACCTTGAGTCATTCTTCCAAAATTCACATACTCCCCTTACCCAAACTCTTCTTCCCTCTACCTTTCCCAACTGATACTTCCATCCATTCCTCCCCTTCTCCCCTCCCCCCTTCCTCTTCATCTCCTTTGCCCCCTTCCCCCATACTCTTACTCAGAATTGATTTAACCTTTCTCAAGACACCTTCGTTTTCCTTTTTCCCCTTTGCCCCTTCATCCTCTAAACACCTCCCCTCGATATCCATCTCACCTCCCTCTTCCCAGACTTGTCTGGTTCCCCGCTCTTGAGTCTGGAATTTGCTGCATTTCCGCTCTCTTTCTCCAGCCCCATCCTCAAAAGGCCTCCGTCGCCTTATACCTTGACCCATGTCAACGTTCAGCACGTCTTCTTGCTGCTGGCCCCCACTGATTGATGTCTCTGCTACCTACTGCTCTGTATCCTCATAGATCCCACAAAGTACCTCTGCCACGTCTATTTCAGACCACACTTGCGATGGTGCCATCTGATGTGCCTCTTCCTCACCTCCTCTTTGTTCTGGCCCATCTCCTATTTCATCTGCTTGCTCCCTCAAGACTTTTCTGTGATTTAAACCTGAGGGCCCTGCCTTCTGGCCATCTCCTTCCTCTGATACATTCATCAGCAGACTTTCAAAATCTGTTTGCAAGTCCGGTCCTTCTTTAAAGAGGCTGGCATAAGATCACTGCCTACTAGGGCACACTCTGTACAGATGATCTTTTCCCCCACATAGGCTGCAGGTCTTTGGCTCTGGACAGTCTGTGGCCATGTGCTCCATCGATCCACAAAAACGGCACCGCTGGCCAGCACAATCTGCCTTTACATGTCCACGAGCACCACACCTTCTACAATACATTGGCTGACCCGGATAGTGAAGAAATCCTCTGTTTGATCCTATGAAAAAGGATCCTGGAGGGTGGACAAGGCCTCCTGGCAATGCTGGATCTGCCGGCAGTTTCACCAAATATCTCCGTTTAGCCAGGCGGTCAGCCAGAGGTACGATTTGCGTCTCTACCGTCCACACCAACCGTTAGCCCCCCTCCAGGAAAGGAAGGACGGGTGCCTTCCGTTACTGGCCTGGAAACTGCCAAGCTCATGGGCCGGTGCTTCCCAACGCCGGTTTTAGATGACTCTCTTTAACCAAACACACCTGATTCGATGCATCACCTCGTCTGTGAAAGACCTCAGGTGGGTGCATCGTTCGTGGAAGAGTCCAAGACCCCAGGAGGGCGCATCAGGAAAAAAGTTCGCAATACACCACAGCATGGCAGATCTCATTCCTTGTTCTGCTATTCGACACAATAAACGGCAATCCCCAAAAAGGGAAAGCACACCGTTCCTGGAGACACTGCAATACCAGGCCGATGCTTGGAGTGGACGGAGCAAGCCCCGGCTCCAGCTCCGTGATCTATAAAATCCTTTTAATATGTAGTCCCCGGATGGGGGACGTATCAGATATTAAACTGATAAGAACAGATTTTTTCTTTCGAAAAAGTTTTATTGTCACCATTTTCATATTTGCATTTTTACTTTTTTACACACATTTCTCTGTTTTCAATCACAAAGATTATTATTGTTATTATTTAAACATGCCAGAATACATATAATAAATACACAGTTTTAAAATCAAATTACAATATTGTTAAAAAAAAAAAACATTATATGTAACATTGTTTTAAAATATTCCATGTTTATGTTGTGTTATAAAAGGTGTTAAACGTTATAAAAGTAAAAAACACAAGTTAAAATAGTACACACAAGCATCTTTTTTGTTCAATAAAACACCATTACATTTGATAAAAAAAAAAAAAAAAAAAAAAAAAAAAAAAGATTCATAGCCTTTAAAAGTCATCTGTTGTGCAAAGCCAGGGGTGAGTCCTTATCAAGTTATCCTTCACCCCACTCTCCAGAACAGGCATGTGAGATGCTGCTTCATGGGCTCAGCGGAGATCTCCTCTCCTCCGGCCCGCTGGCCCGCTGTTCCCGTAGCCAGAGTGGTAAGGGTGCATCTACGGGCAGCCAGGGTCGGTGCCTGCCGGGACCCTCTTCATGCGACCCCGGCCCCCCCTCCGAATATCGTCGTCCGGTACCCCTGCAGCATTGATGTTACCTTTAGCTCGCATGCATGGAGGGTTACCGTAACGCGCTTCCCTACCAGCAGGTTTCTGGTGGCCCAGATGGCATCCTTGATGACGTTAAGGGTGAGCCAGAGCGAGGTGAATTCCTGTGCTGTCATGCCCTTCAAGCCCCGGCCCACCCCAAGGATGGCGAGCTGGTACCCGAACTAGGCCCCACCCACTGGTAGTCACGGGAAATACAGGGGACCGGTCTTGGCCCACAGGTCCCGTGCAGCGCCGCACTCCCAGAGCAGGTGGTGGACAGTCTCCGGGGAATTGCAGCCGGACCGAGGGCAGATGGGGTTTTTGGCCATGCCTCTGGAGTGCATAACCGCCCTGACCGGGAGGATCTCATGAGCCACCATCCATGATAAATCCTTGTGCCTGTTCTGGAGAGCGGGGTGGGCAGCGTTCCTCCAAACTTGTTTGGCCTCACCTAGTGTGAGGCCTGGAACTGGACTCACCGGTTCCCGGTCCTGCACAAGAGAGACAAGATGCTTGTGGTTAGTTAAAATGGTGACATCTTGCTGTTCTAAAAGGTATTTCTTTAAAAACTTTTTTATAAAACTATATTCTTTAGGCAGGTTAAAAGACACTGGTATTCTCAAATCTAAAGGTAAAATCTTAAGAGTCCTTAGATAAGACCCCATCCAAAATCGTGTCATGGCTGCCGTCTTGTTCTCGTTGGATGGGGTCACATCATATTTTATGTGGAGGGCTGTGAAGCGGCTGCCTAAAAACAGGTGGGGGTCTGGGAGGCCTTTTCCGCCGTTTTCCGGTCTCTTTTTGACCACCTCCCTCTTCAATCTTTCCTACTTGGACCCCCACAGGAAATAAAACACCGCCCTCTCTAGGTCCATCAGGAATTCCCTAGGTGGGATAAAAACAGAACAAACAAGTAACATTAAAGGTAAAATAACAGATTTAAAAATAAAAATTTTACCTTCAATTGTCAACTGTCTTAGTCCCCAAAACCCCAGTCTTTTCCTAGCTTTCCCTAGCAAGTCAGTCCAGTTGTCTCGTCCACCTCCTTCTTTATCAAATTTAATGCCTAAAATTTTAAAATCATTGTCTTTAAAAACCAAATCAAGTCCTCCTGTGTCCACGTCTCCCCACGGCCCGAAGAGCTGGGCCTCGGACTTGTTTCTATTGAGTTTGGCGCCCGAGGCCCGACCGTACCAGTCAGTCAAGTCCAGTGCTCTTCGTATGGATAAAACGTCCGTGGCTAAAAGAGTTACGTCGTCCATGTATAAAGCACAGGTCACCGTCAGTCCACCCGTCCCAGGAACGTCTAGTCCTTTGATCCATTTGTCCCTTCTCAAGATCTGTGCCATTGGCTCGATGCAAGCCACATACAGAAGAGGAGATAAAGGACATCCCTGACGGACACCACTTTGTATGTTCACAGCTTTGGAAAGATGCCCATTTATTGGAATTTTGCTGACTATTCCCTTGTACAGCAGTCCCACCCAGGCTATAAACCTCTCTGGAAACCCCATTTTCTCCAGTACCTGGAAGAGGTTCTGGTGCGAGACTCGATCAAATGCTTTTTCAAAATCTAAATTTAGGACTACTAGCCGAATATTTCTGTCTCTCGCGTAACAGATGGCGTCTCTAATCAGCACTAGGTTGTCTGTTATCTTTCTTCCGGGCACAGCACAAGCTTGATCCGGGTTGATCACGCCCTCTAAAACAGTCGACATGCGTGTCGCTAAAATCTTACTAAAAAGTTTACCATCGAAATTTAAAAGCGTGATTGGTCTCCAATTGTTTAAGTCAGTCCTGTCCCCTTTTTTGTACAGTAAAGACACTATCCCTATCCTAAAACTGTCGGGTAGTCTGTCAAGAGTCTCAAAGTTGTTAAAAACAGCCAATAATTCATGTGCTAAAATATCCCAAAAAGTAAGATAAAACTCTAGGGGAAGTCCACCTGCTCCTGGGGACTTCCCCTTTTTAAAACCATTAAGAGCTTTATGTAATTCTAAAATAGTAAAATCTTGGTATAAAAACTTATTTTGGCCATTAACATTCTTGACTAAAAAATTTAAAACTTCCCTTGCCGTATCGTCGTGTACATCTTTTTTACAATACAAATCCTCATAAAATCCCTCTACATTTTTTAAAATCTCTTCTGTTGTGTTTGCATCCCTCCCTCCTACCTTAACCCTGGTTATTGCCCCTCCCCTTGTTATTATCTTTTTAAAAAAGTAACTTGTACACTTTTCACCTTCCTCTATTTCTCTTTCTTTGCTTCTTAAAATAACACCTTTACTTTGGATACGAGATAAAACTGACATTTCTTTTTTTACATCTGTTATTTCTTGGCTAAAATCAAAACCATTATTTAAAAGATTAAAATATCTTTGTAATCTTTTTTGCAACCACATCATGCATCTCTTTTCCCTATTCTTTTTATCTTTCCCTACCTTCCTAAAAAACTGTCTTGTCCGGTCCTTTACCATTTCCCACCACTGTGCACGTGTCTCATAAAAGCCTTGGAGGGTCTGCCATTGGCTGAACTGCTCCCTATATTCTCTAACCACTTCTTCATCCACTAATAGGGAACAGTTCAGCTTCCACATCCCTCCTCCTACCGTCACACCCGGGGAAAGTGAAAGGGTGCAAGACAGCATCATGTGATCAGAAAAAAAGAGAGGGGTCAATGTTGCATCGGTTGGAGGGCAGTCCCTTTTAAAAACATAGTCAATTCGAGAGGCTCTGGCGCCATCACCACTGAACCAGGTGAAGCCCTCCTCTCTTTGATGCAGTTGTTTAAAACAGTCAACTAACTTAAAATCCTTGACTAAATTTTGTAATAAAACCGATGTCTTATCGACCTTAAAATCTTCTCCTACTCTCTTCCTATCTGTTTTTGATAAAACACAGTTAAAATCCCCTGCTACTATTAGGGGAGCCCTGCCTAACATGTGGGGCTGCAGGTCTTCTAAAAGCTCATACCTGTCATTTTTTTCTGTAAAACCATACACGTTAAGAACCTTAAAATCTCTCCCTAAAAAAGTCAGGTTTGCTAAAAGAGCCCGCCCTTCCCTCAACACAGTGCTATCCTTCACCGTGATGTTTGAATTTTTTATTAAAATAGCGACACCATCATTCTTGTTGAAGTTGGAGCCACTCCATATTGAAGGCCCCATGGTCCACATCTCCTCCAACTTCCTGTGGTTACTTAAAAAGGGCAGAGCACACTCTTGCAGTAAAAACAAATCTGACTTAAAAGACTTTAAAAGGGATAAAATGCTCTGTGCTCGCAAGGTCGACCTCACACTTCTTACATTTATGGTAGAGATAGTGAGGGCCATGAGCAGTATGGTTAAAACAGTATGAGAAATTTAAACAGAAGACTAAAAGACTACAAAAATATGCTTAAAATCATGTTTTATCTTGTTTCACCTGCTCTTCCTTTCTCCCAGATGACTTGGGGCCCGGAGAGCAGGTGCTCGACACATCGGGTGCTACAGAGAAACCCTCTTGTAACTCCCTAGGCGACGATGTTCTTAGCTTGATGTGCAAAAAGGAAACCTCATTTGGGGATTCTAGGGGCCACATGCGTTCTTGATCTTCCAAATCGGAACTATCAAGCCGCTGTGCTGCCCTAGCTTTTTTCTCCTCTGTTTCCACCAGAGGAGATCCCGCAGGTCTTTTTTGCACTTGAGCATTTGGAAGTGAACACTCAAATTCACTCCCACTGGATTCCTGCACCAAATCTGACACCGTTTCTAGGGAAGAGCTTGTTTCTTCCTCGCTCACTTCTCCTTCCGTGACTTTTTCCAGTTCAATATCTGACTCCGCCCCTGTGGCCGCCCCACTTCCTCCTTCCTGACCAATTCCTGAGGCCGGCTGGGGATTTGAAATTCCCGCCAAAACCTCAGGGACCGCCTCCTCTTTCCTTTGTTCATTCGTTTGTTGCCCATGTGGGGCGGCCATTTTGAGCTTGTTGGCAAAACTTTTAGGGCAGTCTCTGTAGAGGTGGTTTGTTTCTCCACAAAGATTGCACCGTCTGCCATTGGTACAATCATCAAAACTGTGACCAATTTCTCTACACTTCCCACATACTAACTCTTGGCATGCTTCAGCGAGATGACCAAACCTGCAACACTTCCTGCAGAGTTTGGGCATTCCTTGATAATGTATGTAGCCTCTGTTCTCTCCGAGCACAATCATGGAAGGCAGATGTTTCAGGCCCTGGTAGCGCCCAGCGTCTTCCCATTGTTTAATGGGAATTCGCCAGGAGCATGTCCAAATGCCATCTTCATCTAACACTTTGACAGGCTGGCCTCGAACAGTGCAAAATCTACCCAACCAAACACAAATATCATCTCCAGTCACTGTTTCATTGAACATCCTTACAATCACAGTTTTAAGAGTGTTATCAGAAAGTTTCTCGACAGTGAACATGGAGAACTGGGCTTTAACTGAATCAAACCTTTGCCAAAAGTCATTAAGCAGGGAAGCGGTTTTAAAACTGACATCAAATCCTTTGTTCAAGGGCAGAGTCATCAAACAATTCAGGTCGTCAGATCTAAAAGCTAAGGTCTTTTGGATCAGCTTCCTGGAAAAGTCCATACGGGACATTCCAAGGAGCTTCCCCTCAACCTGCCTGAATAAAAAACGCACGCTGTGGTGCCTCCGCACGCCGGCACGGGCAGCCGACATGGTGGAGGCACCAACAGCCTAAAAACTTAAAACAACAATAAATACAATAATAAATAACCAATTAAATATCTAAAAGACCTTACCTTAAAACTTGTTGGAGCCCGAAGCAGAAGAGTTCAATGTACCTCTCGAAGTTGTGTGACTCAAGATATAAAAAGATCTCGAGTCAGGAAACCTCCAAGAGGCGATCGCAGTCTCAACCGTCCGACAAGATACGTCACCGGGATAAGATAATAACAGATTTTTTTTTTTTTTATTAAATCCATACACTCATACAAATGTACAAATTAATCACTTGTAACAAAGAAATACATATTTTCTGAACATACATGTCCCAAGCCTACAGAACTCAAAAATCATTCCGAACTCAAAAATCATTTCATAAAGTAAAGATACAACACTTTACAATCAGAACCTCATAACAGTACTAAATTTTTAACACCAAAGACTTTATCCCACCCCTACCCGAGGGAGACCCCCCCATACAGCCCTCATCCCCTCCTCCCCATGAACGACCTTATACCCATTTACCTCTTTCACCAAACTAGCCAAAAGTTTTGAAAATAACTTTTGAGGTTCTAAACCAGGCAACTGCTTCCTCAGGCACCTTAGTCACCAGTCCCATAAGATACGCTTCCCTTCTGAGATAGTAACCCATACTACTCTTCTCTGATCATTCTCTATATTTCCCAACCCTACTCCATACAACACTAAGTCCCGGGTAATCAGTGGTCCTCCCCACTCTCTCCACCACCCACTGACTGCTTTCCATAAAGCCACTGCTCCTGGACATGACCACAAGGCGTGCTCAATTGTCTCTTCTTCCCCGCAACCCACTGGGCACAAAGGAGATCTGCCCTGACCATGCCTATATAAACGCTCCCGTACTGGGAGCCTCCCTAATGCTGCCAACCAGTTCACATCCTTACACCTCCCTACCAAATAATCTGGTTGCAAGGACAACCAGTTCACTTCAATTGGAGGCCCTGCCTCTCTAGATTCCTTAACAGAGCTCTCCTTCAACCTATCATACAGCTTCCTATGATTTAACAACAGTGACTCTTCTGCCTTCACTACCTGTACTCTACCCCATAGTGACAGATCCCTTACACTCCACCGGCTTATTTTAGACTGTAAAGATTCCAACAGCCCCTCCCAATTTTGTTGTGCACTATTCACCTTGAAAAAGCGAACACCCAAAATTTTAATGCCATCCTGACACAAGGTATACCCTCCTGGAACCACAGTCCTCTTACTCCACCGTCCTACAAACATCACTGAAGATTTACTGACGTTTATCTTGGCACCTGTGGCTTCAGAAAAACTATCCAAAATATCTCCTGTCACTACAAAATCTTTTTCAGTGGTCAAAAAGACTGCCATATCATCTGCGTAAGCTAACACTTTTGCTCTTATCCCTCCTCCACCTGGCATTACTACACCAGTCAAAGCTGCTGTTAATCGTAGCCGACTAATCAGAGGCTCTAAAGACAGTATATAGCACAAGGGTAACAAAGGACACCCTTGCCTCAAACCACCCAACTGTTTCACTGGTTCAGAAAAGAACCCGTTTATCCTAATCTGACTGAAAGCCTCACTATACAAAAGCTGGACCCAGGCTATGAACCCTGGGCCAAACCCAAGCTTCTCCAACACTGACCACAAAAAAGAATGGCTAACCCTATCAAAGGCCTTTTCCTGGTCAAGGCTCAGGATTGCCAAAGGAAGCTGACGTTGCTCAGCCCAACTGATCAAGTCCCGGACCAAAACTAAATTGAGGCTGCCTGATCTTCCTGGGACCCCACAAGTTTGATCTGGATGAACCACCAAATCTAACACCCCCTTAAGCCGTATGGTTAAGACTTTTGCCAGAATCTTATAATCAGTAGTAAGTAAAGTTATTGGCCGCCAATTTGCCAAATCCTCCTTACTATTTTTCTTATGCAGGAGGGTCACCAACCCCCTCCTCATAGACAAAGGCAATTTCCCCACTTCCAGACTTTCCTGATAAACTTTAATCAGTTCAGTGCCTACTAAAGGCAAAAAGGCTTGATAAAATTCAGCCGGTAGACCATCACCACCTGGAGACGTGCCTCTCTTCAAGGACTTAATTGCTACCTCTACTTCCTTCAAGGTGACCTCCTTCTCTAACCTGCCTGCCTCCACTTCCTCCAAGGTCCTGTCCAGATCCTCTAAAAACCCCTCCGCTGTTGACTCTCTTACTTCTCTATTCGCAAACAGCTCCTTATAAAAGGCAACTGAAGCCTTCAGCATTGCTTCAACTGAGTAGACCTTACCCTTCTCTGTATTTAAACATTCCATACTGCTGCGCTTCTGCCTGCCCTTCACAGTAGAAAAGAAAAACTTTGTAGGCCTTTCGTCTAGCACACGCTGACATACACCTGACTGCATAACAAACTTCTGTGCTTCTCCTCTATAATATTCATTCAAAGAATCCTGCAAGAGTTTGGCTTTCTTCCACCCTTGCCCAGTGCTCAATAGACCTTGAGAGCATAAAACTTGCAATTCTTTAGTCCATTGACGCACTTGATTCCTCCTAGCCTTCCCCAAAGCTAAACCCCATGCCCTGCAAAAAAACCTAATCGTCTCCTTCACCCCTTCCCACCAGTCAGAATGTGACTGGTAGAATCCTTTTAAATTACACCATCCAGCAAATAATACCCGGAAAACCTTACAAAAGGTTTGGTCTTGGAGGTATGTTACATTCATCCTCCACTTCCCCCGACCCCTTTGCCCTGCTTCCACCTCTGCCCCAGCCCCAACTAAACAATGATCTGAACACCACATTGGCTGCCTTGTGTAGCTACTAACTTTAACAGACTTTGAAAAAAATATATAATCCAACCGCGATGCCTCCTGCCTACTGTTCCACCATGTATTACCTAAACCCTCCCCTCCAGCAGTCTGACCTGGATCTTGTAATCCAAAATTTTTAATAACCCCTGCCAATTCCCTCCCAGAACTTTTCTCTAAGGACATATTAAAATCCCCTGCCAAGACCACCAGCCGGTTCGTATATAATAATGGAAAAATTTTTCCCAAAAAACCTTCCCTCTCCACTCGCTTACTGGGCGCATACACATTTATGAACCGTAAGGCCACCCCCCTCCATCTTGCATCCACAAACATCACCCTCCCTGGAACAATCACCCCAGATGTTTCAACAATTACCTCCCAGGAAAAGAATAAAATCCCCACCCCATCCGCCCTCACATTCCCCACTCCCCAAAAGGATGGTCCCCAAGTCCAATCCTTCGAGAACCTCTCCACATCCCTTTCATTCTCCAAGTGACATTCTTGTAAAAACAAAACATCCTAATATAAATCTTTAACAGAAAAGAAAACTGCTGTCCGGCGTTCTGCCATTTTCAGCCCTCTTACATTAAAAGTTGCCACCCTTAACAGTCCCATTGAAAACCCTTAGACTCCCTTCCAAAGCCCCCTTTATCCCCCACAATACTTCCCCATCCCACTTCCCCCCTTATTCCTTCCCATTTTTCCCACATTCTCTTCTTCCCCTTCCTCCCTTTACCCTCCTTGAAACCAATTCAGACCATTCCCCGGATTCCGCTATCATTTCTTCCCTCCCTCTTCCTCTTCAATACTATCCCGCCACCCAGTGCTTGTCCCCACCTCCTCATTCTCTTTACCTTCATAGCCCTCCTCATTACAATCTTGACCCACAGAGTCCTGACCTACAGAGTTCTCCAGTTTGCTGAATTTGCATATTTCCCCATTATCAGGGTCACAAGCCTCAATCCAGGCTCTGCGACGGCCAGTCCCAGATGCTGACTCTGCTGCAATTTCCATTTTTGACCCACTATGTACTGTCTCTCGTTGGTGGGTTGATCCAGTTGCAGGTTCCAAAATGGTCTTCTCCTTATCCACCTCCAACACCTCAGAAAGCACCTCTGTGAAGTCCAGATCTGTCCATCCCGGAGACTGATTAAGCCGCTGCTCCGATCCCACTCCTTTTACCTCCTTTCCATCTAGGGACAAAGTTATCAGATCCCAGATCCCAGATCCCTTGCCTCTCAAGGAAAGCCATTACCTCCACATCCTCAACAAAAGGATTATACAGATGGACTGTGAGAGGTAAGTAATCCTGTGCAAACAAAGGGTGCAAACTCAATCCGTCCAACAACTTGTGCTTTTTCTTTCCCCAAGACTCAAAAAAACTCACACAGTCCGTTAGATTGAAGAAGGTCAGATCCATAAATCCTAGTGCTATGAAATCCTGAAGACAGAACACTGAAGAAGCTGCTACATTGAAGACTCCTTTCAAGACATCCACGACCACAAATTCCCTCCTGAAGTTTTCCTTTACAAACCGGACAGCATTCTGAAGCACTTGAATCCGTACAGTATTCTTCAACCGCGCCATCATGGCCGGCAAAGTACCATCTCCTCTCGACATAGCAATCGTCGCTACACTTGATCTTAGCCAAAAGGCCGAGAAGCGATGCCGCTAAGACGCAGCGGGGAGGAAGCCGGACACGGCGATGCCCATCTCGGCTTTGGTAACTCCCAAACGGTTCGTCGCAGAGCCACGTGCCTTATGTCTTGGGAATCCTTGGCTCGAGCCGAACCAGACGCAGGTCTCAGATTGGCTCGTCGCTCTAAAAGAATTCTCGGGTATTTGGGATTTTGTCGAAAACCTTCTTTTGCAACCTAGCGCCAGGTATTTGGACCAGTCCCACCCAAAGCAGCACAGAAAGCTTCTCTGGAGTCTGCCTGTCAATAATCATCCCAACAAAGTGGAAATTTCCATTTACCTTGGCGAGGGGACCTCAAAATGTGCTAAGGTGGCGTGTCCGAGATGGCTCGAATGGCTATAACTCCAGGAAGGAATGAGATCCCTTCACCCAAATCGGCACACCTGTGCAGGGGCTCAGTCAGAAGCAAGGTGAAAAAGGGCGCTGCGACAGGCCACTCGGTGGCACTGTAAGCGACAACAAAATTAATACCAATTGAAAAAGGACAACCAAACAACATGGAGACAGCTACAGCTAGGCTGCAGTCAGTCCAATCGACTTTCAAAGTAAGGTCTGTGCTATATTCGAACTGAACCACCCACCAGGGTCCGATTTTTCAAGAGCGTAACTGACTTTGTTTCACAGGCGCACAACACATACCTCACATGTGACAGAACTCCCCATTCTGAAACGCAAAAAAAAAAAAAAACCTGGAAAAAACCTCTTCTTCTTTGTTTCACCAACAATTTCAGGGGAGAGCGCGAACGCAGTCCCCCACTACCATAAATTATGCAGTCGAGATTCCCGCATTTGAGGGAATTCGCAGGGGTCAGCATGGCCAGAGTGCAATGGGCAAGCCTCACCCTGGGTGAACCGCCTTCTTGATCATGGTGTCTCCCCTGCCAGGTAAGTATGAAGGCCCAGGCGGTCAGCCAGAGGTACGATTTGCGTCTCTACCGTCCACACCGACGGTTAGCCCCCCTCCAGGAAAGGAAGGACGGGTGCCTTCCGTTACTGGCCTGGAAACTGCCAAGCTCATGGGCCGGTGCTTCCCAACGCCGGTTTTAGATGACTCTCTTTAACCAAACACACCTGATTCGATGCATCACCTCGTCTGTGAAAGACCTCAGGTGGGTGCATCGTTCGTGGAAGAGTCCAAGACCCCAGGAGGGCGCATCAGTAAAAAAGTTCGCAATACACCACAGCATGGCAGATCTCATTCCTTGTTCTGCTATTCGACACAATAAACGGCAATCCCCAAAAAGGGAAAGCACACCGTTCCTGGAGACACTGCAATACCAGGCCGATGCTTGGAGTGGACGGAGCAAGCCCCGGCTCCAGCTCCGTGATCTAAAAATCCATTTAATATGTAGTCCCCGGATGGGGGACGTATCAGATATTATACTGATAAGAACAGATTTTTTCTTTCGAAAAAGTTTTATTGTCACCAGTTACATTTTTTTCATTTGCATTTTTACTTTCACACACATTTTTCTTTTCAAGCACACATTAAAACAAGCCATATAATATATAATAAATACACATGGTAAAATGAAAGAAACAATCATTGTTAAAAAACATTTGATTAAAACCACAGTGTTTTGCTTGTTTTTAAAAGTCCACTGATAAGAACAGAATTTTTTTTTTTTTTTTTTTTATTAACACCAACACCAATTTTTACAACAAATTCACTGTACAAAAATACAAAATAAATTTACAACATAAGTCCTCTTTTAGCATTGCATAATACTATTCAAAAATCAAAGGTCAAAAGTACATCCAGTTTCAAAATCAAACAAAAGTAAAAAAATAACAGTCATTCTTTCTAGCCCACCCCAACCTTCTGCAGCCCTCTCCATACCCTTCTAGTCACCTCATCCCCAAAAAATGTTCTGAAAACTTTAACCTCTGCTGACATTTTCCCCAGCAGTTGTAAAAATAATCTTTCAGGTTCCAAACGAGGAATCTTTTTCCTCAAACACATTGTTCTCCATTCCCATAGAACATGCTTCCCCTCTGAGATCGTACCCCATATGACTCTCCTTCGTTGTGCTTCAAAAGCATCTAGACCCAGCCCATACAACACTAAGTCCCTTGTAATAATTGGCCCCCTCCATCTCTCCCACCACAACATGACTGACCTCCAGAGCTCTGCAGCTCCTGGACACGACCACAAGGCATGCTCTATTGTCTCCTCTTGGCCACAACCTGTCGGGCACCTTGGAGACCTACCAGAGCCATGTCTATACAACCTCTCTCTCACTGGTAACCGACCCAGGGCAGCTAACCAGTTGAGATCTTTGCAAAAGCCTATTAAATATGATGGCTGTATCATTATCCAATTAACTTCATATGGCAAATCCGGTTGTCCTACCCCTTCCACTGCTCTAGACACCAAGGCTTCTGAGCAATAAAGTCTGCCGCCCTGCGATAATGCTCTGGCCTATTTGTCGACCAAGGATTCGTTCCTTTCCAATTGCCCAAGGACCTCAAAGGAAAAGCCAGCCAAAATTGGGCTAAAAACCTGGCCTTGTGCTCCCTTTCATGGGATGCTAAACGAGCTGTCCAAGAACAGAAAATAGCCTCCATTTTCAATGGGATGCAAGGGACTCCCCTTCCACCATCCTTCAGTGGCCTGTACACCTGCCCCCTAGCAACCATTTATGTGCTATTCTTCCACAAAAAAGAGAAAACTAGCTTTTCTAACCTTCTCCCAGACCAAAAGGGAACTGGAAAAACAAAAGCTAATTAATTAAGGCTTGGGAGAAGATCAGCCTTTACCACCTCTAACCTTCCCCACAAGGACAGCCCCCTAGAACTCCACCTTCCTATCTTTCTCCGCACTACCTTTAATCTTGCCTCCCAGTTTTCTTTAGCGCTGTCTCCTCTGTAAAATCGGACTCCCAGAATCTTCAAACCATCTGCACAAATACTATACCCTCCTCTTGCTTCTGCTCTTTCAGCCCACTGACCAAAGAACATGACTGATGACTTGCCCACGTTCCCTTGTGCCCCAGACACCTGGCAAAACTCCTCCAGGATTTTACCAATCACCTCAAAGTCCCGCTCTGAAGTCAAAAACACGGTTGTATCATCTGCATAAGCAGCCACTTTGGCACATATTCCACCACCTCCAGGCAAATGGACCCCCCTAAGAGAAGGTGCTGCCCTCAAAGCCCCCACAAAGGTTCTAAAGATAAAACATAGAGAAGGGGGGACAAAGGACACCCCTGCCGTACTCCCCCTAACTGTTTAACCTTTTCTGTAAAATGTCCATTTATACCTATCCTACTGAATACCTCTCTGTAAAGCAATCTAACCCACGCCCTGAACACTGGACCAAACCCCATGCGCCTCAAGGTTGCCTCCAGATAGGAATGGCCGACCCTGTCAAAGGCCTTCTCCTGATCTAAGCTCAGGATGGCTAAAGGAAGCTGCCTTTGCTCTGTCCAGCTAATTATGTCCCTAACTAGGGCCAAGTTCATAGACACTGACCTCCCCAGCACGCCACATGTCTGGTCTGGCTGGACAACTGCTCCAATGTCCTTCTTAAGTCTCTCTGTCAAGACTTTTGCCAACACCTTATAATCTGTGGTCAGCAAAGTAACTGGCCTCCAATTCCCTAACTCTTCCTTCGCCCCTTTCTTATGCAGCAATGTTACCAACCCTGTTCTCATCGTCTCTACCAACTTCCCCCTTCTAAAGCACTCCTGGTATACTCCCACCAGTTCAGTTCCTACCCACGGCAAAATCACCTCATAGAAGGCAGCTGGAAGACCATCACAACCTGGAGCCGTGCCTTTTTTCAGGGAAGCAACTGCGAAACCAACCTCTTGCAAGGTCAAGGGCCCTTCGAGTGCTCTCCTTTCCTCCTCATCTAAACCCCCAATCAGATTGTCTAAAAACTCCCCATATGCTGTGACTGAAGGAGTTCTTTCACTAAATAACTCTCTATAAAACCCTTCAGCAACCTTCAGCATCCCCTTCCCCGATGTCTGCACCCCCCCCCTTCACCCCTCAAACCCTCTATATAACTTTTCCTTTGCCTACCCCGCACTGTTGCAAAGAAATAGCTGGTTGGCTTTTCATCATAGAGCCGCTTCCGGACACTTGAACCTTGCAAAAAGGACTTAGCTTCCTCCCAATAATAATTCTTCATTGCTTCCTGCAGATACCGAGCCCTAGACCATCCATCAGCAGCCCCCAAGGCACCACCTGCCCATAGAGCCTGCAGCTCATCTGACCACTTACCAACTTTTTCCCGCTTACTTCTTGCCTTCTCCCTGCCCCAATTATGGCAGAAAACTGCAACCCTCTCCTTGAATCCCTCCCACCATTCCCCTTGTGACTGAAACAAACCTCTCAAATTTTTCCAACCGGCTACCAAATTAAAGAGCGCTATACAAAAAACCTTGTCCTTCAGAAAGGAAGTATTGAACCTCCACACCCCTCTACCCCATCTCTCACCTCCCACTTCCACCCATACCCCCACCAGACAGTGGTCTGAACACCACATAGGAACCTGAGTATAGTTAGCCACCTTCACATATGACGGCAGAAAAAGATAGTCCAAACGCGCCGCCTCATTTCTACTGTTTCGCCAGGAAAATGTGGGCACCTTCCCTCCTGCCCCCCGAAAAGAATCACAGAGAGAGAACCTTGTCACTAGTTGAGCTAATGCACTACCAGAAGCATTGTCCAAAGACACATTAAAATCCCCTCCCAGCACTAGCAATCTATTTGTATATAAAATTGCATTCAAACTTTCCAAAAACCCCTCCGAATCACCCAATTTACTTGGGGCGTAGACATTTACAAAGCGAAAACCTATCCCCATCCACCTCACATCTACAACCACTACTCTACCTGGGATAATGACAATGGCTGACTCAATAACAAAGTCCCATGAATAAAATAAGAGTCCCACCCCATCTGCATTGACATTCCCGACACCCCAAAAGGAAGGCCCCATTTCCCACCCAGCAGAAAAAATTGAGACATCATTTTTATCCTTCAAGTGGCATTCTTGTAAAAAACAAACATCCCAAGGTGACATTTTTAAAGATAGAAATATTGCAGTCCTTCTTTGTATCATTTTTAGTCCTCTTACATTCAAAGTTGCCACTTTTAAACATGCCATTTAGACAGAATTAAGCTTAAAAGAAAAAAGAAAAAACCCAAGTAGATGCTCACAAAACCATCACATGCTCGATTTTCATTCTAAACATTTTTCCCCTTCCCCTTCCCCGTTACCTCCGTCCAATCTCCTCCTTCTCCTCCTTCACTCCTCTGCCCCCCTCCCCTCTTATCCTCCCACAAAATTGACTTGACCCTTTCCAAAACTCCTCCACCACCCCCTCCTCCTTCTACTCCACTCTCCCCAACAACCCTCTCCTCAGTGTCCATCTCACCCCCCGCCACCTTGTTTTGGACTCGTCTGGGTACAGGTTCCTGGACTTTGCAGCACTTCTTTTCCGGATCTCCAGTCACATCTTCACAAAACCTCCTTCTCCTTAGGCCTTGGCCTGTGTCAGGCCCTATCATGTTCAGTTCCATTTCCATAGCTGAGGGAAGCTCCACTTCACCACCTGCAGACCCTGCCTTCCCCAGCTCAGTCTCCTCATAAAAGCCACACAGTACCTCTGCCACATCAAACTCTGACCATTGCTGCAAAGGACTTATTTGAAGCTCTGGCCCACCTCCTCCCTCTTCGTTCCTTGTTTCCATCACCTGGCCTTTCACCATTTCACCACCTGCACCCACTCCTGAAGGGCCCGCCACTTGACTTTCCCCTCCACCTGGAACACTCGTTAGTTGACCTTCAAAATCAGCCTGCAGACCTTGTCCATCTTTGAATAAGCTGGCATATGTTTTCTTTCTGCTAGGGCATACCCGGAACAGATGATCTCCTCCTCCACATAAACTGCATGTTTTTGGTTCTGGACAAGCTGATGCAACGTGCTCTGCAGATCCACAAAAGCGACATCTCTTTCCTGTGCAGTCTCCTTTCACATGGCCCTGCGCACCACACCTCCTGCAGAACACTGGTTGACCTGGATAGTACAAAAAGCCCCTGTTTGATCCAATGAAGAAAGACCCAGGTGGATGAACTAAACCACCTGGCGACGCTGTGTCTGTACGCAGCTTAACGAGGTATCTTCTTTTTCCAGTCCATATACCAAACTGGTCCTTCAAACGTTCACCTCCTTTCACCGTATCACAGTACCTGGCTAAGAATGTTAACACATCACCATCTTCCACAAAAGGATTGTACAGGTGGATCGTTAGTGGCAGAAAATCCTGAGCAAAAGCAGGTAAGAGGTGCAGGCCGGTTAAGCGCTGGTGATCTTTTTTCTTCTCCCATGCTTCATAGAATGCCACTCAGTCTCTCAGTTGGAAAAAAAGTCAAATCCATAAAGCCAGAGCTTGACAAATCTTGCAAACAAAAAATTAAACATGCCGAAACACCAAAAATATCTCTCAACAGTTCGGTAACCATGAACTTTCTTCCAAATCTTCTCTTAACGTCAGCAGCTGCATCCACCTTGACTTGTAAATGAACAGTATTCTTCAGCCGCACCACCATGGTCGGCAAAGGTGCATCCTCTCTCGTTGGATCCATCTGGGTCGATCACACTTGATCTTAGCCAAAAGGCAGAGAAGCGATGCCGCTAAGACGCAGCGGGGAGGAAGCCGGACACGGCGATGCCCATCTCGGCTTTGGTAAGTCTGGGGGACCTAAAAATGCTGGGGGATGGTAGTACCCTCCCCTGTCTGCAACGTCACCGGGCCTCGTCACGCTCGGCCTGACGCTGGCACTGCAGCGACGGAAAGTACGGCATCGCTCGTAACTCCCAAACGGTTCGTCGCAGAGCCACGTGCCTTATGTCCTGGGAATCCTTGGCTCGAGCCGAACCAGACGCAGGTCTCAGATTGGCTCGTCGCTCTGACGGAATTCTCGGGTATTTGGGATTTTGTCGAAAACCTTCTTTTGCAACCTAGCGCCAGGTATTTGGCCCAGTCCCACCCAAAGCAGCACAGAAAGCTTCTCTGGAGTCTGCCTGTCAATAATCATCCCAAAAAAGTGGAAATTTCCATTCACCTTGGCGAGGGGGCCTCAAAATGTGCTAAGGTGGCGTGTCCGAGATGGCTCGAATGGCTATAACTCCAGGAAGGAATGAGATCCCTTCACCCAAATCGGCACACCTGTGCAGGGGCTCAGTCAGAAGCAAGGTGAAAAAGGGCGCCTTCCGTTACTGGCCTGGAAACTGCCAAGCTCATGGGCCGGTGCTTCCCAACGCCGGTTTTAGATGACTCTCTTTAACCAAACACACCTGATTCGATGCATCACCTCGTCTGTGAAAGACCTCAGGTGGGTGCATTTTTCGTGGAAGAGTCCAAGACCCCAGGAGGGCGCATCAGGAAAAAAGTTTGCAATACACCACAGCATGGCAGATCTCATTCCTTGTTCTGCTATTCGACACAATAAACGGCAATCCCCAAAAAGGGAAAGCACACCGTTCCTGGAGACACTGCAATACCAGGCTGATGCTTGGAGTGGACGGAGCAAGCCCCGGCTCCAGCTCCGTGATCTAAAAATCCATTTAATATGTAGTCCCCGGATGGGGGACGTATCAGATATAAAACTGATAAGAACAGATTTTTTCTTTCGAAAAAGTTTTATTGTCACAATAAACTCTTTTAACATGCACACATCTGATAGTATAAGAACAGATTTTTCATCAAAAACAGATATTCACATGTGTCTTAAAGTAGGTGGACACAAATGTTTGTAAAAATTGAAGTTTGTAGTAGCATGAAAAATAAAAATAAAAAAATATATATAAAGATTAATACATCAAGTCATATTTGGACTTTGCCCAGTTTAAAACATCACTTAAATATATAAAAATAAAAAAGATTAATATACTAAAAAAAGGAAACTTTGTCTATATGACACTCTTGTGCATGGAAGAAGGGAAAAATTGTAGCAAGTGCGTAATTTTCTGTCCTTTCAGCCCTCAAGAAACAGAGACACCGAGACCTGGCTCCATGACCCCAGTGGAGATCCTCTTGAACCAAGGCACCGCTGCTCCACTTTACAACTTGGGGCATCTACGGGCAGTCAGGGCTTGTGGCTGCAGGGACCTTTTCTGGTGAAGCTCTGGCCCCTTCGTCCGACTGGCAACATGAGGCGTACTCCTGCTGCCTGAATTTTGCCAGCTGTTGGGTGGTGTGTAGGGACACCTGCATGTGCTTCCCTACCAGCAGGTTTCTGGAGGTCCAAATAGCGTCTTTGATACAATTTATTGTGAGTCAACGGTTAGTGTACGTTTCTGCTGGCAGGTCTCTCTGGCTCACCAATCCTATTACGGTCCAATAGTCCGGAACCCCCCCTGCGGCAGGTACGGGAATTGCAGGGGACCAGCCGTTGCCCACAGGTCCCTCGCAGCACTGCATTCCCAGAGCGCGTGCCTCACAGTCTCAGGTGCGCCACACCCGGGCTTTGGACACGTAGAAATCTTTGCCATGCCCCGGGAATGCATCACAGCCCTGACCGGGAGGATCCCATGGGCTGCCATCCAGGCCAGATCCCGGTGTCTATTCCAAAGGGCTGGGTGGGACACATTCTTCCAGATTGTTTGGGCTTCACTGAGGGTGAACCCACGGACTGGGCTCACTAGCTCTCGTTCCTGCACAAGGGAGAGAAGGCAGCGGTGATTTGTCAACATTTTAATATCTTGTTGTTCTAAAAGAAACTTCTTTAAAAAAGTTTTTATAAAGGCATATGCTGGGGGTAATTTAAAAGCAACTGGCAATGTATGGTCTGTAGGTAAGAATTTCAGGGCTCTTAAATATGAGCCCATCCAAAAACGGCTCATTGCAACTGTTTTGCTTGTCGTGTTTGTATTTGTAGCATATTTTATGTGTAGGGCAGCATAGTATGCCCCTATGAACAAGAAGAAGTTTGGTACTCCTTTTCCTCCGTTTCTTGGAGCTTTCTTCATCTCCTCTCTCTTTAGCCTCTCCCATTTTCCACTCCAAAGGAAACGGAAGATTTCACGGTCCACTGCTAAAAGGAACCATTTAGGGGGATGAAAGACAGAACACAGCATTAAAAACAAAGGTAAGATCACAGATTTAATTATTAAAATCTTGCCTTCTAATGTCATTTGTCTCAATCGCCAAAACCCCATTTTTTTCCTTATTTTTGTTAGAGTATTTTGCCAATTTCCTTTCCCACCTCCATCTTAGTCAATTTTTATCCCAAGTATTTTTATGTCGGTCTTCTTTACTTCAAGTTCTATCTTTTCCGTTTCTATAGATTCCCATGGTCCAAAAATTGTACTTGTGTTTTTTTCCTGTTTAGTCTGGCCCCTGATGCCCTCCCAAACCAGTCCGTCAGGTCCATAGTCCTATGTATTGATAAAATGTCGGTACATAAAAGATTCACATCATCCATATATAAAACGGTGTTCACTATCAGTCCACCTGTCCCTGGGATAGTCAGTCCCCTGATCCATGTGTCCCTTCTCAAAGCCTGCGCTAGGGGCTCGATACATGCCACGTACAAAAGGGGAGATAACGGGCACCCCTGACGTACACCGCAGCATACATCTACTGTTTTTGTCAAGTGCCCATTCACCAAAATCCTGCTGGTTATCTCTTTATATAGCAGCCCCACCCATGCTATGAATTTCCCTGGAAACCCCATTTTTTGCAGTACATGGAGTAAGTACTGGTGCGAGACCCGATCAAAAGCTTTTTCAAAATCTAAATTTAAAACTGCGAGCCTAATGTTTCTGTCCCTCGCATAACAGATGGTGTCTCTCATCAGAATGAGGCTGTCCGTGATCTTTCTCCCGGGGACTGCGCAGGTTTGATCCGGGTGGATCAGATCCCCCAAAATTGAAGACATCCGAACCATTAAAATTTTACTAAACAATTTACAATCTACATTTAAGAGAGTTATTGGTCGCCAGTTTTTCAAGTCAGTCCTATCGTCTTTCTTATATAAAAGTGTAACTGTCCCAGTCCTAAAACTATCTGGTAATTTATCCAAGTCATAAAATTCATTAAAGACAGCTAAAAGGTCATGTGCTAAAATATCCCAGAATGTTTTGTAAAACTCGAGTGGGAGGCCATCCTCTCCAGGTGACTTTCTTTCCTTAAAATGTTTTAAACATTTTTCCATTTCTATTAAGTTAAAATCCTTTGTCAAATACGTACTTTCCATTACTGTTTTGTTGATTAATTCTAAAACCTCCTTTAAGATATCGTTGTTTATATCTTTTTCTCCATATAATTCCTCATAAAAATCTTCCACCACTTTTAACATATTTTGTGTGCTTGTCACCAGGTTATTTTCTTTGTTTTTCAAACCTATCATGGCCCTTCCTCTGTTCACTATTTTACGAAAGAAATAACTTGTGCATTTTTCTCCTTCTTCTATTTCTCTTTCTCTACTTTGTAAAATAATTCTTTTGTTTTTTATCTCTGATAGTTCTGCCATTGTCTTTTTTACTTGGCGAATATCTTCGTTAAAATCAAAACCTTGGTTACAAAGAGTAAAATAACGCTGCAATCGTTTTTGCAGTCCCACCATGCATCTCTTCTCTTTATCTTTTTCCTTTTTCCCAGCCAATTTAAAAAAAGTCTTAGTCCTTCCCTTAACCATTTCCCACCACTGTGCATTTGTGTCATAAAAGTCTTTTAAAGTCTGCCATTGGCTGTACTGCTCCCTGAATTCTTTTACTATATTTGTATCCTGTAACAGGGAGCAGTTCAATCTCCAAAGTCCTCTACCTATTGTCACACCAATTGGAAGTGAAAGGGTGCATGTAAGCATAGTGTGATCTGAAAAGAAAACGGGGGTTAATTTAGCATCTACTGGTATAAGGTCCCGTGTGAAGATGTGATCAATACGGGAGGCTCTAGTGCCATCACCACTAAACCAGGTGAGTCCTTGTTCTCCAGGATGCATGGTTTTAAAACAGTCCGTCAAATTTAAATCTCTTATTATAGTCTGCAATAAAATCGATGTTTTGTCTATTTTAAAATCATCCCCTGCACCTTTCCTATCATTTTTGCTGAGGATGCAATTAAAATCCCCTGCTAAAATGACTGGAGCCCTTCCTAAAAGCTGGGACTGCACATCTTTTAAAAGGTCATTCCTGTCATTCTTATCTGTAAAACCATAAATATTTAACACATTAAATTCATGTCCTAAAAAAGACAAATTTACTAAAAGTGCTCGACCGTCTCTCACTACTGTGCTCCCCTTCACCAGAATATAAGGATTTTTAATTAAAATTGCAATTCCGTCTGCCCGGTTATAGTTGGATCCACTCCACACCGATGGTAAATGGCCCCATTGCTCTTCTCATCTCCGGTAGTTTTTTTCAAAGGGTAGAGCACATTCTTGTAAAAGGAAAATGTCACTTTTTTGAGTTTGTAAGAAGGATAAAACAGTTTTGGCTCTCAATTGTGACCTCACACTTCTGACATTCAGGGTAGAGAGTGTAAGCGTCATGAGCAGAACAATTAAAAATGACAGATAAGACGTTTTAAAAGACATTAAAATTTACTTAAAATCATTTACAATTAATATCCATGTCCTGTGAAACAAGCTTTCCCCTTGATCTCATTGTCGGAGAATCAGGGGATTGAAGCTGCTTCCCCCTTGAGTTTGCTCTTGGGGTGGATGTTTGGAGTTCTATTGATAAAAAGGACACCTCATTTGGAGAATCGAGTGGAAAGAGTCGATTTAGATCCTCTGAAGAAGAGGAAAAGGACGGTATTCCCACTCTTTCCCTTTTCTCATTTTTCTCCTCGATGGGAGATTGAGCATTCCTTTTTTTACTTGTCAGTTTAACACCTAGAAAATCATTACTCACCTCCTTATCTTTGGATTTTTCTTGTTCTTCTAGGTTTTCCTCAGCTACTTTTTCTTGTTCTTGTTTGCTTTTTTCTGTATCCTCCCCTTTGCCCTGTTCATTTTTCTCTCCTTCATTACCAGTCAATGATTGGTGGAGTTCCATCTCCTCATTTTCGTCTATACCAATCATGTGATTTGGAGGGAAATTTGAAATTAACTCCACCCCCTCTCTCTCCATTCTTTCTTGTTCTTTGGTGGCCATTTTATTTGTTTTAACCTTGTTGGCAAATGACTTGGGGCAGTCCCTGTAGAGATGGTTAGACTCTCCACAAAGATTGCACCTCCTGCCATTGGGACATTCATCAAATGTATGCCCAATTTCTCTGCATTTCCCACAAAATGACTTCTGGCAAGCTTCCACTAAATGCCCAACCACTCCACACCTACGGCAGAGTTTGGGCATTCCTTGGTAATATATATATCCTCTGTTTTCTCCAAGCACAATCACTGATGGAAGATGTTTCAGGCCCTGGAAGCCCTGGGGATCTTCCCACTGCTTAATGGGAATTTTCCAAGAGCAGTTCCAGATACCATCTTCATCTAACATTTTCATGGCTTGTCCTCTCACAGAGCAGTATCTCCCCAACCAAGTACATATATCTTCCCCATTAACGGTTTCATTGAACATTCGGACAATAACCATTTTGTGGGTATTGTCTGTTAGTTTCTCCACCTTAAACATGGAAAAGTGGGTCTTTACATTTTCAAACCTAGACCAGAAGTCATTCAACAAACTAGCAGATTTAAAGCTAACATCAAACCCTTTACTGAAAGGGAGGGACAAAATGCAATTTAAATCATGCGGACTGAATTTCAAGGTTTGCTGGACAAATTTGCGGGAAAAGTCCAAACGAGACAATTGAACAAGCTTTCCATCTTTCTCTAGAAAATTAAAACACACGCTGTGGTGCCTCCGCACACCGGCACGAGCAGCCGACATTTTGGAGGCACCAACAGCTTAAAAGACTACGCCAAAAAGCTATACAATTGAAAAACAACGATAACAGAAACAAAATTACTTACCTTAAATCAAGGTCTTTGGGTAGAATTTTCACCTAAAGGAGATTACAAAAACACAACATTTATTACAATACAAAAAACACAGCTAAAAACAATACAATAAGAACAGATTTTTTTTTTTTTTTTTTTTTTTTTTTTTTTTTTTTTTATTAACACCAACACCAATTTTTACAACAAATTCACTGTACAAAAATACTAAATAAATTTACAACATAAGTCCTTGCATAATACTATTCAAAAATCAAAGGTCAAAAGTACATCCAGTTTCAAAATCAAACAAAAGTCAAAAAATAACAGTCATTCTTTCTACCCCACCCCAACCTTCTGCAGCCCTCTCCATACCCTTCTAGTCACCTCATCCCCAAAAAATGTTCTGAAAACTTTAACCTCTGCTGACATTTTCCCCAGCAGTTGTAAAAATAATCTTTCAGGTTCCAAACGAGGAATCTTTTTCCTCAAACACATTGTTCTCCATTCCCATAGAACATGCTTCCCCTCTGAGATCGTACCCCATATGACTCTCCTTCGTTGTGCTTCAAAAGCATCTAGACCCAGCCCATACAACACTAAGTCCCTTGTAATAATTGGCCCCCTCCATCTCCCCCACCACAACATGACTGACCTCCAGAGCTCTGCAGCTCCTGGACACGACCACAAGGCATGCTCTATTGTCTCCTCTTGACCGCAACCTGTCGGGCACCTTGGAGACCTACCAGAGCCATGTCTATACAACCTCTCTCTCACTGGTAACCGACCCAGGGCAGCTAACCAGTTGAGATCTTTGCAAAAGCCTATTAAATATGATGGCTGTATCATTATCCAATTAACTTCATATGGCAAATCCGGTTGTCCTACCCCCTCCACTAACTCCTTACTCAGTCTGAGGTGTAGTTTCCTTTGGTCTAGTATCAGGGACTGCTCTAGACACCAAGGCTTCCGAGCAATAAAGTCTGCCGCCCTGCGATAATGCTCTGGCCTATTTGTCGACCAAGGATTCGTTCCTTTCCAATTGCCCAAAGACCTCAAAGGAAAAGCCAGCCAAAATTGGGCTAAAAACCTGGCCTTGTGCTCCCTCTCATGGGATGCTAAACGAGCTGTCCAAGAACAGAAAATAGCCTCCATTTTCAATGGGATGCAAGGGACTCCCCTTCCACCATCCTTCAGTGGCCTGTACACCTGCCCCCTAGCAACCATTTCTGTGCTATTCTTCCACAAAAAAAGAGAAAACTAGCTTTTCTAACCTTCTCCCAGACCAAAAGGGAACTGGAAAATCAAAAGCTAAATAATTAAGGCTTGGGAGAAGATCAGCCTTTACCACCTCTAACCTTCCCCACAAGGACAGCCCCCTAGAACTCCACCTTCCTATCTTTCTCCGCACTACCTTCAACCTTGCCTCCCAGTTTTCTTTAGCGCTGTCTCCTCTGTAAAATCGGACTCCCAGAATTTTCAAACCATCTGCACAAATACTATACCCTCCTCTTACTTCTGCTCTTTCAGCCCACTGACCAAAGAACATGACTGATGACTTGCCCACGTTCACTTGTGCCCCAGACACCTGGCAAAACTCCTCCAGGATTTTACCAACCACCTCAAAATCCCGCTCTGAAGTCAAAAACACGGTTGTATCATCTGCATAAGCAGCCACTTTGGCACATATTCCACCCCCTCCAGGCAAATGGACCCCCCTAAGAGAAGGTGCTGCCCTCAAAGCCCCCAACAAAGGTTCTAAAGATAAAACATAGAGAAGGGGGGACAAAGGACACCCCTGCCGTACTCCCCCTAACTGTTTAACCTTTTCTGTAAAATGTCCATTTATACCTATCCTACTGAATACCTCTCTGTAAAGCAATCTAACCCACGCCCTGAACACTGGACCAAACCCCATGCGCCTCAAGGTTGCCTCCAGATAGGAATGGCTGACCCTGTCAAAGGCCTTCTCCTGATCTAAGCTCAGGATGGCTAAAGGAAGCTGCCTTTGCTCTGTCCAGCTAATTATGTCCCTAACTAGGGCCAAGTTCATAGACACTGACCTCCCCGGCACACCACATGTCTGGTCTGGCTGGACAACTGCTCCAATGACCTTCTTAAGTCTCTCTGTCAAGACTTTTGCCAACACCTTATAATCAGTGGTCAGCAAAGTAACTGGCCTCCAATTCCCTAACTCTTCCTTCGCCCCTTTCTTATGCAGCAATGTTACCAACCCTGTTCTCATCGTCTCTACCAACTTCCCCCTTCTAAAGCACTCCTGGTATACTCCCACCAGTTCAGTTCCTACCCACGGCAAAATCACCTCATAGAAGGCAGCTGGAAGACCATCACAACCTGGAGCCGTGCCTTTTTTCAGGGAAGCAACTGCAAAACCAACCTCTTGCAAGGTCAAGGGCCCTTCGAGTGCTCTCCTTTCCTCCTCATCTAAACCCCCAATCAGATTGTCTAAAAACTCCCCATATGCTGTGACTGAAGGAGTTCTTTCACTAAATAACTCTCTATAAAACCCTTCAGCCACCTTCAGCATCCCCTTCCCCGATGTCTGCACCCCCCCTTCACCCCTCAAACCCTCTATATAACTTTTCCTTTGCCTACCCCGCACTGTTGCAAAGAAATAGCTGGTTGGCTTTTCATCATAGAGCCGCTTCCGGACGCTTGAACCTTGCAAAAAGGACTTAGCTTCCTCCCAATAATAATTCTTCATTGCTTCCTGCAGATACCGAGCCCTAGACCATCCATCAGCAGCCCCCAAGGCACCACCTGCCCATAGAGCCTGCAGCTCATCTGACCATTTACCAACTTTTTCCCGCTTACTTCTTGCCTTCTCCCTGCCCCAATTATGGCAGAAAACTGCAACCCTCTCCTTGAATCCCTCCCACCATTCCCCTTGTGACTGAAACAAACCTCTCAAATTTTTCCAACCGGCTACCAAATTAAAGAGCGCTATGCAAAAAACCTTGTCCTTCAGAAAGGAAGTATTGAACCTCCACACCCCTCTACCCCGTCTCTCACCTCCCACTTCCACCCATACCCCCACCAGACAGTGGTCTGAACACCACATAGGAACCTGAGTATAGTTAGCCACCTTCACATATGAAGGCAGAAAAAGATAGTCCAAACGCGCCGCCTCATTTCTACTGTTTCGCCAGGAAAATGTGGGCACCTTCCCTCCTGCCCCCCGAAAAGAATCACAGAGAGAGAACCTTGTCACTAGTTGAGCTAATGCACTACCAGAAGCATTGTCCAAAGACACATTAAAATCCCCTCCCAGCACTAGCAATCTATTTGTATATAAAATTGCATTCAAACTTTCCAAAAACCCCTCCCTATCACCCAATTTACTTGGGGCGTAGACATTTACAAAACGAAAACCTATCCCCCTCCACCTCACATCTACAACCACTACTCTACCTGGGATAATGACAATGGCTGACTCAATAACAAAGTCCCATGAATAAAATAAGATGCCCACCCCATCTGCATTGACATTCCCGACACCCCAAAAGGAAGGCCCCATTTCCCAGCCAGCAGAAAAAATGGAGACATCATTTTTATCCTTCAAGTGGCATTCTTGTAAAAAACAAACATCCCAAGGTAACATTTTTAAAGATAGAAATATTGCAGTCCTTCTTTGTATCATTTTTAGTCCTCTTACATTCAAAGTTGCCACTTTTAAACATGCCATTTAGACAGAAATAAGCTTAAAAGAAAAAAGAAAAAACCCAAGTAGATGCTCACAAAACCATCACATGCTCGATTTTCATTCTAAACATTTTTCCCCTTCCTCTTCCCCTTCCCCTTCCCTGTTACCTCCGTCCAATCTCCTCCTTCTCCTCCTTCACTCCTCTGCCCCCCTCCCCTCTTATCCTCCCACAAAATTGACTTGACCCTTTCCAAAACTCCTCCACCACCCCCTCCTCCTTCTACTCCACTCTCCCCAACAACCCTCTCCTCAGTGTCCATCTCATCCCCCGCCACCTTGTTTTGGACTCGTCTAGGTACAGGTTCCTGGACTTTGCAGCACTTCTTTTCCGGATCTCCAGTCACATCTTCAAAAAACTTCCTTCTCCTTAAGCCTTGGCCTGTGTCAGGCCCTATCATGTTCAGTTCCATTTCCATAGCTGAGGGAAGCTCCACTTCACCACCTGCAGACCCTGCCTTCCCCAGTTCAGTCTCCTCATAAATGCCACACAGTACCTCTGCCACATCAAACTCTGACCATTGCTGCGAAGGACTTATTTGAAGCTCTGGCCCACCTCCTCCCTCTTCGTTCCTTGTTTCCATCACCTGGCCTTTCACCATTTCACCACCTGCACCCACTCCTGAAGGGCCCGCCACTTGACTTTCCCCTCCACCTGGAACACTTGTTAGTAGACCTTCAAAATCAGCCTGCAGACCTTGTCCCTCTTTGAATAAGCTGGCATATGTTTTCTTTCTGCTAGGGCATACCCGGAACAGATGATCTCCTCCTCCACATAAACTGCATGTTTTTGGTTCTGGACAAGCTGATGCAACGTGCTCTGCAGATCCACAAAAGCGACATCTCTTTCCTGTGCAGTCTCCTTTCACATGGCCCTGCGCACCACACCTCCTGCAGAACACTGGTTGACCTGGATAGTGCAAAAAGCCCCTGTTTGATCGAATGAAGAAAGACCCAGGTGGATGAACTAAACCACCTGGCGACGCTGTGTCTGTACGCAGCTTAACGAGGTATCTTCTCTTTCCAGTCCATATACCAAACTGGTCCTTCAAACGTTCACCTCCTTTCACCGTATCACAGTACCTGGCTAAGAATGTTAACACATCACCATCTTCCACAAAAGGATTGTACAGGTGGATCGTTAGTGGCAGAAAATCCTGAGCAAAAGCAGGCAAGAGGTGCAGGCCGGTTAAGCGCTGGTGATCTTTTTTCTTCTCCCATGCTTCATAGAATGCCACGCAGTCTCTCAGTTGGAAAAAAGTCAAATCCATAAAGCCAGAGCTTGAAAAATCTTGCAAACAAAAAATTAAACATGCCGAAACACCAAAAATATCTCTCAACAGTTCAGTAACCACGAACTCTCTTCCAAATCTTCTCTTAACGTCAGCAGCTGCATCCACCTTGACTTGTAAACGAACAGTATTCTTCAGCCGCACCACCATGGTCGGCAAAGGTGCATCCTCTCTCGTTGGATCCATCTGGGTCGATCACACTTGATCTTAGCCAAAAGGCCGAGAAGCGATGCCGCTAAGACGCAGCGGGGAGGAAGCCGGACACGGCGATGCCCATCTGGGCTTTGGTAAGTCTGGGGGACCAACAAACGCTGGGGGATGGTAGTACCCTCCCCTGTCTGCAACGTCACCGGGCCTCGTCACGCTCGGCCTGACGCTGGCACTGCAGCGACGGAAAGTACGGCATCGCTCGTAACTCCCAAACGGTTTGTTGCAGAGCCACGTGCCTTATGTCATGGGAATCCTTGGCTCGAGCCGAACCAGACGCAGGTCTCAGATTGGCTCGTCACTCTGACGGAATTCTCGGGTATTTGGGATTTTGTCGAAAACCTTCTTTTGCAACCTAGCGCCAGGTATTTGGCCCAGTCCCACCCAAAGCAGCACAGAAAGCTTCTCTGGAGTCTGCCTGTCAATAATCATCCCAAAAAAGTGGAAATTTCAATTCAGAACAGAACAGAACTCCCCATTCTGAAACGCAAAAAAAAAAAAAAACCTGGAAAAAACCTCTTCTGCTTTGTTTCACCAACAATTTCAGGGGAGAGCGCGAACGCAGTCCCCCACTACCATAAATTATGCAGTCGAGATTCCCGCATTTGGGGAATTCGCAGGGGTCAGCATGGCCGGAGTGCAATGGGCAAGCCTCGCCCTGGGTGAACCGCCTTCTTGATCATGGTGTCTCCCCTGCCAGGTAAGTATGAAGGCCCAGGCGGTCAGCCAGAGGTACGATTTGCGTCTCTACCGTCCACACCAACGGTTAGCCCCCTTCCAGGAAAGGAAGGACGGGTGCCTTCCGATACTGGCCTGGAAACTGCCAAGCTCATGGGCCGGTGCTTCCCAACGCCGGTTTTAGATGACTCTCTTTAACCAAACACACCTGATTCGATGCATCACCTCGTCTGTGAAAGACCTCAGGTGGGTGCATCGTTCGTGGAAGAGTCCAAGACCCCAGGAGGGCGCATCAGGAAAAAAGTTCGCAATACACCACAGCATGGCAGATCTCATTCCTTGTTCTGCTATTCGACACAATAAACGGCAATCCCCAAAAAGGGAAAGCACACACATTTCACACACATTTTTTTTTCAAGCACACATTAAAACAAGCCATATAATATATAATAAATACACATGGTGAAATGAAAGAAACAATCATTGTTAAAAAAAAATTGATTAAACCACAGTGTTTTGCTTGTTTTTAAAAGTCCATATTTGAGGTGTGTTTAAAAGGTGCGATCGGTTTCAAAAGTAAAATACAAATTTAAAAAATCAAACAAGCCTCATATGCATGTTAATAAAACCAATTTCATTGATAAAACACAATAAAAACCAATTTATTGGATAAAAACCAATAAAAAAAAAACAAGACCGGGGGTTGTGCAAGACCGGGGGTGAGTCCTTATCAAGTCGGTCTTCACCCCACTCTCCAGAACAGGGACATGAGATGCTGCTTTACAGGCTCAGTGGAGATCCCCTCTCCTCCGGCCCGCTGGCCCGCTGTTCCCGTAGCCAGAATGGTGTGGGGGCATCTACGGGCAGCCAGGGTCGGTGCCTGCCGGGACCCTCTCTGTGCGGCCCCGGCCCCCCCGTCCGAATATCGTCGTCCGGTACCCCTGCAGCATTGATGTTACCTTTAGCTCGCATGCATGGAGGGTTACCGTAACGCGTTTCCCCACCAGCAGGTTTCTGGTGGCCCAGATGGCATCCTTGATGACGTTGAGGGTGAGCCAGAGCGAGGTGAGTTCCTGTGCTGTCATGTCCTTCAAGCCCGGGCCCACCCCAAGGATGGCGAGCTGGTACCCGAACTGGGCCCCACCTGCTGGTAGGCACGGGAAATACAAGGGGCCGGTCTTGGCCCACAGGTCCCGCGCAGCGCCGCACTCCCAGAGTAGGTGGTGGACGGTCTCCGGGGAATTGCAGCCGGACCGAGGGCAGATGGGGTTTTTGGCCATGCCTCTGGAGTGCATAACCGCCCTGACCGGGAGGATCTCATGAGCCACCATCCATAATAAATCCTTGTGCCTGTTCTGGAGAGTGGGGTGAGCAGCGTTCCTCCAAACTAGTTTGGCCTCACCTAGTGTGAGGCCTGGAACTGGACTCACCGGTTCCCGGTCCTGCACAACAGAAATGAGAGACTTGTGTTTAGTTAAAATGGTGACATCTTCACTCTCTAAAAGATATTTCTGTAAAAAAATTTTTTATAAAACTGTACTCTTTAGGCAAGTTAAAAGACACTGGGGTTTTCAAGTCTACTGGTAAAATTTTCAATGTTCTTAGGTAAGACCCCATCCAAAATCGCACCATTGCAGCCGTCTTGTTTTCTTTGGATGGGGTCATGGCATAACTAATGTGCAGGGCGGTGAAGCGGCTGCCTAAAAACAGGTGGGGGTCTGGGATGCCTTTTCCACCGTTCTCTGGCCTTTTCTTGATGGTCTCCCTCTTCAGGCGCTCCCACTTGGACCCCCACAGGAAATAAAACACTGCCCTCTCCAGTCTCACCAGGAACCGCCGAGGGGGGGCTAAAAACAGAACAGACAAGTAAAATCAGAGGTAAAATCACAGATTTAAAAATTAAAATTTTACCTTCAATTGTCAACTGTCTTAGTCCCCAAAACCCCAGTCTTTTCCTAGCTTTCCCTAGCAAGTCAGTCCAGTTGTCTCGTCCACCTCCGTCTTTATCAAATTTAACGCCTAAAATCTTAAAATCATTGTCTTTAAAAAGCAAATCAAGTCCTCCTGTGTCCACGTCTCCCCACGGCCCGAAGAGCTGGGCCTCGGACTTGTTTCTATTGAGTTTGGCGCCCGAGGCCCGACCGTACCAGTCAGTCAAGTCCAGTGCTCTTTGTATGGATAAAACGTCCGTGGCTAAAAGAGTTACGTTGTCCATGTATAAAGCACAGGTCGCCGTCAGTCCACCCGTCCCAGGAACGTCCAGTCCTTTGATCCATTTGTCCCTTCTCAAGATCTGTGCCAGTGGCTCGATGCAAGCCACATACAGAAGAGGAGATAAAGGACATCCTTGACGGACACCACTGTGTATGTTCACAGCTTTGGAAAGATGCCCATTTATTAGAATTTTGCTGACTATTCCCTTGAAGTGAAGTGAAGTGAAGTGACATTCGGCCAAGTATGGTGACCCATACTCAGAATTTGTGCTCTGCATTTAACCCATCCGAAGTGCACACACACACACACACACACTGTGAGCACACACCCGGAGCAGTGGGCAGCCATTTATGCTGCGGCGCCCGGGGAGCAGTTGGGGGTTCGGTGCCTTGCTCAAGGGCACCTCAGTCGTGGTATTGAGGGTGGTGAGAGAACTGTACATGCACTCCCCCCACCCACAATTCCTGCCGGCCAAGGACTCGAACCCACAACCCTTCGATTGGGAGTCCGATTCTCTAACCACCAGGCCACGACTTCCCCACCCAGGCCACGACTTCCCCACAAACAGTCCCCCCCCACAAACTTGTACAGCAGTCCCACCCAGGCTATAAACCTCTCTGGAAACCCCATTTTCTCCAGTACCTGGAAGAGGTACTGGTGCGAGACTCGATCAAATGCTTTTTCAAAATCTAAATTTAGGACTACTAGCCGAATATTTCTGTCTCTCGCGTAACAGATGGCGTCTCTAATCAGCACTAGGTTGTCTGTTATCTTTCTTCCGGGCACAGCACAAGCTTGATCCGGGTGGATCACGTCCTCTAAAACAGTCGACATGCGTGTCGCTAAAATCTTACTAAAAAGTTTACCATCGAAATTTAAAAGCGTGATTGGTCTCCAATTTTTTAAGTCAGTCCTGTCCCCTTTTTTGTACAGTAAAGACACTATCACTATCCTAAAACTGTCGGGTAGTCTGTCAAGAGTCTCAACGTTGTTAAAAACAGCCAATAATCCATGTGCTAAAATATCCCAAAAGTAAGATAAAACTCTAGGGGAAGTCCATCTGCTCCTGGGGACTTCCCCTTTTTAAAACCTTTAAGAGCTTTATGTAATTCTAAAATAGTAAAATCTTGGGATAAAAACTTATTTTGGCCATTAACATTCTTGACTAAAAAATTTAAAACTTCCCTTGCCGTATCGTCGTGTACATCTTTTTTACAATACAAATCCTCATAAAATCCCTCTATATTTTTTAAAATCTCTTCTGTTGTGTTTGCATCCCTCCCTCCTACCTTAACCCTGGTTATTGCCCCTCCCCTTGTTATTTTCTTTTTAAAAAAGTAACTTGTACACTTTTCACCTTCCTCTATTTCTCTTTCTTTGCTTCTTAAGATAACACCTTTACTTTGGATACGAGATAAAACTGACATTTCTTTTTTTACATCTGTTATTTCTTGGCTAAAATCAAAACCATTATTTAAAAGATTAAAATATCTTTGTAATCTTTTTTGCAACCCCATCATGCATCTCTTTTCCCTATTCTTTTTATCTTTCCCTACCTTCCTAAAAAACTGTCTTGTCCAGTCCTTTACCATTTCCCACCACTGTGCACGTGTCTCATAAAAGTCTTGGAGGGTCTGCCATTGGCTGAACTGCTCCCTATATTCTCTAACCACTTCTTCATCCACTAATAGGGAACAGTTCAGCTTCCACATCCCTCCTCCTACCGTCACACCCGGGGAAAGTGAAAGGGTGCAAGACAGCATCATGTGATCAGAAAAAAAGAGAGGGGTCAATGTTGCATCGGTTGGCGGGCAGTCCCTTGTAAAAACATAGTCAATTCGAGAGGCTCTGGCGCCATCACCACTGAACCAGGTGAAGCCCTCCTCTCTTTGATGCAGTTGTTTAAAACAGTCAACTAACTTAAAATCCTTGACTAAATTTTGTAATAAAACCGATGTCTTATCGACCTTAAAATCTTCTCCTACTCTCTTCCTATCTGTTTTTGATAAAACACAGTTAAAATCCCCTGCTACTATTAGGGGAGCCCTGCCTAACATGTGGGGCTGCAGGTCTTCTAAAAGCTCATACCTGTCATTTTTTTCTGTAAAACCATACACGTTAAGAACCTTAAAATCTCTCCCTAAAAAAGTCAAGTTTGCTAAAAGAGCCCGCCCTTCCCTCACCACAGTGCTATCCTTCACCGTGATGTTTGAATTTTTTATTAAAATAGCGACACCATCATTCTTGTTGAAGTTGGAGCCACTCCATATTGAGGGCCCCATGGTCCACATCTCCTCCAACTTCCTGTGGTTACTTAAAAAGGGCAGAGCACACTCTTGCAGTAAAAACAAATCTGACTTAAAACACTTTAAAAGGGATAAAATGCTCTGTGCTCGCAAGGTGGACCTCACACTTCTTACATTTATGGTAGAGATAGTGAGGGCCATGAGCAGTATGGTTAAAACAGTATGAGACATTTAAACAGAAGACTAAAAGACTACAAAAATATGCTTAAAATCATGTTTTATCTTGTTTCACCTGCCCTTCCTTTCTCCCAGATGAACTGGGGCCCGGAGAGCAGGTGCTCGACACATCGGGTGCTACAGAGTAACTCCCTAGGCGACGATGTTCTTAGCTTGATGTGCAAAAAGGAAACCTCATTTGGGGATTCTAGGGGCCACATGTGTTCTTGATCTTCCAAATCGGAACTATCAAGCCGCTGTGCTGCCCTAGCTTTTTTCTCCTCTGTTTCCACCAGAGGAGATCCCGCAGGTCTTTTTTGCACTTGAGCATTTGGAAGTGAACACTCAAATTCACTCCCACTGGATTCCTGCACCAAATCTGACACCGTTTCTAGGGAAGAGCTTGTTTCTTCCTCGCTCACTTCTCCTTCCGTGACTTTTTCCAGTTCAATATCTGACTCCGCCCCTGTGGCCGCCCCACTTCCTCCTTCCTGACCAATCCCTGAGGCCGGCTGGGGATTTGAAATTCCCGCCAAAAGGGACCGCCTCCTCTTTCCTTTGTTCATTCGTTTGTTGCCCATGTGGGGCGGCCATTTTGAGCTTGTTGGCAAAACTTTTAGGGCAGTCTCTGTAGAGGTGGTTTGTTTCTCCACAAAGATTGCACCGTCTGCCATTGGTACAATCATCAAAACTGTGACCAATTTCTCTACACTTCCCACATACTAACTCTTGGCATGCTTCAGCGAGATGACCAAACCTGCAACACTTCCTGCAGAGTTTGGGCATTCCTTGATAATGTATGTAGCCTCTGTTCTCTCCGAGCACAATCATGGAAGGCAGATGTTTCAGGCCCTGGTAGCCCCCAGCGTCTTCCCATTGTTTAATGGAAATTCGCCAGGAGCATGTCCAAATGCCATCTTCATCTAACACTTTGACAGGCTGGCCTCGAACAGTGCAAAATCTACCCAACCAAACACAAATATCATCTCCAGTCACTGTTTCATTGAACATCCTTACAATCACAGTTTTAAGAGTGTTATCAGAAAGTTTCTCGACAGTGAACATGGAGAACTGGGCTTTAACTGAATCAAACCTTAGCCAAAAGTCATTAAGCAGGGAAGCGGTTTTAAAACTGACATCAAATCCTTTGTTCAAGGGCAGAGTCATCAAACAATTTAGGTCGTCAGATCTAAAAGCTAAGGTCTTTTGGATCAGCTTCCTGGAAAAGTCCATACGGGACATTCCAAGGAGCTTCCCCTCAACCTGCCTGAATAAAAAACGCACGCTGTGGTGCCTCCGCATGCCGGCACGGGCAGCCGACATGGTGGAGGCACCAACAGCCTAAAAACTTAAAACAACAATAAATACAACAATAAATAACCAAATAAATAATTAAAAGACCTTACCTTAAAACTTGTTGGAGCCCGAAGCAGCAGAGTTCAATGTACCTCTCGAAGTTGTGTGACTCAAGATATAAAAAGATCTCGAGTCAGGAAACCTCCAAGAGGCGATCGCAGTCTCAACCGTCCGACAAGATACGTGATCTTAGCCAAAAGGCCGAGAAGCGATGCCGCTAAGACGCAGCGGGGAGGAAGCCAGACACGGCGATGCCCATCTCGGCTTTGGTAAGTCTGGGGGACCTAAAAACGCTGGGGGATGGTAGTACCCTCCCCTGTCTGCAACGTCACCGGGTCTCGTCACGCTCGGCCTGACGCTGGCACTGCAGCGACGGAAAGTACGGCATCGCTCGTAACTCCCAAACGGTTCGTCGCAGAGCCACGTGCCTTATGTCATGGGAATCCTTGGCTCGAGCCGAACCAGAGGCAGGTCTCAGATTGGCTCGTCGCTCTGACAAAATTCTCGGGTATTTGGGATTTTGTCGAAAACCTTCTTTTGCAACCTAGCGCCAGGTATTTGGCCCAGTCCCACCCAAAGCAGCACAGAAAGCTTCTCTGGAGTCTGCCTGTCAATAATCATCCCAAAAAAGTGGAAATTTCCATTCACCTTGGCGAGGGGACCTCAAAACGTGCTAAGGTGGCGTGTCCGAGATGGCTCGAATGGCTATAACTCCAGGAAGGAATGAGATCCCTTCACCCAAATCGGCACACCTGTGCAGGGGCTCAGTCAGAAGCAAGGTGAAAAAGGGCGCTGCGACAGGCCACTCGGTGGCACTGTAAGCGACAACAAAATGAATACCAATTGAAAAAGGACAACCAAACAACATTGAGACAGCTACAGCTAGGCTGCAGTCAGTCCAATCGACTTTCAAAGTAAGGTCTGTGCTATATTCGAACTGAACCACCCACTAGGGTCCGATTTTTCAAGAGCGTAACTGACTTTGTTTCACAGGCGCACAACACATACCTCGCATGTGACAGAACTCCCCATTCTGAAACGCAAAAAAAAAAAAAAACCTGGAAAAAACCTCTTCTGCTTTGTTTCACCAACAATTTCAGGGGAGAGCGCGAACGCAGTCCCCCACTACCATAAATTATGCAGTCGAGATTCCCGCATTTGGGGAATTCGCAGGGGTCAGCATGGCCGGAGTGCAATGGGCAAGCCTCGCCCTGGATGAACAGCCTTCTTAATCATGGTGTCTCCCCTGCCAGGTAAGTATGAGGCCCAGGCGATCAGCCAGAGGTACGATTTGCATCTCTACCGTCCACACCAACGGTTAGCCCCCCTCCAGGAAAGGAAGGACGGGTGCCTTCCGTTACTGGCCTGGAAACTGCCAAGCTCATGGGCCGGTGCTTCCCAACGCCGGTTTTAGATGACTCTCTTTAACCACACACACCTGATTCGATGCATCACCTCGTCTGTGAAAGACCTCAGGTGGGTGCATCGTTCGTGGAAGAGTCCAAGACCCCAGGAGGGCGCATCAGGAAAAAAGTTCGCAATACACCACAGCATGGCAGATCTCATTCCTTGTTCTTCTATTCGACACAATAAACGGCAATCCCCAAAAAGGGAAAGCACACCGTTCCTGGAGACACTGCAATACCAGGCCGATGCTTGGAGTGGACGGAGCAAGCCCCGGCTCCAGCTCCGTGATCTAAAAATCCATTTAATATGTAGTCCCGGATGGGGGACGTATCAGATATTAAACTGATAAGAACAGATTTTTTTTCTTTCTTTCGAAGAAGAAGTTTTATTGTTACCATTTTCATATTTGCATTTTTTACTTTTTCACACACATTTCTTTGTTTTCAATCACAAAGATTATTATTGTTATTATTTAAACATGCCAGAATACATATAATAAATACACAGTTTTAAAATCAAATTACAATATTGTTAAAAAAAAAAACATTATATGTAACATTGTTTTAAAATATTCCATGTTTATGTTGTGTTATAAAAGGTGTTAAACGTTATAAAATTAAAAAACACAAGTTAAAATGGTACACAAGCATCTTTTTTGTTCAATAAAACACCATTACATTTGATAAAACACAACAAAAAAAAAAAACAGATTCATAGCCTTTAAAAGTCATCTGCTGTGCAAAACCGGGGGTGAGTCCTTATCAAGTTATCCTTCACCCCACTCTCCAGAACAGGCAAGTGAGATGCTGCTTCATGGGCTCAGCGGAGATCCCCTCTCCTCCGGCCCGCTGGCCCGCTGTTCCCGTAGCCAGAGTGGTGAGGGTGCATCTTCGGGCAGCCAGGGTCGGTGCCTGCCGGGACCCTCTTCATGCGACCCCGGCCCCCCCGTCCGAATATCGTCGTCCGGTACCCCTGCAGCATTGATGTTACCTTTAGCTCGCATGCATGGAGGGTTACCGTAATGCGCTTCCCTACCAGCAGGTTTCTGGTGGCCCAGATGGCATACTTGATGACGTTAAGGGTGAGCCAGAGCGAGGTGAATTCCTGTGCTGTCATGCCCTTCAAGCCCCGGCCCACCAAAAGGATGGCGAGCTGGTACCCGAACTGGGCCCCACCCACTGGTAGGCAAGGGAAATACAGGGGACCGGTCTTGGCCCACAGGTCCCGTGCAGTGACGTACTCCCAGAGCAGGTGGTGGACAGTCTCCGGGGAATTGCAGCCAGACCGAGGGCAGATGGGGTTTTTGGCCATGCCTCTGGAGTGCATAACCGCCCTGACCGGGAGGATCTCATGAGCCACGATCCATGATAAATCCTTGTGCCTGTTCTGGAGAGTGGGGTGGGCAGCGTTCCTCCAAACTTGTTTGGCCTCACCTAGTGTGAGGCCTGGAACTGGACTCACCGGTTCCCGGTCCTGCACAAGAGAGACAAGATGCTTGTGGTTAGTTAAAATGGTGACATCTTGCTGTTCTAAAAGGTATTTCTTTAAAAACTTTTTTATAAAACTATATTCTTTAGGCAGGTTAAAAGACACTGGTATTCTCAAATCTACAGGTAAAATCTTAAGAGTCCTTAGATAAGACCCCATCCAAAATCGTGTCATGGCTGCCGTCTTGTTCTCGTTGGATGGGGTCACAGCATATTTTATGTGGAGGGCGGTGAAGCGGCTGCCTAAAAACAGGTGGGGGTCTGGGAGGCCTTTTCTGCCGTTTTCCGGTCTCTTTTTGACTACCTCCCTCTTCAATCTTTCCCACTTGGACCCCCACAGGAAATAAAACACCGCCCTCTCTAGGTCCATCAGGAATTCCCTAGGTGGGATAAAAACAGATCAAACAAGTAACATTAAAGGTAAAATAACAGATTTAAAAATTAAAATTTTACCTTCAATTGTCAACTGTCTTAGTCCCCATAACCCCAGTCTTTTCCTAGCTTTCCCTAGCAAGTCAGGCCAGTTGTCTCGTCCACCTCCGTCTTTATCAAATTTAACGCCTAAAATTTTAAAATCATTGTCCTTAAAAACCAAATCAAGTCCTCCTGTGTCCACGTCTCCCCACGGCCCGAAGAGCTGGGCCTCGGACTTGTTTCTATTGAGTTTGGCGCCCGAGGCCCGACCGTACCAGTCAGTCAAGTCCAGTGCTCTTCATATGGATAAAACGTCCGTGGCTAAAAGAGTTACGTCGTCCATGTATAAAGCACAGGTCGCCGTCAGTCCACCCGTCCCAGGAATGTCCAGTCCTTTGATCCATTTATCCTTTCTCAAGATCTGTGCCAGTGGCTCGATACAAGCCACATACAGGAGAGGAGATAAAGGACATCCCTGACGGACACCACTGTGTATGTTCACAGCTTTGGAAAGATGCCCATTTATTAGAATTTTGCTGACTATTCCCTTGTACAGCAGTCCCACCCAGGCTATAAACCTCTCTGGAAACCCCATTTTCTCCAGTACCTGGAAGAGGTACTGGTGCGAGACTCGATCAAATGCTTTTTCAAAATCTAAATTTAGGACTACTAGCCGAATATTTCTGTCTCTCGCGTAACAGATGGCGTCTCTAATCAGCACTAGGTTGTCTGTTATCTTTCTTCCGGGCACAGCACAAGCTTGATCCGGGTGGATCACATCCTCTAAAACAGTCGACATGCGTGTCGCTAAAATCTTACTAAAAAGTTTACCATCGAAATTTAAAAGCGTGATTGGTCTCCAATTTTTTAAGTCAGTCCTGTCCCCTTTTTTGTACAGTAAAGACACTATCCCTATCCTAAAACTGTCGGGTAGTCTGTCAAGAGTCTCAAAGTTGTTAAAAACAGCCAATAATTCATGTGCTAAAATATCCCAAAAAGTAAGATAAAACTCTAGGGGAAGTCCATCTGCTCCTGGGGACTTCCCCTTTTTAAAACTTTTAAGAGCTTTATGTAATTCTAAAATAGTAAAATCTTGGGATAAAAACTTATTTTGGCCATTAACATTCTTGACTAAAAAATTTAAAATTTCCCTTGCCGTATCGTCGTGTACATCTTTTTTACAATACAAATCCTCATAAAATCCCTCTACATTTTTTAAAATCTCTTCTGTTGTGTTTGCATCCCTCCCTCCTACCTTAACCCTGGTTATTGCCCCTCCCCTTGTTATTATCTTTTTAAAAAAGTAACTTGTACACTTTCCACCTTCCTCTATTTCTCTTTCTTTGCTTCTTAAAATAACACCTTTAGTTTGGATAAGAGATAAAACTGACATTTCTTTTTTTACATCTGTTATTTCTTGGCTAAAATCAAAACCATTATTTAAAAGATTAAAATATCTTTGTAATCTTTTTTGCAACCCCATCATGCATCTCTTTTCCCTATTCTTTTTATCTTTCCCTACCTTCCTAAAAAACTGTCTTGTCCGGTCCTTTACCATTTCCCACCACTGTGCACGTGTCTCATAAAAGTCTTGGAGGGTCTGCCATTGGCTGAACTGCTCCCTATATTCTCTAACCACTTCTTCATCCACTAATAGGGAACAGTTCAGCTTCCACATCCCTCTTCCTACCGTCACACCCGGGGAAAGTGAAAGGGTGCAAGACAGCATCATGTGATCAGAAAAAAAGAGAGGGGTCAATGTTGCATCGGTTGGCGGGCAGTCCCTTGTAAAAACATAGTCAATTCGAGAGGCTCTGGCGCCATCACCACTGAACCAGGTGAAGCCCTCCTCTCTTTGATGCAGTTGTTTAAAACAGTCAACTAACTTAAAATCCTTGACTAAATTTTGTAATAAAACCGATGTCTTATCGACCTTAAAATCTTCTCCTACTCTCTTCCTATCTGTTTTTGATAAAACACAGTTAAAATCCCTTGCTACTATTAGGGGAGCCCTGCCTAACATGTGGGGCTCCAGGTCTTCTAAAAGCTCATACCTGTCATTTTTTTCTGTAAAACCATACACGTTAAGAACCTTAAAATCTCTCCCTAAAAAAGTCAGGTTTGCTAAAAGAGCCCGCCCTTCCCTCACCAAAGTGCTATCCTTCACCATGATGTTTGAATTTTTTATTAAAATAGCGACACCATCATTCTTGTTGAAGTTGGAGCCACTCCATATTGAGGGCCCCATGGTCCACATCTCTTCCAACTTCCTGTGGTTACTTAAAAAGGGCAGAGCACACTCTTGCAGTAAAAACAAATCTGACTTAAAAGACTTTAAAAGGGATAAAATGCTCTGTGCTCGCAAGGTGGACCTCACACTTCTTACATTCATGGTAGAGATAGTGAGGGCCATGAGCAGTATGGTTAAAACAGTATGAGACATTTAAACAGAAGACTAAAAGACTACAAAAATATGCTTAAAATCATGTTTTATCTTGTTTCACCTGCTCTTCCTTTCTCCCAGATGAACTGGGGCCCGGAGAACAGGTGCTCGACACATCGGGTGCTACAGAGAAACCCTCTTGTAACTCCCTCTGCGACGATGTTCTTAGCTTGATGTGCAAAAAGGAAACCTCATTTGGGGATTCTAGGGGCCACATGCGTTCTTGATCTTCCAAATCGGAACTATCAAGCCGCTGTGCTGCCCTAGCTTTTTTCTCCTCTGTTTCCACCAGAGGAGATCCCGCAGGTCATTTTTGCACTTGAGCATTTGGGAGTGAACACTCAAATTCACTCCCACTGGATTCCTGCACCAAATCTGACACCGTTTCTAGGGAAGAGCTTGTTTCTTCCTCGCTCACTTCTCCTTCCGTGACTTTTTCCAGTTCAATATCTGACTACGCCCCTGTGGCCGCCCCACTTCCTCCTTCCTGCCCAATCCCTGAGGCCGGCATGGGAATCCTTGGCTCGAGCCGAACCAGACGCAGGTCTCAGATTGGCTCGTCACTCTGACGGAATTTTCGGGTATTTGGGATTTTGTTGAAAACGTTCTTTTGTAACCTAGCGCCAGGTATTTGGCCCAGTGCCACCCAAAGCAGCACAGAAAGCTTCTCTGGAGTCTGCCTGTCAATAATCATCCCAAAAAAGTGGAAATTTCCATTCACCTTGGCGAGGGGACCTCAAAACGTGCTAAGGTGGCGTGTCTGAGATGGCTCGAATGGCTATAACTCCAGGAAGGAATGAGATCCCTTCTCCCAAATCGGCACACCTGTGCAGGGGCTCAGTCAGCAGCAAGGTGAAAAAGGGCGCTGCGACAGGCCACTCGGTGGCACTGTAAGCGACAACAAAATTAATACCAATTGAAAAAGGACAACCAAACAACATGGAGACAGCTACAGCTAGGCTGCAGTCAGTCCAATCGACTTTCAAAGTAAGGTCTGTGCAATATTCGAACTGAACCACCCACCAGGGTCCGATTTTTCAAGAGCGTAACTGACTTTGTTTCACAGGCGCACAACACATACCTCGCATGTGACAGAACTCCCCATTCTGAAACGCAAAAAAAAAAAAAAACCTGGAAAAAACCTCTTCTGCTTTGTTTCACCAACAATTTTAGGGGAGAGCGCGAACGCAGTCCCCCACTACCATAAATTATGCAGTCGAGATTCCCGCATTTGGGGAATTCGCAGGGGTCAGCATGGCCGGAGTGCCAGGTAAGTATGAAGGCCCAGGCAGTCAGCCAGAGGTACGATTTGCGTCTCTACCGTCCACACCAACGGTTAGCCCCCCTCCAGGAAAGGAAGGACGGGTGCCTTCCGTTACTGGCCTGGAAACTGCCAAGCTCATGGGCCGGTGCTTCCCAACGCCGGTTTTAGATGACTCTCTTTAACCAAACACACCTGATTCGATGCATCACCTCGTCTGTGAAAGACCTCAGGTGGGTGCATCGTTCGTGGAAGAGTCCAAGACCCCAGGAGGGCGCATCAGGAAAAAAGTTCGCAATACACCACAGCATGGCAGATCTCATTCCTTGTTCTGCTATTCGACACAATAAACGGCAATCCCCAAAAAGGGAAAGCACACCATTCCTGGAGACACTGCAATACCAGGCCGATGCTTTGAGTGGACGGAGCAAGCCCCGGCTCCAGCTCCGTGATCTAAAAATCCATTTAATATGTAGTCCCCGGATGGGGGACGTATCAGATATTAAACTGATAAGAACTGATTTTTTTTATTTTTATTTTATTAAACCAAAGCATACATTCCATCAGAAAGTATAACCATCAATACAACACAATTCTTACTTTTCTCTTATACAATGTGGCTCTTCTTAGAAACAGGCTAAATAGACTGGTGTATAACTTAACCGCTACATTTTAAGAAACAGACAGAATAAACCTTTATTCATCAAAGCATTGTATATGTTCTTCAAAATTAAAAATTCCATTACCCACAATATAGATATTCCATGAAAAAAGAAAAATAAAACAGAAAAACAAACCCAAGCTAAAAAATTGCCCTTTTGCTTACCCCACTCCGACTTTTGGCAACCCCCCCCCCACACTCTCCTCGTTTTTTCCTCCCCAAAACAGCATTTAAATGCTTTCACCTCAGTAACTATTTTACTCAACAGTCGCAAAAACACAGTCTCTGACGCCAAACGAGGTATTTGCTTTCTTAAACAATCAGTTCTCCATTCCCACAGTACATGTTTCCCTTCTGAAACCACCACCCAAATTACTCTTCTTTCTTCCTTTACAAAGCCTTCCAACCCTTCCCCATAGAGTACTAGGTTATTTGTGATTTTCGGTCCCCCCCAACTTTCCCACCACGTAGTCACTAACTTCCAGAATGTAACTGCCCCCGGACAGGACCAGAAGGTATGCTCTACAGTTTCGTCCTGGCCACAGCCAACTGGGCACTTTGGCGACCTCCCTGAGCCATGTCTGTATAGCCGCTCCCTCACAGGCAGCCGACCCAGGGCTGCCAACCAATTTAAATCTTTACAAAACCCAGTCAAATAAGTAGGCTGAAACATGGCCCAACCCACTCTATATGGCGGGACAACTTTCTCTGCCCCTGCCACTAGCTCGTCCCTCAATCTACTGTACAGTTGCCTATGCTGAAGGATCAAAGATTGCTCCAAACACCATGATTTCCCCACTATGAAATCTGCCACCCTCTGATAATAGGCCGGCCTATTTGTTGACCATAGCATTGTTGCCCTCCATGAGCTAATAGATCGCAATGGAAAAGCCAGCCAAAACTGGGCCAAAATCCTTGCATTATGTGCTGCCTCTTGTGTTGCTAATTTGGCAGAAGAGGAAAGAAAAAGTGCATCCATTTTTAAGGGGATACAAGGAACTCCCCTCCCCCCTCCTTCACATGGCAGTACATCTGTGTTCTCGCCACCATTTCAGTACCGTTATTCCAAAGAAAAGAAAAAAACAGCTTCTCCAACTTCCTACCATACAAAAAAGGTACCGGAAATATATAGGCCAGATAATTCAAACTTGGGAGTAGGTCTGCCCTCACTACTTCCAGCCTACCCCACATCGAAAGCCCCCTTAAATTCCACCTAGCTATCTTTGTTTGCGCTGCTTTGAACCTAGCCACCCAGTTCTCCCGAGCGCTATTCTTTCTGAAAAACCTGATCCCTAGGATCTTCAATCCCTCTGCACAAAAGTTATACCCACCTGGCACAACTGTTCTTTCTGCCCACTGGCCTGCAAACATTACAGAAGACTTACCCGCGTTTACACGCGCTCCTGAAGCCTCGCAAAAGCCTTTAATGATTTTACATAATGTCTCAAAATCCAGATCTGAGGTTAGGAACAATGTCATATCGTCTGCATATGCAGACACCTTTGCACACGTACCCCTGCCTCCAGGTAAATGCATGCCTGTCAACGAATCAGCCACCCTCAAGGCTGCCATCAGGGGCTCTAGAGACAGAACATAAAGCAGAGGCGACAAAGGGCACCCCTGTCGAACCCCACCCAACTGCTCCACCCTTCCTGAATAATATACATTTATCCCTATCCTGCTTGAAACCCTACTATATAACAGCTTTACCCATGACCTGAAGACTGGGCCAAACCCCATACGCACCAGGGTGGCCATTAAAAAAGCATGACTTACCCTGTCGTAAGCTTTCTCCTGGTCCAGGCTCAAAATCGCCAAAGGGAGCTGCCTCTGTTCTGCCCAGTACAGAATGTCTCTCACCAAAGCTAGGTTTAAAACGCCTGACCTACCAGGCACTCCGCAAGTTTGGTCTGGCTGCACTACCACCCCAATCACCTTCTTAAGCCACTCTGTTATCACCTTGGCCAACACCTTGTAATCAGTTGTTAACAAGGTTATTGGCCTCCAGTTTGTTAACTCCTCCTTATGACCTTTCTTGTGTACCAATGTCACCAAACCCATTCTCATTGTCGATGGCAGCTCGCCTCTTTCTATACATTCCTGATAGACACAGACTAGCTCGGGGCCTATCCAGGGCAAAACGGTCCTATAAAACTCCGCTGGGAGGCCGTCACACCCAGGAGCCGTGTCCCCTTTGAGTGAGGATATCGCAGAGCTTACTTCCTGCAGTGACAAGGGGCCTTCCAATGCTTCCCTCTCCTCCTCTTCCAGATTTTTCTCTAATGCATCCAAGTACTTGTCCCCAGAGCAACCTGTAGAACTTCTACAACTAAAAAGCTCCCTGTAAAAGCCCTCAACAACTCTCAACATCCCCTCTACAGTTGCTTCAATCCCTCCATCCTTCCTCAAACCCTCTATGAAACTCCGCTTTTGCCGGCTCCGCACGGTGGAGAAGAAAAACCTTGTTGGCCTTTCATCTAAAAGGCGCTTTTGTGCACCTGACCACAACAAAAATGACTTGGCTTCATTCCAGTAAAAATCCTTCATAACTCCCTGAAGGTACCTGGCCCTAGCCCACCCATCCGTTGTTCCCAATGCAGCCTCTCCATATAGCAATTGCAATTCCTCAGACCACCTACCTACTTTAGCCCGCCTGCACCTCGCCTTCTCTCTACCCCAACCATGACAGAAAAGGCCACACGTTCTTTAAAACCTTCCCACCACGCGGCATGAGTCTCAAACAGACTCCGCAGATTTTTCCACCCAGCCACTAAATTATAGAGAGCTACACAGAAGGTTCTGTCCTTTAGAAAGGAGGTGTTAAATCTCCACACACCCCTCCCTCTCTTCATGCCCCCGATCTCTGCCCACACCCCCACTAAACAGTGATCCGAGCACCACATTGGCATCTGTGTATAGTTGTGTAGCTTCACATGTGCCGGGAAGAATAAATAATCCAGCCTGGAAAACTCCTGCTTGCTACTTCGCCATGTATAGGTGGGCTCCTGACCTCCTGCTCCCCGGAAGGAGTCTTGCAAAGAAAACCCAGCAACCAAAAGTGCCAATTCTTTACCCGAATCATTATCAAGGGACATATTAAAATCCCCTCCTATAATTAGCAATCTATTTGTAAACAAGACTGGTGCCAAATTATCTAAAAAACCCTTCCTATCCCCCAACTTACTTGGTACATACACATTAACAAACCGAAAAGCCACCCCCCTCCACCTGGCATCCACCACTACCACTCTTCCCGGAATCACCACATTAGCAGACTCAATTATGAATTCCCAGGAATAAAATAAAATGCCCACCCCATCCGATCTTACATTCCCTACTCCCCAACAGGAAGGCCCCACCTCCCACCCCGCAGAAAAAACAGATACATCTTCTTTTCCTTGTAAATGACATTCTTGTAAAAAACAAACATCAAAAGGCAACATCTTTAAAGAAAGATAAATTGAAGTCCTCCTCTATAACATTTTAAGTCCCATTGCATTTAATGTTGCCACCCTTAAACAAACCATAAAAAAGCAAAAGAAACCTTGAGTCATTCTTCCAAAATTCACTCCAAAATTCACTACTCCCCTTACCCAAACTCTTCTTCCCTCTACCTTTCCCAACTGATACTTCCATCCATTCCTCCCCTTTTCCCCTCCCCCCTTCCTCTTCATCTCCTTTGCCCCCTTCCCCCATACTCTTACTCAGAATTGATTTAACCGTTCTCAAGACACCTTCGTTTTCCTTTTTCCCCTTTGCCCCTTCATCCTCTAAACACCTCCCCTCGATATCCATCTCACCTCCCTCTTCCCAGACTTGTCTGGTTCCCCGCTCTTGAGTCTGGAATTTGCTGCATTTCCGCTCTCTTTCTCCAGCCCCATCCTCAAAAGGCCTCCATCGCCTTATACCTTGACCCATGTCAACGTTCAGCACGTCTTCTTGCTGCTGGCCCCCACTGATTGATGTCTCTGCTACCTCCTGCTCTGTATCCTCATAGATCCCACAAAGTACCTCTGCCACGTCTATTTCAGACCACACTTGCGATGGTGCCATCTGATGTGCCTCTTCCTCACCTCCTCTTTGTTCTGGCCCATCTCCTATTTCATCTGCTTGCTCCATCAAGACTTTTCTGTGATTTAAACCTGAGGGCCCCGCCTTCTGGCCATCTCCTTCCTCTGATACATTCATCAGCAGACTTTCAAAATCTGTTTGCAAGTCCGGTCCTTCTTTAAAGAGGCTGGCATAAGATCTCTGCCTCCTAGGGCACACTCTGTACAGATGATCTTTTCCCCCACATAGGCTGCAGGTCTTTGGCTCTGGACAGTCTGTGGCCATGTGCTCCATCGATCCACAAAAACGGCACCGCTGGCCAGCACAATCTGCCTTTACATGTCCACGAGCACCACACCTTCTACAATACATTGGCTGACCCGGATAGTGAAGAAATCCTCTGTTTGATCCTATGAAAAAGGATCCTGGAGGGTGGACAAGGCCTCCTGGCAATGCTGGATCTGGCCGCAGTTTCACCAAATATCTCCGTTTACCTGTCCAGATGCCAAACCGATCTTTCAGGTGCTCTCCCCCTTTCACTGTCTCGCAGTATCTTGCCAGAAAGGTTAAAACATCTCCATCCTCCACAAAAGGGTTATAAAGGTGAATTATCAAGGGCAAAAAGTCCTGTGCAAAGGCTGGATGCAGCTGGAGGCCCTTCAAACGCTGATGATCTTTCTTCTTTTCCCAAGCCTCAAAAAACGCAGCACAATCTCTTAATTGAAAAAAGGTTAAATCCATAAATCCAGAAGATGAAAAATCTTGCAAACAAAAAACCAAAGAAGCTGGAACTCCAAAAATTTCCCTTAACAGTTCAGTCACCACGAAGTCACGTCCAAATCTCTTTTTCACTTCTGCGTCCGAATCCGCTTTGACTTGTAGCCTGACAGTGTTCTTCAGCCGCACCACCATGGTCGGCAAAGGTGTATCCTCTCTCGTTGCATCCATTTGGGTCGATCATACTTGATCTTAGCCAAAAGGCCGAGAAGCGATGCCGCTAAGACGCAGCGGGGAGGAAGCCGGACACGGCGATGCCCATCTCGGCTTTGGTAAGTCTGGGGGACCTAAAAACGCTGGGGGATGGTAGTACCCTCCCCTGTCTGCAACGTCACCAGGCCTCGTCACGCTCGGCCTGACGCTGGCACTGCAGCGACGGAAAGTACGGCATCGCTCGTAACTCCCAAATGGTTCGTCGCAGAGCCACGTACCTTATGTCATGGGAATCCTTGGCTCGAGCCGAACCAGACGCAGGTCTCAGATTGGCTCGTCTCTCTGACAGAATTTTCGGGTATTTGGGATTTTGTCGAAAACCTTCTTTTGCAACCTAGCGCCAGGTATTTGGCCCAGTCCCACCCAAAGCAGCACAGAAAGCTTCTCTGGAGTCTGCCTGTCAATAATCATCCCAAAAAAGTGGAAATTTCCATTCACCTTTGCGAGGGGACCTCAAAACGTGCTAAGGTGGCGTGTCCGAGATGGCTCGAATGGCTATAACTCCAGGAAGGAATGAGATCCCTTCACCCAAATTGGCACACCTGTGCAGGGGCTCAGTCAGAAGCAAGGTGAAAAAGGGCGCTGCGACAGGCCACTCGGTGGCGCTGTAAGCGACAACAAAATTAATACCAATTGAAAAAGGAAAAACCAAACAACATGGAGACAGCCACAGCTAGGCTGCAGTCAGTCCAATCGACTTTCAAAGTAAGGTCTGTGCTATATTCGAACTGAACCACCCACCAGGGTCCGATTTTTCAAGAGCGTAACTGACTTTGTTTCACAGGCGCACAACACATACCTCGCATGTGACAGAACTCCCCATTCTGAAACGCAAAAAAAAAAAAACCTGGAAAAAACCTCTTCTGCTTTGTTTCACCAACAATTTCAGGGGAGAGCGCGAACGCAGTCCCCCACTACCATAAATTATGCAGTCGAGATTCCCGCATTTGGGGAATTCGCAGGGGTCAGCATGGACGGAGTGCAATGGGCAAGCCTCGCCCTGGGTGAACCGCCTTCTTGATCATGGTGTCTCCCCTGCCAGGTAAGTATGAAGGCCCAGGCGGTCAGCCAGAGGTACGATTTGCGTCTCTACCGTCCACACCAACCGTTAGCCCCCCTCCAGGAAAGGAAGGACGGGTGCCTTCCGTTACTGGCCTGGAAACTGCCAAGCTCATGGGCCGGTGCTTCCCAACGCCGGTTTTAGATGACTCTCTTTAACCAAACACACCTGATTCGATGCATCACCTCGTCTGTGAAAGACCTCAGGTGGGTGCATCGTTCGTGGAAGAGTCCAAGACCCCAGGAGGGCGCATCAGGAAAAAAGTTTGCAATACACCACAGCATGGCAGATCTCATTCCTTGTTCTGCTATTCGACACAATAAACGGCAATCCCCAAAAAGGGAAAGCACACCGTTCCTGGAGACACTGCAATACCAGGCCGATGCTTGGAGTGGACGGAGCAAGCCACGGCTCCAGCTCCGTGATCTAAAAATCCATTTAATATGTAGTCCCCGGATGGGGGACGTATCAGATATTAAACTGATAAGAACTGTTTTTTTTTTTTTTATTAAACCAAAGCATTCATTCCATCAGAAAGTATAACCATCAATACAACACAATTCTTACTTTTCTCTTATACAATGTGGCTCTTCTTAGAAACAGGCTAAATAGACTGGTGTATAACTTAACCGCTACATTTTAAGAAACAGACAGAATAAACCTTTATTCATCAAAGCATTGTATATGTTCTTCAAAAGTGAAAATTCCATTACCCACAAAATAGACATTCCATGAAAAAAGAAAAATAAATCAGAAAAACAAACCCAAGCTAAAAAATTGCCCTTTTGCTTACCCCACTCCGACTTTTGGCAACCCCCCCCCCGCACTCTCTTCGTTTTTTCCTCCCCAAAACAGCATTTAAATGCTTTCACCTCAGTAACTATTTTACTCAACAGTCGCAAAAACACAGTCTCTGACGCCAAACAAGATATTTGTTTTCTTAAACAATCAGTTCTCCATTCCCACAGTACGTTTCCCTTCTGAAACCACCACCCAAATTACTCTTCTTTCTTCCTTTACAAAGCCTTCCAACCCTTCCCCATAGAGTACTAGGTTCTTTGTGATTTTCGGTCCCCCCCCAACTTTCCCACCACGTAGTCACTAACTTCCAGAATGTAACTGCCCCCAGACAGGACCAGAAGGTATGCTCTACAGTTTCGTCCTGGCCACAGCCAACTGGGCACTTTGGCGACCTCCCTGAGCCATGTCTGTATAGCCGCTCCCTCACAGGCAGCCGACCCAGGGCTGCCAACCAATTTAAATCTTTACAAAACCCAGTCAAATAAGTAGGCTGCAACATGGCCCAACCCACTCTATATGGCGGGACAACTTTCTCTGCCCCTGCCACTAGCTCGTCCCTCAATCTACTGTACAGTCGCCTATGCTGAAGGATCAAAGATTGCTCCAAACACCATGATTTCCCCACTATGAAATCTGCCACCCTCTGATAATAGGCCGGCCTATTTGTTGCCCTCCATGAGCTAATAGATCGCAATGGAAAAGCCAACCAAAACTGGGCCAAAATCCTTGCATTATGTGCTGCTTCTTGTGTTGCTAATTGGGCAGAAGAGGAAAGAAAAAGTCTATCCATCTTTAAGGGGATACAAGGAACTCCCCTCGCCCCTCCTTCACATGGCAGTACATCTGTGTTCTCGCCACCATTTCAGTACCGTTATTCCAAAGAAAAGAAAAAAACAGCTTCTCCAACTTCCTACCATACAAAAAAGGTACCGGAACAATATAGGCCAGATAATTCAAACTTGGGAGTAGGTCTGCCCTCACTACTTCCAGCCTACCCCACATCGAAAGCCCCCTTAAATTCCACCTAGCTATCTTTGTTTGCGCTGCTTTGAACCTAGCCACCCAGTTCTCCCGAGCGCTATTCTTTCTGAAAAACCTGATCCCTAGGATCTTCAATCCCTCTGCACAAAAGTTATACCCACCTGGCACAACTGTTCTTTCTGCCCACTGGCCTGCAAACATTACAGAAGACTTACCCGCGTTTACACGCGCTCCTGAAGCCTCGCAAAAGCCTTTAATGATTTTGCATACTGTCTCAAAATCCAGATCTGAGGTTAGGAGCAATGTCATATCGTCTGCATATGCAGAAACCTTTGCACACGTACCCCTGCCTCCAGGTAAATGCATGCCTGTCAACGAATCAGCCACCCTCAAGGCTGCCATCAGGGGCTCTAGAGACAGAACATAAAGCAGAGGCGACAAAGGGCACCCCTGTCGAACCCCACCCAACTGCTCCACCCTCCCTGAATAATATCCATTTATCCCTATCCTGCTTGAAACCCTACTATACAACAGCTTTACCCATGACCTGAAGACTGGGCCAAACCCCATACGCACCAGGGTGGCCATTAAAAAAGCATGACTTACCCTGTCGTAAGCTTTCTCCTGGTCCAGGCTCAAAATCGCCAAAGGGAGCTGCCGCTGTTCCGCCCAGTACAGAATGTCTCTCACCAAAGCTAGGTTTAAAACGCCTGACCTACCAGGCACTCCGCAAGTTTGGTCTGGCTGCACTACCACCCCAATCACCTTCTTAAGCCGCTCTGTTATCACCTTGGCCAACACCTTGTAATCAGTTGTTAACAAGGTTATTGGCCTCCAGTTTGTTAACTCCTCCTTATGACCTTTCTTGTGTACCAATGTCACCAAACCCATTCTCATTGTCGATGGCAGCTCGCCTCTTTCTATACATTCCTGATAGACACAGACTAGCTCGGGGCCTATCCAGGGCAAAACGGTCCTATAAAACTCCGCTGGGAGGCCGTCACACCCAGGAGCCGTGTCCCCTTTGAGTGAGGATATTGCAGAGCTTACTTCCTGCAGTGACAAGGGGCCTTCCAATGCTTCCCTCTCCTCCTCTTCCAGAGTTTTCTCTAATGCATCCAAGTACTTGTCCCCAGAGCAACCTGTAGAACTTCTACAACTAAAAAGCTCCCTGTAAAAGCCCTCAACAACTCTCAACATCCCCTCTACAGTTGCTTCAATCCCTCCATCCTTCCTCAAACCCTCTATGAAACTCCGCTTTTGCCGGCTCCGCACGGTGGAGAAGAAAAACCTTGTTGGCCTTTCATCTAAAAGGTGCTTTTGTGCACCTGACCACAACAAAAATGACTTGGCTTCATTCCAGTAAAAATCCTTCATAACTCCCTGAAGGTACCTGGCCCTAGCCCACCCATCCGTTGTTCCCAATGCACCCTCTCCATATAGCAATTGCAATTCCTCAGACCACCTACCTACTTTAGCCCGCCTGCACCTCGCCTTCTCTCTACCCCAACCATGACAGAAAAATGCCACACGTTCTTTAAAACCTTCCCACCACGCGGCATGAGTCTCAAACAGACTCCGCAGATTTTTCCACCCAGCCACTAAATTATAGAGAGCTACACAGAAGGTTCTGTCCTTTAGAAAGGAGGTGTTAAATCTCCACACACACCTCCCTCTCTTCATGCCCCCGATCTCTGCCCACACCCCCACTAAACAGTGATCCGAGCACCACATTGGCATCTGTGTATAGTTGTGTAGCTTCACATGTGCCGGGAAGAATAAATAATCCAGCCTGGAAAACTCCTGCTTGCTACTTCGCCATGTATAGGTGGGCTCCTGACCTCCTGCTCCCCGGAAGGAGTCTTGCAAAGAAAACCCAGCAACCAAAAGTGCCAATTCTTTACCCGAATCATTATCAAGGGACATATTAATATCCCCTCCTATAATTAGCAATCTATTTGTAAACAAGACTGGTGCCAAATTATCTAAAAAACCCTTCCTATCCCCCAACTTACTTGGTACATACACATTAACAAACCGAAAAGCCACCACCCTCCACCTGGCATCCACCACTTCCACTCTTCCCGGAATCACCACATTAGCAGACTCAATTATGAATTCCCAGGAATAAAATAAAATGCCCACCCCATCCGATCTTACATTCCCTACTCCCCAACAGGAAGGCCCCACCTCCCACCCCGCAGAAAAAACAGATACATCTTCTTTTCCTTGTAAATGACATTCTTGTAAAAAACAAACATCAAAAGGCAACATCTTTAAAGAAAGATAAATTGAAGTCCTCCTCTGTAACATTTTAAGTCACCTTGCATTTAATGTTGCCACCCTTAAACAAACCATAAAAAAGCAAAAGAAACCTTGAGTCATTCTTCCAAAATTCACATACTCCCCTTACCCAAACTCTTCTTCCCTCTACCTTTCCCAACTGATACTTCCATCCATTCCTCCCCTTCTCCCCTCCCCCCTTCCTCTTCATCTCCTTTGCCCCCTTCCCCCATACTCTTACTCAGAATTGATTTAACCTTTCTCAAGACACCTTCGTTTTCCTTTTTCCCCATTGCCCCTTCATCCTCTAAACACCTCCCCTCGATATCCATCTCACCTCCCTCTTCCCAGACTTGTCTGGTTCCCCGCTCTTGAGTCTGGAATTTGCTGCATTTCCGCTCTCTTTCTCCAGCCCCATCCTCAAAAGGCCTCCGTCGCCTTATACCTTGACCCATGTCAACGTTCAGCACGTCTTCTTGCTGCTGGCCCCCACTGATTGATGTCTCTGCTACCTCCTGCTCTGTATCCTCATAGATCCCACAAAGTACCTCTGCCACGTCTATTTCAGACCACACTTGCGATGGTGCCATCTGATGTGCCTCTTCCTCACCTCCTCTTTGTTCTGGCCCATCTCCTATTTCATCTGCTTGCTCCCTCAAGACTTTTCTGTGATTTAAACCTGAGGGCCCCGCCTTCTGGCCATCTCCTTCCTCTGATACATTCATCAGCAGACTTTCAAAATCTGTTTGCACACTCTGTACAGATGATCTTTTCCCCCACATAGGCTCCAGGTCTTTGGCTCTGGACAGTCTGTGGCCATGTGCTCCATCGATCCACAAAAATGGCACCGCTGGCCAGCACAATCTGCCTTTACATGTCCACGAGCACCACACCTTCTACAATACATTGGCTGACCCGGATAGTGAAGAAATTCTCTGTTTGATCCTATGAAAAAGGATCCTGGAGGGTGGACAAGGCCTCCTGGCAATGCTGGATCTGCCCGCAGTTTCACCAAATATCTCTGTTTACCTGTCCAGATGCCAAACCGATCTTTCAGGTGCTCTCCCCCTTTCACTGTCTCGCAGTATCTGGCCAGAAAGGTTAAAACATCTCCATCCTCCACAAAAGGGTTATAAAGGTGAATTATCAAGGGCAAAAAGTCTTTCTTCTTTTCCCAAGCCTCAAAAAACGCAGCACAATCTCTTAATTGAAAAAAGGTTAAATCCATAAATCCAGAAGATGAAAAATCTTGCAAACAAAAAACCAAAGAAGCTGGAACTCCAAAAATTTCCCTTAACAGTTCAGTCACCACGAAGTCACATCCAAATCTCTTTTTCACTTCTGCGTCCGAATCCGCTTTGACTTGTAGCCTGACAGTGTTCTTCAGCCGCACCACCATGGTCGGCAAAGGTGTATCCTCTCTCGTTGCATCCATTTGGGTCGATCACACTTGATCTTAGCCAAAAGGCCGAGAAGCGATGCCGCTAAGACGCAGCGGGGAGGAAGCCGGACACGGCGATGCCCATCTCGGCTTTGGTAAGTCTGGGGGACCTAAAAACGCTGGGGGATGGTAGTACCCTCCCCTGTCTGCAACGTCACCGCGCCTCGTCACGCTCGGCCTGACGCTGGCACTGCAGCGACGGAAAGTACGGCATCGCTCGTAACTCCCAAACGGTTCGTCGCAGAGCCACGTACCTTATGTCATGGGAATCCTTGGCTCGAGCCGAACCAGACACAGGTCTCAGATTGGCTCGTCGCTCTGACGGAATTTTCGGGTATTTGGGATTTTTTCGAAAACCTTCTTTTGCAACCTAGCGCCAGGTATTTGGCCCAGTCCCACCCAAAGCAGCACAGAAAGCTTCTCTGGAGTCTGCCTGTCAATAATCATCCCAAAAAAGTGGAAATTTCCATTCACCTTGGCGAGGGGACCTCAAAACGTGCTAAGGTGGCGTGTCCGAGATGGCTCGAATGGCTATAACTCCAGGAAGGAATGAGATCCCTTCACCCAAATCGGCACACCTGTGCAGGGGCTCAGTCAGAAGCAAGGTCAAAAAGGGCGCTGCGACAGGCCACTCGGTGGCGCTGTAAGCGACAACAAAATTAATACCAATTGAAAAAGGAAAAACCAAACAACATGGAGACAGCTACAGCTAGGCTGCAGTCAGTCCAATCGACTTTCAAAGTAAGGTCTGTGCTACATTCGAACTGAACCACCCACCAGGGTCCGATTTTTCAAGAGCGTAACTGACTTCACAGGCGCACAACACATACCTCGCATGTGACAGAACTCCCCATTCTGAAACGCAAAAAAAAAAAAAAAACCTGGAAAAAACCTCTTCTGCTTTGTTTCACCAACAATTTCAGGGGAGAGCGCGAACGCAGTCCCCCACTACCATAAATTGTGCAGTCGACATTCCCGCATTTGGGGAATTCGCAGGGGTCAGCATGGCCGGAGTGCAATGGGCAAGCCTCGCCCTGGGTGAACCGCCTTCTTGATCATGGTGTCTCCCCTGCCAGGTAAGTATGAAGGCCCAGGCGGTCAGCCAGAGGTACGATTTGCGTCTCTACCGTCCACACCAACCATTAGCCCCCCTCCAGGAAAGGAAGGACGGGTGCCTTCCGTTACTGGCCTGGAAACTGCCAAGCTCATGGGCCGGTGCTTCCCAACGCCGGTTTTAGATGACTCTCTTTAACCAAACACACCTGATTCGATGCATCACCTCGTCTGTGAAAGACCTCAGGTGGGTGCATCGTTCGTGGAAGAGTCCAAGACCCCAGGAGGGTGCATCAGGAAAAAAGTTCGCAATACACCACAGCATGGCAGATCTCATTCCTTGTTCTGCTATTCGACACAATAAACGGCAATCCCCAAAAAGGGAAAGCACACCGTTCCTGGAGACACTGCAATACCAGGCCGATGCTTGGAGTGGACGGAGCAAGCCCCGGCTCCAGCTCCGTGATCTAAAAATCCATTTAATATGTAGTCCCCGGATGGGGGACGTATCAGATATTAAACTGATAAGAACAGATTTTTTTTCTTTCGAAAAAGTTTTGTTGTCACCATTTTCATATTTGCATTTTTTACTTTTCCACACATATTTCTTTGTTTTCAATCACAAAGATTATTATTGTTATTATTTAAACATGCCAGAATACATATAATAAATACACAGTTTTAAAATCAAATTACAATATTATAAAAAAAAAAAACATTATATGTAACATTGTTTTAAAATATTCCATGTTTATGTTGTGTTATAAAAGCTGTTAAACGTTATAAAAGTAAAAAAACACAAGTTAAAATAGTACACAAGCATCTTTTTTGTTCAATAAAACACCATTACATTTGATAAAACACAACAAAAAAAAAATAGATTTATAGCCTTTAAAAGTCATCTGCTGTGCAAAACCGGGGGTGAGTCCTTATCAAGTTATCCTTCACCCCACTCTCCAGAACAGGCATGTGAGATGCTGCTTCATGGGCTCAGAGGAGATCCCCTCTCCTCCGGCCCGCTGTTCCCGTAGCCAGAGTGGTGAGGGTGCATCTACGGGCAGCCAGGGTCGGTGCCTGTCGGGACCCTCTTCATGCGACCCCGGCCCCCCCGTCCGAATATCGTCGTCCGGTACCCCTGCAGCATTGATGTTACCTTTAGCTCGCATGCATGGAGGGTTACCGTAACGCGCTTCCCTACCAGCAGGTTTCTGGTGGCCCAGATGGCATCCTTGATGACGTTAAGGGTGAGCCAGAGCGAGGTGAATTCCTGTGCTGTCATGCCCTTCAAGCCCCGGCCCACCCCAAGGATGGCGAGCTGGTACCCGAACTGGGCCCCACCCACTGGTAGGCACGGGAAATATAGGGGACCGGTCTTGGCCCACAGGTCCCGTGCAGTGACGCACTCCCAGAGCAGGTGGTGGACAGTCTCCGGGGAATTGCAGCCGGACCGAGGGCAGATGGGGTTTTTGGCCATGCCTCTGGAGTGCATAACCGCCCTGACCGGGAGGATCTCATGAGCCACCATCCATGATAAATCCTTGTGCCTGTTCTGGAGAGCGGGGTGGGCAGCGTTCCTCCAAACTTGTTTGGCCTCACCTAGAGGCCTGGAACTGGACTCACCGGTTCCCGGTCCTGCACAAGAGAGACAAGATGCTTGTGGTTAGTTAAAATGGTGACATCTTGCTGTTCTAATAGGTATTTCTTTAAAAACATTTTTATAAAACTATATTCTTTAGGCAGGTTAAAAGACACTGGTATTCTCAAATCTACAGGTAAAATCTTAAGAGTCCTTAGATAAGACCCCATCCAAAATCGTGTCATGGCTGCCGTCTTGTTCTCGTTGGATGGGGTCACAGCATATTTTATGTGGAGGGCGGTGAAGCGGCTGCCTAAAAACAGGTGGGGGTCTGGGAGGCCTTTTCCGCCGTTTTCCTGTCTCTTTTTGACCACCTCCCTCTTCAATCTTTCCCACTTGGACCCCCACAGGAAATAAAACACCGCCCTCTCTAGGTCCATCAGGAATTCCCTAGGTGGGATGAAAAAGAACAAACAAGTAACATTAAAGGTAAAATAACAGATTTAAAAATTACAATTTTACCTTCAATTGTCGACTGTCTTAGTCCCCATAACCCCAGTCTTTTCCTAGCTTTCCCCAGCAAGTCAGTCCAGTTGTCTCGTCCACCTGCGTCTTTATCAAATTTAACGCCTAAAATTTTAAAATCATTGTCTTTAAAAACCAAATCAAGTCCTCCTGTGTCCACGTCTCCCCACGGCCCTAAGAGCTGGGCCTCGGACTTGTTTCTATTGAGTTTGGCGCCCGAGGCCCGACCGTACCAGTCAGTCAAGTCCAGTGCTCTTCGTATGGATAAAACGTCCGTGGCTGAAAGAGTTACGTCGTCCATGTATAAAGCACAGGTCGCCGTCAGTCCACCCGTCCCAGGAACGTCCAGTCCTTTGATCCATTTATCCTTTCTCAAGATCTGTGCCAGTGGCTCGATACAAGCCACATACAGGAGAGGAGATAAAGGAAGTCCCTGATGGACACCACTGTGAATGTTCACAGCTTTGGAAAGATGCCCATTTATTAGAATTTTGCTGACTATTCCCTTGTACAGCAGTCCCACCCAGGCTATAAACCTCTCTGGAAACCCCATTTTCTCCAGTACCTGGAAGAGGTACTGGTGCGAGACTCAATCAAATGCTTTTTCAAAATCTAAATTTAGGACTACTAGCCGAATATTTCTGTCTCTCGCGTAACAGATGGCGTCTCTAATCAGCACTAGGTTGTCTGTTATCTTTCTTCCGGGCACAGCACAAGCTTGATCCGGGTGGATCACATCCTCTAAAACAGTCTACATGCGTGTCGCTAAAATCTTACTAAAAAGTTTACCATCGAAATTTAAAAGCGTGGTTGGTCTCCAATTTTTTAAGTCAGTCCTGTCCCCTTTTTTGTACAGTAAAGACACTATCCCTATCCTAAAACTGTCGGGTAGTCTGTCAAGAGTCTCAAAGTTGTTAAAAACAGCCAATAATTCATGTGCTAAAATATCCCAAAAAGTAAGATAAAACTCTAGGGGAAGTCCATCTGCTCCTGGGGACTTCCCCTTTTTAAAACCTTTAAGAGCTTTATGTAATTCTAAAATAGTAAAATCTTGGGATAAAAACTTATTTTGGCCATTAACATTCTTGACTAAAAAATTTAAAATTTCCCTTGCCGTATCGTCGTGTACATCTTTTTTACAATACAAATCCTCATAAAATCCCTCTACATTTTTTAAAATCTCTTCTGTTGTGTTTGCATCCCTCCCTCCTACCTTAACCCTGGTTATTGCCCCTCCCCTTGTTATTATCTTTTTAAAAAAGTAACTTGTACACTTTTCACCTTCCTCTATTTCTCTTTCTTTGCTTCTTAAAATAACACCTTTACTTTGGATAAGAGATAAAACTGACATTTCTTTTTTTACATCTGTTATTTCTTGGCTAAAATCAAAACCATTATTTAAAAGATTAAAATATCTTTGTAATCTTTTTTGCAACCCCATCATGCATCTCTTTTCCCTATTCTTTTTATCTTTCCCTACCTTCCTAAAAAACTGTCTTGTCCGGTCCTTTACCATTTCCCACCACTGGGCACGTGTCTCATAAAAGTCTTGGAGGGTCTGCCATTGGCTGAACTGCTCCCTATATTCTCTAACCACTTCTTCATCCACTAATAGGGAACAGTTCAGCTTCCACATCCCTCCTCCTACCGTCACACCCAGGGAAAGTCAAAGGGTGCAAGACAGCATCATGTGATCAGAAAAAAAGAGAGGGGTCAATGTTGCATCGGTTGGCGGGCAGTCCCTTGTAAAAACATAGTCAATTCGAGAGGCTCTGGCGCCATCACCACTGAACCAGGTGAAGCCCTCCTCTCTTTGATGCAGTTGTTTAAAACAGTCAACTAACTTAAAATCCTTGACTAAATTTTGTAATAAAACCGATGTCTTATCGACCTTAAAATCTTCTCCTACTCTCTTCCTATCTGTTTTTGATAAAACACAGTTAAAATCCCCTGCTACTATTAGGGGAGCCCTGCCTAACACGTGGGGCTGCAGGTCTTCTAAAAGCTCATACCTGTCATTTTTTTCTGTAAAACCATACACGTTAAGAACCTTAAAATCTCTCCCTAAAAAAGTCAGGTTTGCTAAAAGAGCCCGCCCTTCCCTCACCACAGTGCTATCCTTCACCATGATGTTTGAATTTTTTATTAAAATAGCGACACCATCATTCTTGTTGAAGTTGTAGCCACTCCATATTGAGGGCCCCATGGTCCACATCTCCTCCAACTTCCTGTGGTTACTTAAAAAGGGCAGAGCACACTCTTGCAGTAAAAACAAATCTGACTTAAAAGACTTTAAAAGGGATAAAATTCTCTGTGCTCGCAAGGTGGACCTCACACTTCTTACATTTATGGTAGAGATAGTGAGGGCCATGAGCAGTATGGTTAAAACAGTATGAGACATTTAAACAGAAGACTAAAAGACTGCAAAAATATGCTTAAAATCATGTTTTATCTTGTTTCGCCTGCTCTTCCTTTCTCCCAGATGAATTGGGGCCCGGAAAACAGGTGCTCGACACATCGGGTGCTACAGAGAAACCCTCTTGTAACTCCCTAGGCGACGATGTTCTTAGCTTGATGTGCAAAAAGGAAACCTCATTTGGGGATTCTAGGGGCCACATGCGTTCTTGATCTTCCAAATCGGAACTATCAAGCCGCTGTGCTGCCCTAGCTTTTTTCTCCTCTGTTTCCACCAGAGGAGATCTCGCAGGTCTTTTTTGCACTTGAGCATTTGGGAGTGAACACTCAAATTCACTCCCACTGGATTCCTGCACCAAATCTGACACCGTTTCTAGGGAAGAGCTTGTTTCTTCCTTGCTCACTTCTCCTTCCGTGACTTTTTCCAGTTCAATATCTGACTCCGCCCCTGTGGCCGCCCCACTTCCTCCTTCCTGCCCAATCCCTGAGGCCGGCTGGGGATTTGAAATTCCCGCCAAAACCTCAGGGACCGCCTCCTCTTTCCTTTGTTCATTCGTTTGTTGCCCATGTGGGGCGGCCATTTTGAGCTTGTTGGCAAAACTTTTAGGGCAGTCTCTGTAGAGATGGTTTGTTTCTCCACAAAGATTACACCGTCTGCCTTTGGTACAATCATCAAAACTGTGACCAATTTCTCTACAATTCCCACATACTAACTCTTGGCATGCTTCAGCGAGATGACCAAACCTGCAACACTTCCTGCAGAGTTTGGGCATTCCTTGATAATGTATGTAGCCTCTGTTCTCTCCGAGCACAATCATGGAAGGCAGATGTTTCAGGCCCTGGTAGCCCCCAGCGTCTTCCCATTGTTTAATGGGAATTCGCCAGGAGCATGTCCAAATGCCATCTTCATCTAACACTTTGACAGGCTGGCCTCGAACAGTGCAAAATCTACCCAACCAAACACAAATATCATCTCCAGTCACTGTTTCATTGAACATCCTGACAATCACAGTTTTAAGTGTGTTATCCGAAAGTTTCTCGACAGTGAACATGGAGAACTGGGCTTTAACTGAATCAAACCTTTGCCAAAAGTCATTAAGCAGGGAAGCGGTTTTAAAACTGACATCAAATCCTTTGTTCAAGGGCAGAGTCATCAAACAATTCAGGTCGTCAGATCTAAAAGCTAAGGTCTTTGGATCAGCTTCCTGGAAAAGTCCATACGGGACATTCCAAGGAGCTTCCCCTCAACCTGCCTGAATAAAAAACGCACGCTGTGGTGCCTCCGCACGCCGGCACGGGCAGCCAACATGATGGAGGCACCAACAGCCTAAAAACTTAAAACAACAATAAATACAAGAATAAATAACCAAATAAATAATTAAAAGACCTTACCTTAAAACTTGTTGGAGCCCGAAGCAGCAGAGTTCAATGTACCTTTCGAAGTTGTGTGACTCAAGATATAAAAAGATCTCGAGTCAGGAAACCTCCAAGAGGCGATCGCAGTCTCAACCGTCCGACAAGATACGTGATCTTAGCCAAAAGGCAGAGAAGCGATCTGATAAGAACAGATTTTTTTTTTTATTAAATCCATACACTCATACAAATTTACAAATTAATCACTTGTAACAAAGAATACATATTTTCTGAACATACATGTCCCAAGCCTACAGAACTCAAAAATCATTCCGAACTCAAAAATCATTTCATAAAGTAAAGATACAACACATTACAATCAGAACGTCATAACCAGTACTAAATTTTTAACACCAAAGACTTTATCCCACCCCTACCCGAGGGAGACCCCCCCATACAGCCCTCATCCCCTCCTCCCCATGAACGACCTTATACCCATTTACCTCTTTCACCAAACTAGCCAAAAGTGTTGAAAATAACTTTTGAGGTTCTAAACCAGGCAACTGCTTCCTCAGGCACCTTAGTCGCCAGTCCCATAAGATACGCTTCCCTTCTGAGATAGTAACCCATACTACTCTTCTTTGATCATTCTCTATATTTCCCAACCCTACTCCATACAACACTAAGTCCCGGGTAATCAGTGGTCCTCCCCACTCTCTCCACCACCCACTGACTGCTTTCCATAAAGCCACTGCTCCTGGACATGACCACAAGGCGTGCTCAATTGTCTCTTCTTCCCCGCAACCCACTGGGCACAAAGGAGATCTGCCCTGACCATGCCTATATAAACGCTCCCGTACTGAGAGCCTCCCTAATGCTGCCAACCAGTTCACATCCTTACACCTCCCTACCAAATAATCTGGTTGCAAGGACAACCAGTTCACTTCAATTGGAGGCCCTGCTTCTCTAGCTTTCTTAACAGAGCTCTCCTTCAACCTATCATACAGCTTGCTATGATTTAACAACAGTGACTCTTCCAAGCACCAAGGATTCCCTTTAACGATGTCTGCCGCCACTTTATAATGTTCAGGCCTATCCAGTGACCAAGGTACCCTATTACTCCACCCTGTTAAATGCCTCAAAGGCCAGCCCAACCAAAAGTGAGCCAGCACATGTGCTTTATGCTCTAGAGCCTGTACCACTAGGCGAGCTGCAAAAGCAATAAACAAAGCCGTAACCTTCCAAGGGAGGCATGGCACCCCTCTGCCTCCCTCACCCAGAGGATGAACCATCTGCGCTCTTGATACTAACTCAGTCCTCCCTCTCCAAATAAAAGAAAAAATCAACTTCTCCATTCTCCTCCCCTGCCAAAAAGGTATGGGAAAAACATAAGCCAGATAATTAATACTGGGCAACACATCTGCCTTCACTACCTGTACTCTACCCCATAGTGACAGATCCCTTACACTCCACCGGCTTACTTTAGACTGTAAAGATTCCAACAGCCCCTCCCAATTTTGTTGTGCACTATTCACCTTGAAAAAGCGAACACCCAAAATTTTAATGCCATCCTGACACAAGGTATACCCTCCTGGAACCACAGTCCTCTTACTCCACCGTCCTACAAACATCACTGAAGATTTACTGACGTTTATCTTGGCACCTGTGGCTTCAGAAAAACTATCCAAAATATCTCCTGTCACTACAAAATCTTTTTCAGTGGTCAAAAAGATCATCATCTTCATCATCATATCATCTGCGTAAGCTAACACTTTTGCTCTTATCCCTCCTCCACCTGGCATTACTACACCAGTCAAAGCTGCTGTTAATCGTAGCCGACTAATCAGAGGCTCTAAAGACAGTATATAGCACAAGGGTGACAAAGGACACCCTTGCCTCACACCACCCAACTGTTTCACTGGTTCAGAAAAGAACCCGTTTATCCTAATCTGACTGAAAGCCTCACTATACAAAAGCTGGACCCAGGCTATGAACCCTGGGCCAAACCCAAGCTTCTCCAACACTGACCACAAAAAAGAATGGCTAACCCTATCAAAGGCCTTTTCCTGGTCAAGGCTCAGGATTGCCAAAGGAAGCTGACGTTGCTCAGCCCAACTGATCAAGTCCCGGACCAAAACTAAATTGAGGCTGCCTGATCTTCCTGGGACCCCACAAGTTTGATCTGGATGAACCACCAAATCTAACACCCCCTTAAGCCGTATGGTTAAGACTTTTGCCAGAATCTTATAATCGGTAGTAAGTAAAGTTATTGGCCGCCAATTTGCCAAATCCTCCTTACTATTTTTCTTATGCAGGAGGGTCACCAACCCCCTCCTCATAGACAAAGGCAATTTCCCCACTTCCAGACTTTCCTGATAAACTTTAATCAGTTCAGTGCCTACTAAAGGCAAAAAGGCTTGATAGAATTCAGCCGGTAGACCATCACCACCTGGAGACGTGCCTCTCTTCAAGGACTTAATTGCTACCTCTACTTCCTTCAAGGTGACCTCCTTCTCTAACCTGCCTGCCTCCACTTCCTCCAAGGTCCTGTCCAGATCCTCTAAAAACCCCTCCGCTGTTGACTCTCTTACTTCTCTATTCGCAAACAGCTCCTTATAAAAGGCAACTGAAGCCTTCAGCATTCCTTCAACTGAGTAGACCTTACCCTTCTCTGTATTTAAACATTCCATACTGCTGCGCTTCTGCCTGCCCTTCACAGTAGAAAAGAAAAACTTTGTAGGCCTTTCATCTAGCACACGCTGACATACACCTGACTGCATAACAAACTTCTGTGCTTCTCCTCTAAAATATTCATTCAAAGAATCCTGCAAGAGTTTGGCTTTCTTCCACCCTTGCCCAGTGCTCAATAGACCTTGAGAGCATAAAACTTGCAATTCTTTAGTCCATTGACGCACTTGATTCCTCCTAGCCTTCCCCAAAGCTAAACCCCATGCCCTGCAAAAAAAACCTAATCCTCTCCTTCACCCCTTCCCAACAGTCAGAATGTGACTGGTAGAATCCTTTTAAATTACACCATCCAGCAAATAATACCCGGAAAACCTTACAAAAGGTTTGGTCTTGGAGGTATGTTACATTCATCCTCCACTTCCCCCGACCCCTTTGCCCTGCTTCCACCTCTGCCCCAGCCCCAACTAAACAATGATCTGAACACCACATTGGCTGCCTTGTGTAGCTACTAACTTTAACAGACTTTGAAAAAAATATATAATCCAACTGCGATGCCTCCTGCCTACTGTTCCACCATGTATTACCTAAACCCTCCCCTCCAGCAGTCTGACCTGAATCTTGTAATCCAAAATTTTTAATAACCCCTGCCAATTCCCTCCCAGAACTTTTCTCTAAGGACATATTAAAATCCCCTGCCAAGACCACCAGCCGGTTCGTATATAATAATGGAAAAAATTTTCCCAAAAAACCTTCCCTCTCCTCTCGCTTACTGGGCGCATACACATTTATGAACCGTAAGGCCACCCCCCCTCCATCTTGCATCCACAAACATCACCCTCCCTGGAACAATCACCCCAGATGTTTCAACAATTACCTCCCAGGAAAAGAATAAAATCCCCACCCCATCCGCCCTCACATTCCCCACTCTTCAAAAGGATGGTCCCCAAGTCCAATCCTTCGAGAACCTCTCCACATCAATTTCATTCTCCAAGTGACATTCTTGTAAAAACAAAACATCATAATATAAATCTTTAACAGAAAAGAAAACTGCTGTCCAGCGTTCTGCCATTTTCAGCCCTCTTACATTAAAAGTTGCCACCCTTAACAGTCCCATTGAAAACCCTTAGACTCCCTCCCAAAGCCCCCTTATCCCCCACAATACTTCCCCATCCCACTTCCCCCCTTATTCCTTCCCATTTTTCCCACATTCTCTTCTTCCCCTTCCTCCCTTTACCCTCCTTGAAACCACTTCAGACCATTCCCCGGATTCCGCTATCATTTCTTCCCCTCCCTCTTCCTCTTCCTCTTCAATACTATCCCGCCACCCAGTGCTTGTCCCCACCTCCTCATTCTCTTTACCTTCATAGCCCTCCTCATTACAATCTTGACCCACAGAGTCCTGACCTACAGAGTTCTCCAGTTTGCTGAATTTGCATATTTCCCCATTATCAGGGTCACAAGCCTCAATCCAGGCTCTGCGACGGCCAGTCCCAGATGCTGACTCTGCTGCAATCTCCATCTTTGACCCACTATGTACTGTCTCTCGTTGGTGGGTTGATCCAGTTGCAGGTTCCAAAATGGTCTTCTCCTTATCCACCTCCAACACCTCAGAAAGCACCTCTGTGAAGTCCAGATCTGTCCATCCCGGAGACTGATTAAGCTGCTGCTCCGATCCCACTCCTTTTACCTCCTTTCCATCTAGGGACAAAGTTATCAGATCCCCCACGGCTCCATCCGCTTGTTCCTTCATACCAGTACACTCCTGACTTGATGCACTCATACTTCTCTGATCATTCGCACCTGTCGCTTGTTGAAGATGCCTCTCCCTTTCTGCTGGTAGACTGCTAAGAATGGCATCCAGGTCCGCTTGCAGATCATCACCTTCCTTCAATATGCTCGCATACGATTTGTTTCTTGATGGACATGTACGGTAAAGATGATCGGCCTTGCCACAAAGGCTACAAAGCTTTGGTGCGGGACAGGCCGAAGCAACGTGGTCTGCCTTCCCACAAAACCGACAGCGCTGTCCTTCACAGTCAGTTTTAACGTGTCCTTCTCCACCACATCTCCTGCAATACACGGGCTGCCCAGGGTAGTAGAGAAAGCCCCTGTTAGGCCCAATGGAAATTGACCCTGGTAGGTGAAACAGGCTTCCAGGGACTGCTGAATCCACCCGGAGCTTCACAAAAAAACGCCTCTTTCCAGTCCAAGTCCAAATCCCAAACCGATCCCTCACACGCTCAGCTCCTTTCACAGCCTCACAGTGACTCTCAAGGAAAGCCATTACCTCCACATCCTCAACAAAAGGATTATACAGATGGACTGTGAGAGTAAGTAATCCTGTGCAAACAAAGGGTGCAAACTCAATCCTTCCAACAACTTGTGCTTTTTCTTTCCCCAAGACTCAAAAAAACTCACACAGTCCGTTAGATTGAAGAAGGTCAGATCCATAAATCCTAGTGCTGTGAAATCCTGAAGACAGAACACTGAAGAAGCTGCTACATTGAAGACTCCTTTCAAGACATCCACGACCACAAATTCCCTCCTGAAGTTTTCCTTTACAAACCGGACAGCATTCTGAAGCACTTGAATCCGTACAGTATTCTTCAACCGCGCCATCATGGCCGGCAAAGTACCATCTCCTCTCGACATAGCAATCGTCGCTACACTTGATCTTAGCCAAAAGGCCGAGAAGCGATGCCGCTAAGACGCAGCGGGGAGGAAGCCGGACACGGCGATGCCCATCTCGGCTTTGGTAAGTCTGGGGGACCTAAATACGCTGGGGGATGGTAGTACCCTCCCCTGTCTGCAACGTCACCGGGCCTCGTCATGCTCGGCCTGACGCTGGCACTGCAGCGACGGAAAGTACGGCATCGCTCGTAACTCCCAAACGGTTCGTCGCAGAGCCACGTGTTTTATGTCATGGGAATCCTTGGCTCGAGCCGAACCAGACGCAGGTCTCAGATTGGCTCGTCGCTCTGACGGAATTTTCGGGTATTTGGGATTTTGTCGAAAACCTTCTTTTGCAACCTAGCGCCAGGTATTTGGCCCAGTCCCACTCAAAGCAGCACAGAAAGCTTCTCTGGAGTCTGCCTGTCAATAATCATCCCAAAAAAGTGGAAATTTCCATTCACCTTGGCGAGGGGACCTCAAAACGTGCTAAGGTGGCGTGTCCGAGATGGCTCGAATGGCTATAACTCCAGGAAGGAATGAGATCCCTTCACCCAAATCGGCACACCTGTGCAGGGGCTCAGTCAGAAGCAAGGTGAAAAAGGGCGCTGCGACAGGCCACTCGGTGGCGCTGTAAGCGACAACAAAATTAATACCAATTGAAAAAGGAAAAACCAAACAACATGGAGACAGCTACAGCTAGGCTGCAGTCAGTCCAATCGACTTTCAAAGTAAGGTCTGTGCTATATTCGAACTGAACCACCCACCATGGTCCGATTTTTAAAGAGCGTAACTGACTTTGTTTCACAGGCGCACAACACATACCTCGCATGTGACAGAACTCCCCATTCTGAAACGCAAAAAAAAAAAAACCTGGAAAAAACCTCTTCTGCTTTGTTTCACCAACAATTTCAGGGGAGAGCGCGAACGCAGTCCCCCACTACCATAAATTATGCAGTCGAGATTCCCGCATTTGGGGAATTCGTAGGGGTCAGCAGCCAGGGTCGCTGCCTGCCGGGACCCTCTTCATGCGACCCCGGCCCCCCCGTCCGAATATCGTCGTCCGGTACCCCTGCAGCATTGATGTTACCTTTAGCTCGCATGCATGGAGGGTTACCGTAACGTGCTTCCCTACCAGCAGGTTTCTGGTGGCCCAGATGGCATCCTTGATGACGTTAAGGGTGAGCCAGAGCGAGGTGAATTCCTGTGCTGTCATGCCCTTCAAGCCCCGGCCCACCCCAAGGATGGCGAGCTGGTACCCGAACTGGGCCCCACCCACTGGTAGGCACGGGAAATACAGGGGACCGGTCTTGGTCCACAGGTCCCGTGCAGTGACGCACTCCCAGAGCAGGTGGTGGACAGTCTCCGGGGAATTGCAGCCGGACCGAGGGCAGATGGGGTTTTTGGCCATGCCTCTGGAGTGCATAACCGCCCTGACCGGGAGGATCTCATGAGCCACCATCCATGATAAATCCTTGTGCCTGTTCTGGAGAGCGGGGTGGGCAGCGTTCCTCCAAACTTGTTTGGCCTCACCTAGTGTGAGGCCTGGAACTGGACTCACCGGTTCCCGGTCCTGCACAAGAGAGACAAGATGCTTGTGGTTAGTTAAAATGGTGACATCTTGCTGTTCTAAAAGGTATTTCTTTAAAAACTTTTTTATAAAACTATATTCTTTAGGCAGGTTAAAAGACACTGGTATTCTCAAATCTACAGGTAAAATCTTAAGAGTCCTTAGATAAGACCCCATCCAAAATCGTGTCATGGCTGCCGTCTTGTTCTCGTTGGATGGGCTCACAGCATATTTTATGTGTAGGGCGGTGAAGCGGCTGCCTAAAAACAGGTGGGGGTCTGGGAGGCCTTTTCCGCCGTTTTCCGGTCTCTTTTTGACCACCTCCCTCTTCAATCTTTCCCACTTGGACCCCCACAGGAAATAAAACACCGCCCTCTCTAGGTCCATCAGGAATTCCCTAGGTGGGATAAAAACAGAACAAACAAGTAACATTAAAGGTAAAATAACAGATTTAAAAATTAAAATTTTACCTTCAATTGTCAACTGTCTTAGTCCCCATAACCCCAGTCTTTTCCTAGCTTTCCCTAGCAAGTCAGTTTAGTTGTCTCGTCCACCTCCGTCTTTATCAAATTTAACGCCTAAAATTTTAAAATCATTGTCTTTAAAAATCAAATCAAGTCCTCCTGTGTCCACGTCTCCCCACGGCCCGAAGAGCTGGGCCTCGGACTTGTTTCTATTGAGTTTGGCACCCGAGGCCCGACCGTACCATTCAGTCAAGTCCAGTGCTCTTCGTATGGATAAAACGTCCGTGGCTAAAAGAGTTACGTCGTCCATGTATAAAGCACAGGTCGCCGTCAGTCCACCCGTCCCAGGAACGTCCAGTCCTTTGATCCATTTATCCTTTCTCAAGATCTGTGCCAGTGGCTCGATACAAGCCACATACAGGAGAGGAGATAAAGGACATCCCTGACGGACACCACTGTGTATGTTCACAGCTTTGGAAAGATGCCCATTTATTAGAATTTTGCTGACTATTCCCTTGTACAGCAGTCCCACCCAGGCTATAAACCTCTCTGGAAACCCCATTTTCTCCAGTACCTGGAAGAGGTACTGGTGCGAGACTCGATCAAATGCTTTTTCAAAATCTAAATTTAGGACTACTAGCCGAATATTTCTGTCTCTCGCGTAACAGATGGCGTCTCTAATCAGCACTAGGTTGTCTGTTATCTTTCTTCCGGGCACAGCACAAGCTTGATCCGGGTGGATCACATCCTCTAAAACAGTCGACATGCGTGTCGCTAAAATCTTACTAAAAAGTTTACCATCGAAATTTAAAAGCGTGATTGGTCTCCAATTTCTTAAGTCAGTCCTGTCCCCTTTTTTGTACAATAAAGACACTATCCCTATCCTAAAACTGTCGGGTAGTCTGTCAAGAGTCTCAAAGTTGTTAAAAACAGCCAATAATTCATGTGCTAAAATATCCCAAAAAGTAAGATAAAACTCTAGGGGAAGTCCATCTGCTCCTGGGGACTTCCCCTTTTTAAAACCTTTAAGAGCTTTATGTAATTCTAAAATAGTAAAATCTTGGGATAAAAACTTATTTTGGCCATTAACATTCTTGACTAAAAAATTTAAAACTTCCCTTGCCGTATCGTCGTGTACATCTTTTTTACAATACAAATCCTCATAAAATCCCTCTACATTTTTCAAAATCTCTTCTGTTGTGTTTGCATCCCTCCCTCCTACCTTAACCCTGGTTATTGCCCCTCCCCTTGTTATTATCTTTTTAAAAAAGTAACTTGAACACTTTTCACCTTCCTCTATTTCTCTTTCTTTGCTTCTTAAAATAACAACTTTACTTCGGATACGAGATAAAACTGACATTTCTTTTTTTACATCTGTTATTTCTTGGCTAAAATCAAAACCATTATTTAAAAGATTAAAATATCTTTGTAATCTTTTTTGCAACCCCATCATGCATCTCTTTTCCCCATTCTTTTTATCTTTCCCTACCTTCCTAAAAAACTGTCTTGTCCGGTCCTTTACCATTTCCCACCACTGTGCACGTGTCTCATAAAAGTCTTGGAGGGTCTGCCATTGGCTGAACTGCTCCCTATATTCTCTAACCACTTCTTCATCCACTAATAGGGAACAGTTCAGCTTCCACATCCCTCCTCCTACCGTCACACCCGGGGAAAGTGAAAGGGTGCAAGACAGCATCATGTGATCAGAAAAAAAGAGAGGGGTCAATGTTGCATCGGTTGGCGGGCAGTCCCTTGTAAAAACATAGTCAATTCGAGAGGCTCTGGCGCCATCACCACTGAACCAGGTGAAGCCCTCCTCTCTTTGATGCAGTTGTTTAAAACAGTCAACTAACTTAAAATCCTTGACTAAATTTTGTAATAAAACCGATGTCTTATCGACCTTAAAATCTTCTCCTACTCTCTTCCTATCTGTTTTTGATAAAACACAGTTAAAATCCCCTGCTACTATTAGGGGAGCCCTGCCTAACATGTGGGGCTGCAGGTCTTCTAAAAGCTCATACCTATCATTTTTTTCTGTAAAACCATACACGTTAAGAACCTTAAAATCTCTCCCTAAAAAAGTCAGGTTTGCTAAAAGAGCCCGCCCTTCCCTCACCACAGTGCTATCCTTCACCGTGATGTTTGAATTTTTTATTAAAATAGCGACACCATCATTCTTGTTGAAGTTGGAGCCACTCCATATTGAGGGCCCCATGGTCCACATCTCCTCCAACTTCCTGTGGTTACTTAAAAAGGGCAGAGCACACTCTTGCAGTAAAAACAAATCTGACTTAAAAGACTTTAAAAGGGATAAAATGCTCTGTGCTCACAAGGTGGACCTCACACTTCTTACATTTATGGTAGAGATAGTGAGGGCCATGAGCAGTATGGTTAAAACAGTATGAGACATTTAAACAGAAGACTAAAAGACTACAAAAATATGCTTAAAATCATGTTTTATCTTGTTTCAACTGCTCTTCCTTTCTCCCAGATGAACTGGGGCCCGGAGAGCAGGTGCTCGACACATCGGGTGCTACAGATAAACCCTCTTGTAACTCCCTAAGCGAAGATGTTCTTAGCTTGATGTGCAAAAAGGAAACCTCATTTGGGGATTCTAGGGGCCACATGCGTTCTTGATCTTCCAAATCGGAACTATCAAGCCGCTGTGCTGCCCTAGCTTTTTTCTCCTCTGTTTCCACCAGAGGAGATCCCGCAGGTCTTTTTTGCACTTGAGCATTTGGGAGAGAACACTCAAATTCACTCCCACTGGATTCCTGCACCAAATCTGACACCGTTTCTAGGGAATAGCTTGTTTCTTCCTCGCTCACTTCTCCTTCCGTGACTTTTTCCAGTTCAATATCTGACTCCGCCCCTGTGGCCGCCCCACTTCATCCTTCCTGCCCAATCCCTGAGGCCGGCTGGGGATTTGAAATTCCCGCCAAAACCTCAGGGACCGCCTCCTCTTTCCTTTGTTCATTCGTTTGTTGCCCATGTGGGGCGGCCATTTTGAGCTTGTTGGCAAAACCTTTAGGGCAGTTTCTGTAGATATGGTTTGTTTCTCCACAAAGATTACACCGTCTGCCATTGGTACAATCATCAAAACTGTGACCAATTTCTCTACACTTCCCACATACTAACTCTTGGCATGCTTCAGCGAGATGACCAAACCTGCAACACTTCCTGCAGAGTTTGGGCATTCCTTGATAATGTATGTAGCCTCTGTACTCTCCGAGCACAATCATGGAAGGCAGATGTTTCAGGCCCTGGTAGCCCCCAGCGTCTTCCCATTGTTTAATGGGAATTCGCCAGGAGCATGTCCAAATGCCATCTTCATCTAACACTTTGACAGGCTGGCCTCGAACAGTGCAAAATCTACCCAACCAAACACAAATATCATCTCCAGTCACTGTTTCATTGAACATCCTGACAATCACAGTTTTAAGTGTGTTATCCGAAAGTTTCTCGACAGTGAACATGGAGAACTGGGCTTTAACTGAATCAAACCTTTGCCAAAAGTCATTAAGCAGGGAAGCGGTTTTAAAACTGACATCAAATCCTTTGTTCAAGGGCAGAGTCATCAAACAATTCAGGTCGTCAGATCTAAAAGCTAAGGTCTTTGGATCAGCTTCCTGGAAAAGTCCATACGGGACATTCCAAGGAGCTTCCCCTCAACCTGCCTGAATAAAAAACGCACGCTGTGGTGCCTCCGCACGCCGGCACGGGCAGCCAACATGATGGAGGCACCAACAGCCTAAAAACTTAAAACAACAATAAATACAAGAATAAATAACCAAATAAATAATTAAAAGACCTTACCTTAAAACTTGTTGCAGCCCGAAGCAGCAGAGTTCAATGTACCTTTCGAAGTTGTGTGACTCAAGATATAAAAAGATCTCGAGTCAGGAAACCTCCAAGAGGCGATCGCAGTCTCAACCGTCCGACAAGATACGTGATCTTAGCCAAAAGGCCGAGAAGCGATCTGATAAGAACAGATTTTTTTTTTTATTAAATCCATACACTCATACAAATTTACAAATTAATCACTTGTAACAAAGAATACATATTTTCTGAACATACATGTCCCAAGCCTACAGAACTCAAAAATCATTCCGAACTCAAAAATCATTTCATAAAGTAAAGATACAACACATTACAATCAGAACGTCATAACCAGTACTAAATTTTTAACACCAAAGACTTTATCCCACCCCTACCCGAGGGAGACCCCCCCATACAGCCCTCATCCCCTCCTCCCCATGAACGACCTTATACCCATTTACCTCTTTCACCAAACTAGCCAAAAGTGTTGAAAATAACTTTTGAGGTTCTAAACCAGGCAACTGCTTCCTCAGGCACCTTAGTCGCCAGTCCCATAAGATACGCTTCCCTTCTGAGATAGTAACCCATACTACTCTTCTCTGATCATTCTCTATATTTCCCAACCCTACTCCATACAACACTAAGTCCCGGGTAATCAGTGGTCCTCCCCACTCTCTCCACCACCCACTGACTGCTTTCCATAAAGCCACTGCTCCTGGACATGACCACAAGGCGTGCTCAATTGTCTCTTCTTCCCCGCAACCCACTGGGCACAAAGGAGATCTGCCCTGACCATGCCTATATAAACGCTCCCGTACTGAGAGCCTCCCTAATGCTGCCAACCAGTTCACATCCTTACACCTCCCTACCAAATAATCTGGTTGCAAGGACAACCAGTTCACTTCAATTGGAGGCCCTGCCTCTCTAGCTTCCTTAACAGAGCTCTCCTTCAACCTATCATACAGCTTGCTATGATTTAACAACAGTGACTCTTCCAAGCACCAAGGATTCCCTTTAACGATGTCTGCCGCCACTTTATAATGTTCAGGCCTATCCAGTGACCAAGGTACCCTATTACTCCACCCTGTTAAATGCCTCAAAGGCCAGCCCAACCAAAAGTGAGCCAGCACATGTGCTTTATGCTCTAGAGCCTGTACCACTAGGCGAGCTGCAAAAGCAATAAACAAAGCCGTAACCTTCCAAGGGAGGCATGGCACCCCTCTGCCTCCCTCACCCAGAGGATGAACCATCTGCGCTCTTGATACTAACTCAGTCCTCCCTCTCCAAATAAAAGAAAAAATCAACTTCTCCAATCTCCTCCCCTGCCAAAAAGGTATGGGAAAAACATAAGCCAGATAATTAATACTGGGCAACACATCTGCCTTCACTACCTGTACTCTACCCCATAGTGACAGATCCCTTACACTCCACCGGCTTACTTTAGACTGTAAAGATTCCAACAGCCCCTCCCAATTTTGTTGTGCACTATTCACCTTGAAAAAGCGAACACCCAAAATTTTAATGCCATCCTGACACAAGGTATACCCTCCTGGAACCACAGTCCTCTTACTCCACCGTCCTACAAACATCACTGAAGATTTACTGACATTTATCTTGGCACCTGTGGCTTCAGAAAAACTATCCAAAATATCTCCTGTCACTACAAAATCTTTTTCAGTGGTCAAAAAGATCATCATCTTCATCATCATATCATCTGCGTAAGCTAACACTTTTGCTCTTATCCCTCCTCCACCTGGCATTACTACACCAGTCAAAGCTGCTGTTAATCGTAGCCGACTAATCAGAGGCTCTAAAGACAGTATATAGCACAAGGGTGACAAATGACACCCTTGCCTCACACCACCCAACTGTTTCACTGGTTCAGAAAAGAACCCGTTTATCCTAATCTGACTGAAAGCCTCACTATACAAAAGCTGGACCCAGGCTATGAACCCTGGGCCAAACCCAAGCTTCTCCAACACTGACCACAAAAAAGAATGGCTAACCCTATCAAAGGCCTTTTCCTGGTCAAGGCTCAGGATTGCCAAAGGAAGCTGACGTTGCTCAGCCCAACTGATCAAGTCCCGGACCAAAACTAAATTGAGGCTGCCTGATCTTCCTGGGACCCCACAAGTTTGATCTGGATGAACCACCAAATCTAACACCCCCTTAAGCCGTATGGTTAAGACTTTTGCCAGAATCTTATAATCGGTAGTAAGTAAAGTTATTGGCCGCCAATTTGCCAAATCCTCCTTACTATTTTTCTTATGCAGGAGGGTCACCAACCCCCTCCTCATAGACAAAGGCAATTTCCCCACTTCCAGACTTTCCTGATAAACTTTAATCAGTTCAGTGCCTACTAAAGGCAAAAAGGCTTGATAAAATTCAGCCGGTAGACCATCACCACCTGGAGACGTGCCTCTCTTCAAGGACTTAATTGCTACCTCTACTTCCTTCAAGGTGACCTCCTTCTCTAACCTGCCTGCCTCCACTTCCTCCAAGGTCCTGTCCAGATCCTCTAAAAACCCCTCCGCTGTTGACTCTCTTACTTCTCTATTCGCAAACAGCTCCTTATAAAAGGCAACTGAAGCCTTCAGCATTCCTTCAACTGAGTAGACCTTACCCTTCTCTGTATTTAAACATTCCATACTGCTGCGCTTCTGCCTGCCCTTCACAGTAGAAAAGAAAAACTTTGTAGGCCTTTCATCTAGCACACGCTGACATACACCTGACTGCATAACAAACTTCTGTGCTTCTACTCTATAATATTCATTCAAAGAATCCTGCAAGAGTTTGGCTTTCTTCCACCCTTGCCCAGTGCTCAATAGACCTTGAGAGCATAAAACTTGCAATTCTTTAGTCCATTGACGCACTTGATTCCTCCTAGCCTTCCCCAAAGCTAAACCCCATGCCCTGCAAAAAAAACCTAATCCTCTCCTTCACCCCTTCCCACCAGTCAGAATGTGACTGGTAGAATCCTTTTAAATTACACCATCCAGCAAATAATACCCGGAAAACCTTACAAAAGGTTTGGTCTTGGAGGTATGTTACATTCATCCTCCACTTCCCCCGACCCCTTTGCCCTGCTTCCACCTCTGCCCCAGCCCCAACTAAACAATGATCTGAACACCACATTGGCTGCCTTGTGTAGCTACTAACTTTAACAGACTTTGAAAAATATATATAATCCAACTGCGATGCCTCCTGCCTACTGTTCCACCATGTATTACCTAAACCCTCCCCTCCAGCAGTCTGACCTGAATCTTGTAATCCAAAATTTTTAATAACCCCTGCCAATTCCCTCCCAGAACTTTTCTCTAAGGACATATTAAAATCCCCTGCCAAGACCACCAGCCGGTTCGTATATAATAATGGGAAAAATTTTCCCAAAAAACCTTCCCTCTCCTCTCGCTTACTGGGCGCATACACATTTATGAACCGTAAGGCCACCCCCCTCCATCTTGCATCCACAAACATCACCCTCCCTGGAACAATCACCCCAGATGTTTCAACAATTACCTCCCAGGAAAAGAATAAAATCCCCACCCCATCCGCCCTCACATTCCCCACTCTTCAAAAGGATGGTCCCCAAAAGTCCAATCCTTCGAGAACCTCTCCACATCCCTTTCATTCTCCAAGTGACATTCTTGTAAAAACAAAACATCATAATATAAATCTTTAACAGAAAAGAAAACTGCTGTCCGGCGTTCTGCCATTTTCAGCCCTCTTACATTAAAAGTTGCCACCCTTAACAGTCCCATTGAAAACCCTTAGACTCCCTCCCAAAGCCCCCTTATCCCCCACAATACTTCCCCATCCCACTTCCCCCCTTATTCCTTCCCATTTTTCCCACATTCTCTTCTTCCCCTTCCTCCCTTTACCCTCCTTGAAACCACTTCAGACCATTCCCTGGATTCCGCTATCATTTCTTCCCCTCCCTCTTCCTCTTCCTCTTCAATACTATCCCGCCACCCAGTGCTTGTCCCCACCTCCTCATTCTCTTTACCTTCATAGCCCTCCTCATTACAATCTTGACCCACAGAGTCCTGACCTACAGAGTTCTCCAGTTTGCTGAATTTGCATATTTCCCCATTATCAGGGTCACAAGCCTCAATCCAGGCTCTGCGACGGCCAGTCCCAGATGCTGACTCTGCTGCAATCTCCATCTTTGACCCACTATGTACTGTCTCTCGTTGGTGGGTTGATCCAGTTGCAGGTTCCAAAATGGTCTTCTCCTTATCCACCTCCAACACCTCAGAAAGCACCTCTGTGAAGTCCAGATCTGTCCATCCCGGAGACTGATTAAGCTGCTGCTCCGATCCTACTCCTTTTACCTCCTTTCCATCTAGGGACAAAGTTATCAGATCCCCCACGGCTCCATCCGCTTGTTCCTTCATACCAGTACACTCCTGACTTGATGCACTCATACTTCTCTGATCATTCGCACCTGTCGCTTGTTGAGGGGCTCAGTCAGAAGCAAGGTGAAAAAGGGCGCTGCGACAGGCCACTCGGTGGCGCTGTAAGCGACAACAAAATTAATACCAATTGAAAAAGGAAAAACCAAACAACATGGAGACAGCTACAGCTAGGCTGCAGTCAGTCCAATCGACTTTCAAAGTAAGGTCTGTGCTATATTCGAACTGAACCACCCACCAGGGTCCGATTTTTAAAGAGCGTAACTGACTTTGTTTCACAGGCGCACAACACATACCTCGCATGTGACAGAACTCCCCATTCTGAAACGCAAAAAAAAAAAACCTGGAAAAAACCTCTTCTGCTTTGTTTCACCAACAATTTCAGGGGAGAGCGCGAACGCAGTCCCCCACTACCATAAATTATGCAGTCGAGATTCCCGCATTTGGGGAATTCGTAGGGGCCAGCAGCCATGTTCGCTGCCTGCCGGGACCCTCTTCATGCGACCCCGGCCCCCCCGTCCGAATATCGTCGTCCGGTACCCCTGCAGCATTGATGTTACCTTTAGCTCGCATGCATGGAGGGTTACCGTAACGTGCTTCCCTACCAGCAGGTTTCTGGTGGCCCAGATGGCATCCTTGATGACGTTAAGGGTGAGCCAGAGCGAGGTGAATTCCTGTGCTGTCATGCCCTTCAAGCCCCGGCCCACCCCAAGGATGGCGAGCTGGTACCCGAACTTGGCCCCACCCACTGGTAGGCACGGGAAATACAGGGGACCGGTCTTGGCCCACAGGTCCCGTGCAGTGACGCACTCCCAGAGCAGGTGGTGGACAGTCTCCGGGGAATTGCAGCCGGACCGAGGGCAGATGGGGTTTTTGGCCATGCCTCTGGAGTGCATAACCGCCCTGACCGGGAGGATCTCATGAGCCACCATCCATGATAAATCCTTGTGCCTGTTCTGGAGAGCGGGGTGGGCAGCGTTCCTCCAAACTTGTTTGGCCTCACCTAGTGTGAGGCCTGGAACTGGACTCACCGGTTCCCGGTCCTGCACAAGAGAGACAAGATGCTTGTGGTTAGTTAAAATGGTGACATCTTGCTGTTCTAAAAGGTATTTCTTTAAAAACTTTTTTTATAAAACTATATTCTTTAGGCAGGTTAAAAGACACTGGTATTCTCAAATCTACAGGTAAAATCTTAAGAGTCCTTAGATAAGACCCCATCCAAAATCGTGTCATGGCTGCCGTCTTGTTCTCGTTGGATGGGGTCACAGCATATTTTATGTGGAGGGCGGTGAAGCGGCTGCCTAAAAACAGGTGGGGGTCTGGGAGGCCTTTTCCGCCGTTTTCCGGTCTCTTTTTGACCACCTCCCTCTTCAATCTTTCCCACTTGGACCCCCACAGGAAATAAAACACTGCCCTCTCTAGGTCCATCAGGAATTCCCTAGGTGGGATAAAAACAGAACAAACAAGTAACATTAAAGGTAAAATAACAGATTTAAAAATTAAAATTTTACCTTCAATTGTCAACTGTCTTAGTCCCCATAACCCCAGTCTTTTCCTAGCTTTCCCTAGCAAGTCAGTCCAGTTGTCTCGTCCACCTCCGTCTTTATCAAATTTAACGCCTAAAATTTTAAAATCATTGTCTTTAAAAATCAAATCAAGTCCTCCTGTGTCCACGTCTCCCCACGGCCCGAAGAGCTGGGCCTCGGACTTGTTTCTATTGAGTTTGGCACCCGAGGCCCGACCGTACCATTCAGTCAAGTCCAGTGCTCTTCGTATGGATAAAACGTCCGTGGCTAAAAGAGTTACGTCGTCCATGTATAAAGCACAGGTCGCCGTCAGTCCACCCATCCCAGGAACGTCCAGTCCTTTGATCCATTTATCCTTTCTCAAGATCTGTGCCAGTGGCTCGATACAAGCCACATACAGGAGAGGAGATAAAGGACATCCCTGACGGACACCACTGTGTATGTTCACAGCTTTGGAAAGATGCCCATTTATTAGAATTTTGCTGACTATTCCCTTGTACAGCAGTCCCACCCAGGCTATAAACCTCTCTGGAAACCCCATTTTCTCCAGTACCTGGAAGAGGTACTGGTGCGAGACTCGATCAAATGCTTTTTCAAAATCTAAATTTAGGACTACTAGCCGAATATTTCTGTCTCTCGCGTAACAGATGGCGTCTCTAATCAGCACTAGGTTGTCTGTTATCTTTCTTCCGGGCACAGCACAAGCTTGATCCGGGTGGATCACATCCTCTAAAACAGTCGACATGCGTGTCGCTAAAATCTTACTAAAAAGTTTACCATCGAAATTTAAAAGCGTGATTGGTCTCCAATTTTTTAAGTCAGTCCTGTCCCCTTTTTTGTACAGTAAAGACACTATCCCTATCCTAAAACTGTCGGGTAGTCTGTCAAGAGTTGTTAAAAACAGCCAATAATTCATGTGCTAAAATATCCCAAAAAGTAAGATAAAACTCTAGGGGAAGTCCATCTGCTCCTGGGGACTTCCCCTTTTTAAAACCTTTAAGAACTTTATGTAATTCTAAAATAGTAAAATCTTGGGATAAAAACTTATTTTGGCCATTAACATTCTTGACTAAAAAATTTAAAACTTCCCTTGCCGTATCGTCGTGTACATCTTTTTTACAATACAAATCCTCATAAAATCCCTCTACATTTTTCAAAATCTCTTCTGTTGTGTTTGCATCCCTCCCTCCTACCTTAACCCTGGTTATTGCCCCTCCCCTTGTTATTATCTTTTTAAAAAAGTAACTTGAACACTTTTCACCTTCCTCTATTTCTCTTTCTTTGCTTCTTAAAATAACAACTTTACTTCGGATACGAGATAAAACTGACATTTCTTTTTTTACATCTGTTATTTCTTGGCTAAAATCAAAACCATTATTTAAAAGATTAAAATATCTTTGTAATCTTTTTTGCAACCCCATCATGCATCTCTTTTCCCCATTCTTTTTATCTTTCCCTACCTTCCTAAAAAACTGTCTTGTCCGGTCCTTTACCATTTCCCACCACTGTGCACGTGTCTCATAAAAGTCTTGGAGGGTCTGCCATTGGCTGAACTGCTCCCTATATTCTCTAACCACTTCTTCATCCACTAATAGGGAACAGTTCAGCTTCCACATCCCTCCTCCTACCGTCACACCCGGGGAAAGTGAAAGGGTGCAAGACAGCATCATGTGATCAGAAAAAAGAGAGGGGTCAATGTTGCATCGGTTGGCGGGCAGTCCCTTGTAAAAACATAGTCAATTCGAGAGGCTCTGGCGCCATCACCACTGAACCAGGTGAAGCCCTCCTCTCTTTGATGCAGTTGTTTAAAACAGTCAACTAACTTAAAATCCTTGACTAAATTTTGTAATAAAACCGATGTCTTATCGACCTTAAAATCTTCTCCTACTCTCTTCCTATCTGTTTTTGATAAAACACAGTTAAAATCCCCTGCTACTATTAGGGGAGCCCTGCCTAACATGTGGGGCTGCAGGTCTTCTAAAAGCTCATACCTATCATTTTTTTCTGTAAAACCATACACGTTAAGAACCTTAAAATCTCTCCCTAAAAAAGTCAGGTTTGCTAAAAGAGCCCACCCTTCCCTCACCACAGTGCTATCCTTCACCGTGATGTTTGAATTTTTTATTAAAATAGCGACACCATCATTCTTGTTGAAGTTGGAGCCACTCCATATTGAGGGCCCCATGGTCCACATCTCCTCCAACTTCCTGTGGTTACTTAAAAAGGGCAGAGCACACTCTTGCAGTAAAAACAAATCTGACTTAAAAGACTTTAAAAGGGATAAAATGCTCTGTGCTCACAAGGTGGACCTCACACTTCTTACATTTATGGTAGAGATAGTGAGGGCCATGAGCAGTATGGTTAAAACAGTATGAGACATTTAAACAGAAGACTAAAAGACTACAAAAATATGCTTAAAATCATGTTTTATCTTGTTTCACCTGCTCTTCCTTTCTCCCAGATGAACTGGGGCCCGGAGAGCAGGTGCTCGACACATCGGGTGCTACAGATAAACCCTCTTGTAACTCCCTAAGCGAAGATGTTCTTAGCTTGATGTGCAAAAAGGAAACCTCATTTGGGGATTCTAGGGGCCACATGCGTTCTTGATCTTCCAAATCGGAACTATCAAGCCGCTGTGCTGCCCTAGCTTTTTTCTCCTCTGTTTCCACCAGAGGAGATCCCGCAGGTCTTTTTTGCACTTGAGCATTTGGGAGAGAACACTCAAATTCACTCCCACTGGATTCCTGCACAAATCTGACACCGTTTCTAGGGAAGAGCTTGTTTCTTCCTCGCTCACTTCTCCTTCCGTGACTTTTTCCAGTTCAATATCTGACTCCGCCCCTGTGGCCGCCCCACTTCATCCTTCCTGCCCAATCCCTGAGGCCGGCTGGGGATTTGAAATTCCCGCCAAAACCTCAGGGACCGCCTCCTCTTTCCTTTGTTCATTCGTTTGTTGCCCATGTGGGGCGGCCATTTTGAGCTTGTTGGCAAAACTTTTAGGGCAGTTTCTGTAGAGATGGTTTGTTTCTCCACAAAGATTACACCGTCTGCCATTGGTACAATCATCAAAACTGTGACCAATTTCTCTACACTTCCCACATACTAACTCTTGGCATGCTTCAGCGAGATGACCAAACCTGCAACACTTCCTGCAGAGTTTGGGCATTCCTTGATAATGTATGTAGCCTCTGTACTCTCCGAGCACAATCATGGAAGGCAGATGTTTCAGGCCCTGGTAGCCCCCAGCGTCTTCCCATTGTTTAATGGGAATTCGTCAGGAGCATGTCCAAATGCCATCTTCATCTAACACTTTGACAGGCTGGCCTCGAACAGTGCACAATCTACCCAACCAAACACAAATATCATCTCCAGTCACTGTTTCATTGAACATCCTGACAATCACAGTTTTAAGTGTGTTATCCGAAAGTTTCTCGACAGTGAACATGGAGAACTGGGCTTTAACTGAATCAAACCTTTTCCAAAAGTCATTAAGCAGGGAAGCGGTTTTAAAACTGACATCAAATCCTTTGTTCAAGGGCAGAGTCATCAAACAATTCAGGTCGTCAGATCTAAAAGCTAAGGTCTTTTGGATCAGCTTCCTGGAAAAGTCCATACGGGACATTCCAAGGAGCTTCCCCTCAACCTGCCTGAATAAAAAACGCACGCTGTGGTGCCTCCGCACGCCGGCACGGGCAGCCGACATGATGGAGGCACCAACAGCCTAAAAACTTAAAACAACAATAAATACAACAATACATAACCAAATAAATAATTAAAAGACCTTACCTTAAAACTTGTTGAAGCCCGAAGCAGCAGAGTTCAATGTACCTCTTGAAGTTGTGTGACTCAAGATATAAAAAGATCTCGAGTCAGGAAACCTCCAAGAGGCGATCGCAGTCTCAACCGTCCGACAAGATACGTGATCTTAGCCAAAAGGCCGAGAAGCGATCTTATAAGAACAGATTTTTTTTTCTTTTTAAATGTTTTATTGTCACAATAAACTCTTTTAACATGCACACATCTAATAGTATAAGAACAGATTTTTCATCAAAAACAGATATTCACATGTGTCTTAAAGTAGGTAGTACACATAATGGGTTCCTGGATAAAACCCCATTCATTTAAATTGCCATATACCGCATAATGGTTCGAAGGGATTGTACTGTCAATTTGGATCCATTTTCTCCTTTAGAAAACTGGCCAACGGGACGAGTCGGCTTACCCCCCTTTTCCATAGGGAATCCGCAGTAAACCAAGTATTGACATCTCTAGGGGGTGATGTTGACCACCGGGAGAGCCCTCGGTCCTCGCGCTTTTGACAGCACGTTCTAGGGGCCCTCAGGAGCAACCGATCCAAATTTCGGGCCCCTAGGACGTTTCTAAAAAAATCCCACCTGCCATTTACTTGAATGTGTTCGGCCTAGCAGTTTCGTGGACACGGCTCGACGGGGTCCGATCGGGCCGAATTTTGGATATGTGTCTCATGGGGGCCACCTCGACCGGGCATAGAAGTCTGGTGACCCTACGACCTTATTTAGGGGTCAAAGGGTCAAAAAAGGGAGTGCTTGTCCACCAAACCGGTACGCGTTTACATTGGAGATTGGACATCCGCCCTTCGGAGACGATGGGTCGTATGGCCCCGAGATTCGAGATTCTCGCATCTCAGGGGCCCCTCTCCCATGTCCCCAAAGCACGAAGCTGTAGGACCTTGAAAAAAAAATTCCCATCCGGCACCCTGAAATCTCTCAAAAGGCTCTGATCATGTAAGAGTCAGAGAGGGCTGAGGGAGAGATTTTGTGCAGGAGGCTCCGAATTTTCCCCTCGCCTTAGGGCCCCACTCTTTCGGCAGCTCAATCGGTGCGGCCCCTGGACCCACCGATCCGAATTTCGGGCCCCTGGGTCTTTTCTAAAAAAGTCCCACCTGCCACATACTTGAATGGGTTCGGCCTAGCGGATTCGTGGACACAACTCGCAAGGGTCCCATCGGGCCGAATTTTGGATATGTGTCTCATGGGGACCCACTTAACCGGGTATAGAAGTCTGGTGGCCCTATGACCTTCTCTAGGGGTCAAACGGTCACAGAAGGGACCCCACGTCCACTAAATTGGTATGCGTTTTGATTGGTGGTGGGACGTCCACAGTTCGGAGACGATAGGTCGTAGGGCCCCCAGATTTGAGTTTCTGGCATCTCAGGGGCCCCTCAACCACGGCCCCGAAACACGTAGTCGTAGGACCCATGGAAAAAAAGTGCATCGCGCTAGGTCCTCGCGCTTTTGACAGCACGTTCTAGGGGCCCTCAGGAGCAACCGATCCAAACTTCGGGCCCCTGGGTCTTTTCTAAAAAAGTCCCACCTGCCACATACTTGAATGGGTTCGGCCTAACGGATTCGTGGACACAACTCGCGAGGACCCCAGGGCCCCACGCTTTCGGAAGCTCACTCGGGGCGGCCCCTTGACCCACCGATCCGAATTTCGGGCCCCTGGGTCTTTTCTAAAAAAGTCCCACCTGCAATACATGTTTTTGGCCTAGCGGGTTCGTGGACAGGACTCGCAAGGGTCCCATCGGGCCAAATTTTGGATATGTGTCTCATGGGGACCCACTCAACCGGGCATAGAAGTCTGGTGGCCCTATGACCTTCTCTAGGGGTCAAACGGTCACAGAAGGGACCCCACGTCCACCAAATTGGTACGCGTTTTGATTGGTGGTGGGACGTCCACAGTTCGGAGACGATAGGTCGTAGGGCCCCCAGATTTGAGTTTCTGTCATCTCAGGGGCCCCTCAACCAGGGCCCCGAAATACGTAGTCGTAGGACCCATGGAAAAAAGTGCATCGTGCTAGGTCCTCGCGCTTTTGACAGCATGTTCTAGGGGCCCTCAGGAGCCACTGATCTAAATTTCGGGCCCCTAGGACGTTTCTAAAAAAATCCCACCTGCCATTTACTTGAATGTGTTCGGCCTAGCGGTTTCGTGGACACGGCTTGCCTGGGTCCGATCAGGCTGAATTTTGGATATGTGTCTCATGGGGGCCACCTCGACCGGGCATAGAAGTCTGGTGACCCTACGACCTTATTTAGGGGTCAAAGGGTCAAAAAAGGGAGCACTTGTCCACCAAACCGGTACGCATTTACATTGGAGATGGGACATCCGCCCTTCGGAGACGATGGGTCGTAGGGCCCCCGAGATTCTCGCATCTCAGGGGCCCCTCTCCCATGTCCCCAAAGCACGAAGCTGTAGGACCTTGAAAAAAAATTCCCATCCGGCACCCTGAAATCTCTCAAAAGGCTCTGATCATGTAAGAGTCAGAGAGGGCTGAGGGAGAGATTTTGTGCAGGAGGCTCCAAATTTTCCCCTCGCCTTAGGGCCCCGCTCTTTCGGCAGCTCAATCAGGGCGGCCCCTGGACCCACAGATCCGAATTTCGGGCCCCTGGGTCTTTTCTAAAAAAGTCCCACCTGCCACATACTTGAATGGGTTCGGCCTAGCGGATTCGTGGACACAACTCGCGAGGGCCCCAGGGCCCCGCGCTTACGGAAGCTCACTCGGGGCAGCCCCTTGACCCACCGATCCGAATTTCGGGCCCCTGGGTCTTTTCTAAAAAAGTCTCTCCTGCCATATACTTCAATGTTTTCGGCCTAGCGGGTTCGTGGACAGGACTCGCAAGGGTCCGATCGGGCCGAATTTTGGATATGTGTCTCATGGGGACCCCCTCGACTGGGCATAAAAGTCTGCTGGCCCTACGACCTTCTTTAGGGGTCAAACGGTCACAGAAAGGACCCCACGTCCACCAAACAGGTACACGTTTTGATTGGAGGTGGGACTTCCAAAGTTCGGAGAGGGTAGGTCGTAGGGCCCCCAGATTTGAGATTCTGGCATCTCAGGGGCCCCTCAACCAGGGCCCCCGAAACACATCGTAGGACCCAAGGAGAAAAGTGCATCATGCTAGGTCCTCACGCTTTTGACAGCACGTTTCAGGGGCCCTCAGGAGCCACCGTTCTAAATTTCGGGCCCCTAGGACGTTTTTAAAAACATCCCACCTGCCAATTACTTGAATGTGTTCGGCCTAGCGGTTTCGTGGACACGGCTCGCCGGGGTCGGATCGGGCCGAATTTGGTATGATTGCCTCATGGGGACCCCCTTGACCGGGCAGAGAAGTTTGGTGGCCCTACGACCTTCCTTAGGGGTCAAAAGGTAAAAAACCAGAGGGATTGTCCACCAAACCGGTACGTGTTTACATTGGAGGTGGGACATCCGCCCTTCGGAGACTATGGGTCGTAGGGCCCCCAGATTCGAGATTCGAGCATCTCAGGGGCCCCTCTCCCATGTCCCCAAAGCACGAAGCTGTAGGACCTTGAAAAAAAATGCCCGCCCTGCACCCTCAAATCTCTCAAAATGCTCTGATCATGTAAGAGTCGGAGAGGGCTGAGGGAGAGATTTTGTGCAGGAGGCTCCGAATTTTTCCCTCGCCTTAGGGTCCCGCGCTTTTGTCAGCTCACTCGCGGCGGCCCCTGGACCCACCGATCCGAATTTCGGGCCTCTGGGATTTTTCTAAAAAAGTCCCACCTGCCATATATTTGAATGGGGTTCAAATCAATTGCGGGTGGACATGCACCACTTGTGGTTTTCTATGCATAATTCTACAGTATTATGGGACAAAACTTACAAAAATGGGTTCCTCGGAGCTTGCAGTGTACAGCAGATGAGACTTCAACCACGAAATCACTAAAATGTATCTGTCCACGGAACCATTAGGAAGGGCATGCTGAATAAATGGCAAACGGGAGGTTTTTTTAAAAAAAAATGTCCATTTACAATTTATTCAGCGGGACCTCCATAGCGCTCCCGTGGACATACATTTTCATGCATATTTTACATTATTATTGGATAAAACTTACATGAATGGATTCCTCTGGGTGTCCTGAGTACAGTAAAGGTCTTTTCATTAACAATAACACACATTTGAAATAAATAAAGTTAAATACAGTTGCTATTTAATGAAAAGTGAGATTCGCACCACATGTGGTGCACATGTGTGCCAAAATTCAATGCTCATTTTTATGAAAATTCTACAGTATTATGGGATAAAACTTACAAAAATGGATTCCTGGAAGCTTGCAGAGTACAGCTGATGAGACTTCAACCACGAAACCGCTAAAATGTATCTGTCCACGGAACAATTAGGAAGGGTGTGCTGAATAAATGGCAAATGGGAGGTTTTTTCAAAAAAAAATTCCATTTACAATTTATTCAGCGGGACCTCCGTAGTGCTCCCGTGGACCTTATTTTTTATGCAAATTCTACAGTATATTGTAATAAAACTTACATGAATGGACTCTGCTGAGCTGTCTGAGTACACTGCAGGCGTTTTGATCAACAATATTGCCTATATTTAATTAAATCAAATTTAATACAATTGCTTTTTGTTAAACCTAAGGTGGACACATATCCCACTTGCCATTTATTCATACTGGATGGACACCAAATTTGGGGCACCGTATCTCCGCCTCCCGGGGGTTCAGGGACTTGGGGCTGGTGGCGTCGGATAGAGGTCCCCCTGGTCTGACTTTGACCCGATTTTGGTGCAGTTTGGCCCTGTTGTGGGGGAGTTACAGTTTGAGGATGAGTAGGTGCGAGGGGGGTGGATGGTACTATTTTTTTGCTAATATCTCCGCAAAGCGGTGGACCCCGGGGCTGAAATTCGGGGGATCCCTAGAGGGTCGAGGGGCCTACCGTATGCGACCACCCTCTAGTTCCTGGGTGGTCCGGTTCCTGAGTTATCCCGGTTCAAATCCCACATTTTGGGGGGCCGTAACTTTGATCCCCGGGGTCATAGGGACATGGGGCAGGTGTCGTCGGATATAGGTCCCCCTGGTCTTACTTTGACCCGATTTTGGTGCAGTTTGGCCCCGTTGTGGCGGAGTTACAGCTTGGCAAAGTGTGTAACATTTTGGTTAATATTCACCACATGTGGTGAAATTAACCAAAATCCAACATTTTTTCTATGCATATTTCTAAATGGGAGGTTTTTTAAAAAAAAATGTCCATTTACAATTTATTCAGCGGGACCTCCGTAGTGCTCCCGTGAACATTCATTTTTATGCAAATTATACAGTATTATGTGATAAAACTTACATGAATGGACTTTGCTGAGCATGCTGTGTACAGTAGAGGTGTTTCCATTAACAATATTGCACTCATTTGAAATAAATCAAGTTAAGTAGAATTGCTATTTGATAATCTGCAAGTGGACACATATGACGTCAAATAAATTGAGGGTGGACATGCACCATATGTTGTGAAACTAACCAAAATCCAACATTTTTTCTATGGAAATTATACATTATTATGGGATAGATCTTACATTAATGGACTCTGCTTAGATGTCTGAGTACACTGCAGGCGTTTTGATCAACAATATTGCCTATATTTAATTAAATCAAATTTAATAGAATTGCTTTTTGTTAAACCTAAGGTGGACACATATCCCACTTGCCATTTATTCATATTGGATGGACACCAAATTTGAGGCACCGTATCTCCGCCTCCCGGGGGTTCAGGGACTTGGGGCTGGTGGTGTCGGATAGAGGTCCCCAAGGTCTAATTTAATCCAGAATTTGGTGCAGTTTGGTCCCGTTTTGGCGGAGTTACAGCTTGGCAAATTGTGTGACATTTTGGTGAACTTTTCTATGAATTTTTTATGTACATTTCTACAGTATTATGGGACAAAACTTACAAAAATGGATTCCTCGGAGCTTGCAGAGTACATCTGATGAGACTTCAACCACGAAATCGCTAAAATTCATCTGTCCACGGAACCACTATGAAGGGCGCGCTGAATAAATGGCAACTGGGAGGTTTTTTTTTTTAAATAATGTCCTTTTACAATTTATTCGGCGGGACCTCCGTAGTGCTCCCATGGACATTAATTTTTATGCATATTTTACAGTATTATGTGATAAAACTGGCATGAATGGACTCTGCTGAGCGTGCTGAGTACAGTAGAGGTGTTTTCATTAACAGTAAGAGAATTGCTATTTAATAAACAGCAAGTGGACACATATCCCACTTTCCATATATTCATATAGAAATGCTATTTAATAAACTGCAATTGGACACATATCCAATCAAATAAATTGCTGGTGGACATGCACCACATGTGGGGAAATTAACCAAAATCCAACTTTTTTCTATGCATATTCTACAGTATTAGAATAGTTGTTTCGTGGACATGACTTGCAAGGTCCGATCGGGCCGAAATTTGGATATGTGTCTCGGGGGGATCCCCTCAAACGGGCATAGAAGTCTGGTGGCCCTACGATCTCATTAAGGGGTCAAAGGGTTACAGAAGGGAGCCCACGTCCACCAAACAGGTACGCGTTTTGATTGAAGGTGGGATGTCCACATATCGGAGACGGTAGGTCGTAGGGCCCCCAGGTTTGAGATTCTGGCATCTCAGGGGCCCCTCACCCAGGGCCCAAAATAACGTAGCCCTAGGAACCAAGGAAAAAAAGTGTATCGCGCTAAGTCCTCGCGCTTTTGACAGCACGCTCTAGGGCCCCTCAGGAGCCACCGTTCCAAATTTCGTGCCCCTGGGACGTTTCTAAAAATATCCCATCTGCCATTTATTCCCTTGCGTTCGGCCTAGCTGATTCGTGGACACGACTCCCAAGGGTCCGATCGGGCCGAATTTTGGATATGTGTCTCGAGGGGATCCCCTCGACCAGGCACAGAAGTCTGGTGGCCCTACGACCTTCTTTAGGGGTCAAACGGTTACAGAAGGGACCCAACGTCCACAAAAGTGTTACGCGTTTTGATGGGAGGTGGGACGTCCACAATTCGGAGACGATAGGTCGTAGGGCCCCCAGATTTGAGATTCTGGCATCTCAGGGGCCCCTCAACCAGGGCCCCGAAGCACGTAGTCGTAGCACTAAAGGGAAAAAAGTGCATCGCACTAGGGCCCCGCGCTTTTGACTGCACGATCCAGGGGCCCCAAAGAGCCACCGTTCCGAATTTCGGGCCCCTGGGACTTTTCTAAAAAAATCCCACCTACCATTTATTTGAATGTGTTAAGCATAGCGGGTTCGTGGACACTGATTGCAAGGGCTCTTGGGCCCCGGGCCTTCGTAAGCTCACTGGGGGAGGCCCCAGGAGCCACCGTTCCAAGTTTCGGGCCCCTGGGATGTCTCAGAAAAAAATGTCCAACCGAGGCCCATTTCTAACGCTAATGGTCAAATGGACAAATATTGGGTCCGTGGGACCAGGGGGTGGGGTCCGCAAATGTTCCGCATGTGATCCGTGGTCATTCTGTGAATATAATGGTCAAATGGACAAATAGTGGGTTCGTGGGACCCAGGGTGGGGGTCCGCAAGTGTTCCGCAGATGATCCGCAGTCATTGTGTGAAAATAATGGTCAAATGGACAAATAGTGGGTTCGTGGGACCCAGGGTGGGGGTCCGCAAGTGGTCCGCAGATGATCCGCAGTCATTGTGTGAATATAATGGTCAAATGGACAAATACTGGGTTCGTGGGACCCAGGGTGGGGGTCCGCAAGGGGTCCGCAGATGATCCGCAGTCATTGTGTGAATATAATGGTCAAATGGACAAATAATGGGTTCGTGGGACCCGGGTTGGGGGTCCGACGGGGGTTCGCATCGGTTCCGTGGTCATTCTGTAACTTTAAAGGTCAAATGGACAAATATAGGTTTCGTGGGCAAAAAAATCGTCCACCCCCCATTCGGGAAAATGCCACTGTTTTAAACCTGAGGTGTACTGCTCCGTGCGCCACCCTGTGGAGAAGTGCTGAATGGCATTTAGGGGCCTCAAATTTGGGTGGGCTTCCGCGGGGCCCCTCGGGGGTCCAGATCCTCCGGCAGACATCGACGCCGCGTCCGGCAAAAATTTTTGGGGGTCAGCGCGCAGGTCCCCTTAACCCACGTACACGAGCCCTCAAACTTATACCTGAATGGACGCTCCAAAAAAAAATGGACTTTATAGAGGTAGACACAAATAGAACATATTTGTATAGTTTGTAGTAGCATGAAAAAAAAAATGAAAAAAATATATATAAAGATTAATACATCAAGTCATATTTGGACTTTGCCCAGTTTAAAACATCACTTAAATATATAAAAATAAAAAAGATTAATATACTAAAAAAAGGAAACTTTGTCTATATGGCACTCTTGTGCATGGAAGAAGGGAAAAATTGTAGCAAGTGTGGAATTTTCTGTCCTTTCAGCCCTCAAGAAACAGAGACACCGAGACCTGGCTCCATGACCCCAGTGGAGATCCTCTTGAACCAAGGCACCGCTGCTCCACTTTACAACTTGGGGCATCTACGGGCAGTCAGGGCTTGTGGCTGCAGGGACCTTTTCTGGTGAAGCTCTGGCCCCTTCGTCCGACTGGAAACATGAGGCGTACTCCTGCTGCCTAAATTTTGCCAGCTGTTGGGTGGTGTGTAGGGACACCTGCATGTGATTCCCTACCAGCAGGTTTCTGGAGGTCCAAATAGCGTCTTTGATACAATTTATTGTGAGCCAACGGTTAGTGTACGTTTCTGCTGGCAGGTCTCTCTGGCTCACCAATCCTATTACGGTCCAATAGTCCGGAACCCCCCCTGCTGGCAGGTACGGGAATTGCAGGGGACCAGCCGTTGCCCACAGGTCCCTCGCAGCACTGCATTCCCAGAGCGCGTGCCTCACAGTCTCAGGTGCGCCACAACCGGGCTTTGGACACGTAGAAATCTTTGCCATGCCCCGGGAATGCATCACAGCCCTGACCGGGAGGATCTCATGGGCTGCCATCCAGGCCAGATCCGGTGTCTATTCCAAAGGGCTGGGTGGGACATATTCTTCCAGATTGTTTGGGCTTCACTGAGGGTGAGTCCACGGACTGGGCTCACTAGCTCTCGTTCCTGCACAAGGGAGAGGAGGCAGCGGTGATTTGTCAACATTTTAATATCTTGTTGTTCTAAAAGAAACTTCTTTAAAAAAGTTTTTATAAAGGCATATGCTGGGGGTAATTTAAAAGCAACTGGCAATGTATGGTCTGTAGGTAAGAATTTTAGGGCACTTAAATAAGAGCCCATCCAAAAACGGCTCATTGCAACTGTTTTGCTTGTCGTGTTTGTATTTGTAGCATATTTTATGTGTAGCGCAGTATAGTATGCCCCTATGAACAAGAAGAAGTTTGGTACTCCTTTTCCTCCGTTTCTTGGAGCTTTCTTCATCTACTCTCTCTTTAGCCTCTCCCATTTTCCACTCCAAAGGAAACGGAAGATTTCACGGTCCACTGCTAAAAGGAACCATTTAGGGGGATGAAAGACAGAACACAGCATTAAAAACAAAGGTAAGATCACAGATTTAATTATTAAAATCTTGCCTTCTAATGTCATTTGTCTCAATCGCCAAAACCCCATTTTTTTCCTTATTTTTGTTAGAGTATTTTGCCAATTTCCTTTCCCACCTCCATCTTGGTCAATTTTTATCCCAAGTATTTTTATGTCTGTCTTTTTTACTTCAAGTTCTATCTTTTCCGTTTCTATAGATTCCCATGGTCCAAAAAATTGTACTTGTGTTCTTTTCCTGTTTAGTCTGGCCCCTGATGCCCTCCCAAACCAGTCCGTCAGGTCCATAGTCCTATGTATTGATAAAATGTCGGTACATAAAAGATTCACATCATCCATATATAAAACGGTCTTCACTGTCAGTCCACCTGTCCCTGGGATAGTCAGTCCCCTGATCCATGTGTCCCTTCTCAAAGCCTGCGCTAGGGGCTCGATACATGCCACGTACATGAGGGGAGATAACGGGCACCCCTGACGTACACCGCAGCATACATCTACTGTTTTTGTCAAGTGCCCATTCACCAAAATCCTGCTGGTTATCTCTTTATATAGCAGCCCCACCCATGCTATGAATTTCCCTGGAAACCCCATTTTTTGCAGTACATGGAGTAAGTACTGGTGCGAGACCCGATCAAAAGCTTTTTCAAAATCTAAATTTAAAACTGCGAGCCTAATGTTTCTGTCCCTCGCATAACAGATGGTGTCTCTCATCAGAATGAGGCTGTCCGTGATCTTTCTCCCGGGGACTGCGCAGGTTTGATCCGGGTGGATCAGATCCCCCAAAATTGAAGACATCCGAACCATTAAAATTTTACTAAACAATTTACAATCTACATTTAAGAGAGTTATTGGTCGCCAGTTTTTCAAGTCAGTCCTATCGTCTTTCTTATATAAAAGTGTAACTGTCCCAGTCCTAAAACTATCTGGTAATTTATCCAAGTCATAAAATTCATTAAAGACAGCTAAAAGGTCATGTGCTAAAATATCCCAGAATGTTTTGTAAAACTCGAGTGGGAGGCCATCCTCTCCAGGTGACTTTCTTTCCTTAAAATGTTTTAAACATTTTTCCATTTCTATTAAGTTAAAATCCTTTGTCAAATACGTACTTTCCATTACTGTTTTGTTGATTAATTCTAAAACCTCCTTTAAGATATCGTTGTTTATATCTTTTTCTCCATATAATTCCTCATAAAAATCTTCCACCACTTTTAACATATTTTGTGTGCTTGTCACCAGGTTATTTTCTTTGTTTTTCAAACCTATCATGGCCCTTCCTCTGTTCACTATTTTACGAAAGAAATAACTTGTGCATTTTTCTCCTTCTTCTATTTCTCTTTCTCTACTTTGTAAAATAATTCTTTTGTTTTTTATCTCTGATAGTTCTGCCATTGTCTTTTTTACTTGGCGAATATCTTCGTTAAAATCAAAACCTTGGTTACAAAGAGTAAAATAACGCTGCAATCGTTTTTGCAGTCCCACCATGCATCTCTTCTCTTTATCTTTTTCCTTTTTCCCAGCCAATTTAAAAAAAGTCTTAGTCCTTCCCTTAACCATTTCCCACCACTGTGCATTTGTGTCATAAAAGTCTTTTAAAGTCTGCCATTGGCTGTACTGCTCCCTGAATTCTTTTACTATATTTGTATCCTGTAACAGGGAGCAGTTCAATCTCCAAAGTCCTCTACCTATTGTCACACCTATTGGAAGTGAAAGGGTGCATGTAAGCATAGTGTGATCTGAAAAGAAAACGGGGGTTAATTTAGCATCTACTGGTATAAGGTCCCGTGTGAAGATGTGATCAATACGGGAGGCTCTAGTGCCATCACCACTAAACCAGGTGAGTCCTTGTTCTCCAGGATGCATGGTTTTAAAACAGTCCGTCAAATTTAAATCTCTTATTATAGTCTGCAATAAAATCGATGTTTTGTCTATTTTAAAATCATCCCCTGCACCTTTCCTATCATTTTTGCTGAGGATGCAATTAAAATCCCCTGCTAAAATGACTGGAGCCCTTCCTAAAAGCTGGGACTGCACATCTTCTAAAAGGTCATTCCTGTCATTCTTATCTGTAAAACCATAAATATTTAACACATTAAATTCATGTCCTAAAAAAGACAAAATTACTAAAAGTGCTCGACCGTCTCTCACTACTGTGCTCCCCTTCACCAGAATATAAGGATTTTTAATTAAAATTGCAATTCCGTCTGCCCGGTTATAGTTGGATCCACTCCACACCGATGGTAAATGGCCCCATTGCTCTTCCCATCTCCTGTAGTTTTTTTCAAAGGGTAGAGCACATTCTTGTAAAAGGAAAATGTCACTTTTTTGAGTTTGTAAGAAGGATAAAACAGTTTTGGCTCTCAATTGTGACCTCACACTTCTGACATTCAGGGTAGAGAGTGTAAGCGTCATGAGCAGAACAATTAAAAATGACAGATAAGACGTTTTAAAAGACATTAAAATTTACTTTAAATCATTTACAATGAATATCCATGTCCTGTGAAACAAGCTTTCCCCTTGATCTCATTGTCGGAGAATCAGGGGATTGAAGCTGCTTCCCCCTTGAGTTTGCTCTTGGGGTTGATGTTTGGAGTTCTATTGATAAAAAGGACACCTCATTTGGAGAATCGAGTGGAAAGAGCCGATTTAGATCCTCTGAAGAAGAGGAAAAGGACGGTATTCCCACTCTGTCCCTTTTCTCATTTTTCTCCTCGATGGGAGATTGAGCATTCCTTTTTTTACTTGTCAGTTTAACACCTAGAAAATCATTACTCACCTCCTTATCTTTGGATTTTTCTTGTTCTTCTAGGTTTTCCTCAGCTACTTTTTCTTGTTCTCGTTTGCTTTTTTCTGTATCCTCCCCTTTGCCCTGTTCATTTTTCTCTCCTTCATTACCAGTCAATGATTGGTGGAGTTCCATCTCCTCATTTTCGTCTGTACCAATCATGTGATTTGGTGGGAAATTTGAAATTAACTCCACCCCCTCTCTCTCCATTCTTTCTTGTTCTTTGGTGGCCATTTTATTTGTTTTAACCTTGTAGGCAAATGACTTGGGGCAGTCCCTGTAGAGATGGTTAGACTCTCCACAAAGATTGCACCTCCTGCCATTGGGACATTCATCAAATGTATGCCCAATTTCTCTGCATTTCCCACAAAATGACTTCTGGCAAGCTTCCACTAAATGCCCAACCACTCCACACCTACGGCAGAGTTTGGGCATTCCTTGGTAATATATATATATATATCCTCTGTTTTCTCCAAGCACAATCACTGATGGAAGATGTTTCAGGCCCTGGAAGCCCTGGGGATCTTCCCACTGCTTAATGGGAATTTTCCAAGAGCATTTCCAGATACCATCTTCATCTAACATTTTCATGGCTTGTCCTCTCACAGAGCAGTATCTCCCCAACCAAGTACATATATCTTCCCCATTAACGGTTTCATTGAACATTCGGACAATAACCATTTTGTGGGTATTGTCTGTTAGTTTCTCCACCTTAAACATGGAACAGTGGGTCTTTACATTTTCATACCTAGACCAGAAGTCATTCAACAAACTAGCAGATTTAAAGCTAACATCAAACACTTTACTGAAATGGAGGGACAAAATGCAATTTAAATCATGCAGACTGAATTTCAAGGTTTGCTGGACAAATTTGCGGGAAAAGTCCAAACGCTCGTAAAAAGTTACGCATCATTAAAGTTACGCATCGCTCGTAACTCCCAAACGGTTCATCGCAGAGCCACGTACCTTATGTCATGGGAATCCTTGGCTCGAGCCGAACCAGACGCAGGTCTCAGATTGGCTCGTCGCTCTGACGGAATTTTCGGGTATTTGGGATTTTGTCGAAAACCTTCTTTTGCAACCTAGCGCCAGGTATTTGGCCCAGTCCCACCCAAAGCAGCACAGAAAGCTTCTCTGGAGTCTGCCTGTCAATAATCATCCCAAAAAAGTGGAAATTTCCATTCACCTTGGCGAGGGGACCTCAAAATGTGCTACGGTGGCGTGTCCGAGATGGCTCGAATGGCTATAACTCCAGGAAGGAATGAGATCCCTTCACCCAAATCGGCACACTTGTGCAGGGGCTCAGTCAGAAGCAAGGTGAAAAAGGGCGCTGCTACAGGCCACTCGGTGGCACTGTAAGCGACAACAAAATTAATACCAATTGAAAAAGGACAACCAAACAACATGGAGACAATCAGTCCAATCGACTTTCAAAGTAAGGTCTGTGCTATATTCGAACTGAACCACCCACCAGGGTCCGATTTTTCAAGAGCGTAACTGACTTTGTTTCACAGGCGCACAACACATACCTCGCATGTGACAGAACTCCCCATTCTGAAACGCAAAAAAAAAAAAAAAACCTGGAAAAAACCTCTTCTGCTTTGTTTCACCAACAATTTCAGGGGAGAGCGCGAACGCAGTCCCCCACTACCATAAATTATGCAGTCGAGATTCCCGCATTTGGGGAATTCGCAGGGGTCAGCATGGCCGGAGTGCAATGGGCAAGCCTCGCCCTGGGTGAACCGCCTTCTTGATCATGGTGTCTCCCCTGCCAGGTAAGTATGAAGGCCCAGGCGGTCAGCCAGAGGTACGATTTGCGTCTCTACCGTCCACACCAACGGTTAGCCCCCCTCCAGGAAAGGAAGGACGGGTGCCTTCCGTTACTGGGCTGGAAACTGCCAAGCTCATGGGCCGGTGCTTCCCAACGCCGGTTTTAGATGACTCTCTTTAACCAAACACACCTGATTTGATGCATCACCTCGTCTGTGAAAGACCTCAGGTGGGTGCATCGTTCGTGTAAGAGTCCAAGACCCCAGGAGGGCGCATCAGGAAAAAAGTTCGCAATACACCACAGCATGGCAGATCTCATTCCTTGTTCTGCTATTCGACACAATAAACGGCAATCCCCAAAAAGGGAAAGCACACCGTTCCTGGAGACACTGCAATACCAGGCCGATGCTTGGGGTGGACGGAGCAAGCCCCGGCTCTAGCTCCGTGATCTAAAAATTCATTTAATATGTAGTCCCCGGATGGGGGACGTATCAGATATTAAACTGATAAGAACAGATTTTTTCTTTCGAAAAAGTTTTATTGTCACCATTTTCATATTTGCATTTTTACTTTTTTACACACATTTCTTTGTTTTCAGTCACAAAGATTATTATTGTTATTATTTAAACATGCCAGAATACATATAATAAATACACAGTTTTAAAATCAAATTACAAAATTGTTAAAAAAAAAACAAAAAAAAACATTATATGTAACATTGTTTTAAAATATTCCATGTTTATGTTGTGTTATAAAAGGTGTTAAACGTTATAAAAGTAAAAAAACACAAGTTAAAATAGTACACAAGCATCTTTTTTGTTCAATAAAACACCATTACATTTGATAAAACACAAAAAAACAAAAAAAACAAAAAAAATTCAGATTTATAGCCTTTAAAAGTCATCTGTTGTGCAAAACCAGAGGTGAGTCCTTATCAAGTTATCCTTCACCCCACTCTCCAGAACAGGCATGTGAGATGCTGCTTCATGGGCTCAGCGGAAATCCCCTCTCCTCCGGCCCGCTGGCCTGCTGTTCCCGTAGCCAGAGTGGTAAGGGTGCATCTACGGGCAGCCAGGGTCGGTGCCTGCCGGGACCCTCTTCATGCGACCCCGGCCCCCCCTCCAAATATCGTCGTCCGGTACCCCTGCAGCATTGATGTTACCTTTAGCTCGCATGCATGGAGGGTTACCGTAACGCGCTTCCCTACCAGCAGGTTTCTGGTGGCCCAGATGGCATCCTTGATGACGTTAAGGGTGAGCCAGAGCGAGGTGAATTCCTGTGCTGTCATGCCCTTCAAGCCCTGGCCCACCCCAAGGATGGCGAGCTGGTACCCGAACTGGGCCCCACCCACTGGTAGGCACGGGAAATACAGGGGACCGGTCTTGGCCCACAGGTCCCGTGCAGCGCCGCACTCCCAGAGCAGGTGGTGGACAGTCTCCGGGGAATTGCAGCCGGACCGAGGGCAGATGGGGTTTTTGGCCATGCCTCTGGAGTGCATAACCGCCCTGACCGGGAGGATTTCATGAGCCACCATCCATGATAAATCCTTGTGCCTGTTCTGGAGAGTGGGGTGGGCAGCGTTCCTCCAAACTTGTTTGGCCTCACCTAGTGTGAGGCCTGGAACTGGACTCACCGGTTCCCGGTCCTGCACAAGAGAGACAAGATGCTTGTGGTTAGTTAAAATGGTGACATCTTGCTGTTCTAAAAGGTATTTCTTTAAAAACTTTTTTATAAAACTATATTCTTTAGGCAGGTTAAAAGATACTGGTATTCTCAAATCTACAGGTAAAATCTTAAGAGTCCTTAGATAAGACCCCATCCAAAATCGTGTCATGGCTGCCGTCTTGTTCTCGTTGGATGGGGTCACAGCATATTTTATGTGGAGGGTGGTAAAGCGGCTGCCTAAAAACAGGTGGGGGTCTGGCAGGACTTTTCCGCCGTTTTCCGGTCTCTTTTTGACCACCTCCCTCTTCAATCTTTCCCACTTGGACCCCCACAAGGAAATAAAACACCGCACTCTCTAGGTCCATCAGGAATTCCCTAGGTGGGATAAAAACAGAACAAACAAGTAACATTAAAGGTAAAATAACAGATTTAAAAATTAAAATTTTACCTTCAATTTTCAACTGTCTTAGTCCCCAAAACCCCAGTCTTTTCCTAGCTTTCCCTAGCAAGTCAGTCCAGTTGTCTCGTCCACCTCCTTCTTTATCAAATTTAACGCCTAAAATTTTAAAATCATTGTCTTTAAAAACCAAATCAAGTCCTCCTGTGTCCACGTCTCCCCACGGCCCAAAGAGCTGGGCCTCGGACTTGTTTCTATTGACTTTGGCGCCCGAGGCCCGACCGTACCAGTCAGTCAAGTCCAGTGCTCTTCGTATGGATAAAACGTCCGTGGCTAAAAGAGTTACGTCGTCCATGTATAAAGCACAGGTCGCCGTCAGTCCACCCGTCCCAGGAACGTCCAGTCCTTTGATCCATTTATCCTTTCTCAAGATCTGTGCCAGTGGCTCGATACAAGCCACATACAGGAGAGGAGATAAAGATCATCCCTGACGGACACCACTGTGTATGTTCACAGCTTTGGAAAGATGCCCATTTATTAGAATTTTGCTGACTATTCCCTTGTACAGCAGTCCCACCCAGGCTATAAACCTCTCTCGAAACCCCATTTTCTCCAGTACCTGGAAGAGGTACTGGTGCGAGACTCGATCAAATGCTTTTTCAAAATCTAAATTTAGGACTACTAGCCGAATATTTCTGTCTCTCGCGTAACAGATGGCGTCTCTAATCAGCACTAGGTTGTCTGTTATCTTTCTTCCGGGCACAGCACAAGCTTGATCCGGGTGGATCACATCCTCTAAAACAGTCGACATGCGTGTCGCTAAAATCTTACTAAAAAGTTTACCATCGAAATTTAAAAGCGTGATTGGTCTCCAATTGTTTAAGTCAGTCCTGTCCCCTTTTTTGTACAGTAAAGACACTATCCCTATCCTAAAACTGTCGGGTAGTCTGTCAAGAGTCTCAAAGTTGTTAAAAACAGCCAATAATTCATGTGCTAAAATATCCCAAAAAGTAAGATAAAACTCTAGGGGAAGTCCATCTGCTCCTGGGGACTTCCCCTTTTTAAAACCTTTAAGAGCTTTATGTAATTCTAAAATAGTAAAATCTTGGGATAAAAACTTATTTTGGCCATTAACATTCTTGACTAAAAAATTTAAAACTTCCCTTGCCGTATCATTGTGTACATCTTTTTTACAATACAAATCCTCATAAAATCCCTCTACATTTTTTTAAATCTCTTCTGTTGTGTTTGCATCCCTCCCTCCTACCTTAACCCTGGTTATTGCCCCTCCCCTTGTTATTATCTTTTTAAAAAAGTAACTTGTACACTTTTCACCTTCCTCTATTTCTCTTTCTTTGCTTCTTAAAATAACACCTTTACTTTGGATACGAGATAAAACTGACATTTCTTTTTTTACATCTGTTATTTCTTGGCTAAAATCAAAACCATTATTTAAAAGATTAAAATATCTTTGTAATCTTTTTGCAACCCCATCATGCATCTCTTTTCCCTATTCTTTTTATCTTTCCCTACCTTCCTAAAAAACTGTCTTGTCCGGTCCTTTACCATTTCCCACCACTGTGCACGTGTCTCATAAAAGTCTTGGAGGGTCTGCCATTGGCTGAACTGCTCCATATATTCTCTAACCACTTCTTCATCCACTAATAGGGAACAGTTCAGCTTCCACATCCCTCCTCCTACTGTCACACCCGGGGAAAGTGAAAGGGTGCAAGACAGCATCATGTGATCAGAAAAAAAGAGAGGGGTCAATGTTGCATCGGTTGGCGGGCAGTCCCTTGTAAAAACATAGTCAATTCGAGAGGCTCTGGCGCCATCACCACTGAACCAGGTGAAGCCCTCCTCTCTTTGATGCAGTTGTTTAAAACAGTCAACTAACTTAAAATCCTTGACTAAACTTTGTAATAAAACCGATGTCTTATCGACCTTAAAATCTTCTCCTACTCTCTTCCTATCTGTTTTTGATAAAACACAGTTAAAATCCCCTGCTACTATTAGGGGAGCCCTGCCTAACATGTGGGGCTGCAGGTCTTCTAAAAGCTCATACCTGTCATTTTTTTCTGTAAAACCATACACGTTAAGAACCTTAAAATCTCTCCCTAAAAAAGTCAGGTTTGCTAAAAGAGCCCGCCCTTCCCTCACCACAGTGCTATCCTTCACCATGATGTTTGAATTTTTTATTAAAATAGCGACACCATCATTCTTGTTGAAGTTGGAGCCACTCCATATTGAGGGCCCCATGGTCCACATCTCCTCCAACTTCCTGTGGTTACTTAAAAAGGGCAGAGCACACTCTTGCAGTAAAAACAAATCTGACTTAAAAGACTTTAAAAGGGATAAAATGCTCTGTGCTCGCAAGGTGGACCTCACACTTCTTTACATTTATGGTAGAGATAGTGAGGGCCATGAGCAGTATGGTTAAAACAGTATGAGACATTTAAACAGAAGACTAAAAGACTACAAAAATATGCTTAAAATCATGTTTTATCTTGTTTCACCTGCTCTTCCTTTCTCCCAGATGAACTGGGGCCCGGAGAACAGGTGCTCGACACATCGGGTGCTACAGAGAAACCCTCTTGTAACTCCCTAGGCGACGATGGTCTTAGCTTGATGTGCAAAAAGGAAACCTCATTTGGGGATTCTAGGGGCCACATGCGTTCTTGATCTTCCAAATCGGAACTATCAAGCCGCTGTGCTGCCCTAGCTTTTTTCTCCTCTGTTTCCACCAGAGGAGATCCCGCAGGTCTTTTTTGCACTTGAGCATTTGGGAGTGAACACACAAATTCACTCCCACTGGATTCCTGCACCAAATCTGACACCGTTTCTAGGGAAGAGCTTGTTTCTTCCTCGCTCACTTCTCCTTCCGTGACTTTTTCCAGTTCAATATCTGACTCCGCCCCTGTGGCCGCCCCACTTCCTCCTTCCTGCCCAATCCCTGAGGCCGGCTGGGGATTTGAAATTCCCGCCAAAACCTCAGGGACCGCCTCCTCTTTCCTTTGTTCATTCGTTTGTTGCCCATGTGGGGCGGCCATTTTGAGCTTGTTGGCAAAACTTTTAGGGCAGTCTCTGTAGAGTTGGTTTGTTTCTCCACAAAGATTACACCGTCTGCCATTGGTACAATCATCAAAACTGTGACCAATTTCTCTACACTTCCCACATACTAACTCTTGGCATGCTTCAGCGAGATGACCAAACCTGCAACATTCCTGCAGAGTTTGGGCATTCCTTGATAATGTATGTAGCCTCTGTTCTCTCCGAGCACAATCATGGAAGGCAGATGTTTCAGGCCCTGGTAGCCCCCAGCGTCTTCCCATTGTTTAATGGGAATTCGCCAGGAGCATGTCCAAATGCCATCTTCATCTAACACTTTGACAGGCTGGCCTCGAACAGTGCAAAATCTACCCAACTAAACACAAATATCATCTCCAGTCACTGTTTCATTGAACATCCTGACAATCACAGTTTTAAGTGTGTTATCCGAAAGTTTCTCGACAGTGAACATGGAGAACTGTGCTTTAACTGAATCAAACCTTTGCCAAAAGTCATTAAGCAGGGAAGCGGTTTTAAAACTGACATCAAATCCTTTGTTCAAGGGCAGAGTCATCAAACAATTCAGGTCGTCAGATCTAAAAGCTAAGGTCTTTGGATCAGCTTCCTGGAAAAGTCCATACGGGACACTCCAAGGAGCTTCCCCTCAACCTGCCTGAATAAAAAACGCACGCTGTGGTGCCTCCGCACCCCGGCACGGGCAGCCGACATGATGGAGGCACCAACAGCCTAAAAACTTAAAACAACAATAAATACAACAATAAATAACCAAATAAATAATTAAAAGACCTTACCTTAAAACTTGTTGGAGCCCGAAGCAGCAGAGTTCAATGTACCTCTCGAAGTTGTGTGACTCAAGATATAAAAAGATCTCGAGTCAGGAAACCTCCAAGAGGCGATCGCAGTCTCAACCGTCTGACAAGATACGTGATCTTAGCCAAAAGGCCGAGAAGCGATCTGATAAGAACAGATTTTTTTTTCTTTTTAAATGTTTTATTGTCACAATAAACTCTTTTAACATGCACACATCTGATAGTATAAGAACAGATTTTTCATCAAAAACAGATATTCACATGTGTCGTAAAGTAGGTAGACACAAATAGAACATATTTGTATAGTTTGTAGTAGCATGAAAAAAAAAATGAAAAAAATATATATAAAGATTAATACATCAAGTCATATTTGGAATTTGCCCAGTTTAAAACATCACTTAAATATATAAAAATTAAAAAGATTAATATACTAAAAAAAGGAAACTTTGTCTATATGACACTCTTGTGCATGGAAGAAGGGAAAAATTGTAGCAAGTGCGGAATTTTCTGTCCTTTCAGCCCTCAAGAAACAGAGACACCGAGACCTGACTTCATGACCCCAGTGGAGATCCTCTTGAACCAAGGCACCGCTGCTCCACTTTACAACTTGGGGCATCTACGGGCAGTCAGGGCTTGTGGCTGCAGGGACCTTTTCTGGTGAAGCTCTGGCCCCTTCGTCCGACTGGCAACATGAGGCGTACTCCTGCTGCCTGAATTTTGCCAGCTGTTGGGTGGTGTGTAGGGACACCTGCATGTGCTTCCCTACCAGCAGGTTTCTGGAGGTCCAAATAGCGTCTTTGATACAATTTATTGTGAGCCAATGGTTAGTGTACGTTTCTGCTGGCAGGTCTCTCTGGCTCACCAATCCTATTACGGTCCAATAGTCCGGAACCCGCCCTGCTGGCAGGTACGGGAATTGCAGGGGACCAGCCGTTGCCCACAGGTCCCTCGCAGCACTGCATTCCCAGAGCGCGTGCCTCACAGTCTCAGGTGCGCCACAACCGGGCTTTGGACACGTAGAAATCTTTGCCATGCCCCGGGAATGCATCACAGCCCTGACCGGGAGGATCTCATGGGCTGCCATCCAGGCCAGATCCCGGTGTCTATTCCAAAGGGCTGGGTGGGACACATTCTTCCAGATTGTTTGGGCTTCACTGAGGGTGAGTCCACGGACTGGGCTCACTAGCTCTCGTTCCTGCACAAGGGAGAGAAGGCAGCGGTGATTTGTCAACATTTTAATATCTTGTTGTTCTAAAAGAAACTTCTTTAAAAAAGTTTTTATAAAGGCATATGCTGGGGGTAATTTAAAAGCAACTGGCAATGTATGGTCTGTAGGTAAGAATTTCAGGGCTCTTAAATAAGAGCCCATCCAAAAACGGCTCATTGCAACTGTTTTGCTTGTCGTGTTTGTATTTGTAGCATATGTTATGTGTAGGGCAGTATAGTATGCCCCTATGAACAAGAAGAAGTTTGGTACTCCTTTTCCTCCGTTTCTTGGAGCTTTCTTCATCTCCTCTCTCTTTAGCCTCTCCCATTTTCCACACCAAAGGAAACGGAAGATTTCACGGTCCACTGCTAAAAGGAACCATTTAGGGGGATGAAAGACAGAACACAGCATTAAAAACAAAGGTAAGATCACAGATTTAATTATTAAAATCTTGCCTTCTAATGTCATTTGTCTCAATCACCAAAACCCCATTTTTTTCCTTATTTTTGTAAGAGTATTTTGCCAATTTCCTTTCCCACCTCCATCTTGGTCAATTTTTACCCCAAGTATTTTTATGTCGATCTTTTTTACTTCAAGTTCTATCTTTTCCGTTTCTATAGATTCCCATGGTCCAAAAAATTGTACTTGTGTTTTTTTCCTGTTTAGTCTGGCCCCTGATGCCCTCCCAAACCAGTCCGTCAGGTCCATAGTCCTATGTATTGATAAAATGTCGGTACATAAAAGATTCACATCATCCATATATAAAACGGTCTTCACTGTCAGTCCACCTGTCCCTGGGATAGTCAGTCCCCTGATCCATGTGTCCCTTCTCAAAGCCTGTGCTAGGGGCTTGATACATGCCACGTACAAGAGGGGAGATAACGGGCACCCCTGACGTACACCGCAGCATACATCTACTGTTTTTGTCAAGTGCCCATTCACCAAAATCCTGCTGGTTATCTCTTTATATAGCAGCCCCACCCATGCTATGAATTTCCCTGGAAACCCCATTTTTTGCAGTACATGGAGTAAGTACTGGTGCGAGACCCGATCAAAAGCTTTTTCAAAATCTAAATTTAAAACTGCGAGCCTAATGTTTCTGTCCCTCGCATAACAGATGGTGTCTCTCATCAGAATGAGGCTGTCCGTGATCTTTCTCCCGGGGACTGCGCAGGTTTGATCCGGGTGGATCAGATCCCCCAAAATTGAAGACATCCGAACCATTAAAATTTTACTAAACAATTTACAATCTACATTTAAGAGAGTTATTGGTCGCCAGTTTTTCAAGTCAGTCCTATCGTCTTTCTTATATAAAAGTGTAACTGTCCCAGTCCTAAAACTATCTGGTAATTTATCCAAGTCATAAAATTCATTAAAGACAGCTAAAAGGTCATGTGCTAAAATATCCCAGAATGTTTTGTAAAACTCGAGTGGGAGGCCATCCTCTCCAGGTGACTTTCTTTCCTTAAAATGTTTTAAACATTTTTCCATTTCTATTAAGTTAAAATCCTTTGTCAAATACGTACTTTCCATTACTGTTTTGTTGATTAATTCTAAAACCTCCTTTAAGATATCGTTGTTTATATCTTTTTCTCCATATAATTCCTCATAAAAATCTTCCACCACTTTTAACATATTTTGTGTGCTTGTCACCAGGTTATTTTCTTTGTTTTTCAAACCTATCATGGCCCTTCCTCTGTTCACTATTTTACGAAAGAAATAACTTGTGCATTTTTCTCCTTCTTCTATTTCTCTTTCTCTACTTTGTAAAATAATTCTTTTGTTTTTTATCTCTGATAGTTCTGCCATTGTCTTTTTTACTTGGCGAATATCTTTGTTAAAATCAAAACCTTGGTTACAAAGAGTAAAATAACGCTGCAGTCGTTTTTGCAGTCCCACCATGCATATCTTCTCTTTATCTTTTTCCTTTTTCCCAGCCAATTTAAAAAAAGTCTTAGTCCTTCCCTTAACCATTTCCCACCACTGTGCATTTGTGTCATAAAAGTCTTTTAAAGTCTTCCATTGGCTGTACTGCTCCCTGAATTCTTTTACTATATTTGTATCCTGTAACAGGGAGCAGTTCAATCTCCAAAGTCCTCTACCTATTGTCACACCTATTGGAAGTGAAAGGGTGCATGTAAGCATAGTGTGATCTGAAAAGAAAACGGGGGTTAATTTAGCATCTACTGGTATAAGGTCCCGTGTGAAGATGTGATCAATACGGGAGGCTCTAGTGCCATCACCACTAAACCAGGTGAGTCCTTGTTCTCCAGGATGCATGGTTTTAAAACAGTCCGTCAAATTTAAATATCTTATTATAGTCTGCAATAAAATCGATGTTTTGTCTATTTTAAAATCATCCCCTGCACCTTTCCTATCATTTTTACTGAGGATGCAATTAAAATCCCCTGCTAAAATGACTGGAGCCCTTCCTAAAAGCTGGGACTGCACATCTTCTAAAAGGTCATTCCTGTCATTCTTATCTGTAAAACCATAAATATTTAACACATTAAATTCATGTCCTAAAAAAGACAAATTTACTAAAAGTGCTCGACCGTCTCTCACTACTGTGCTCCCCTTCACCAGAATATAAGGATTTTTAATTAAAATTGCAATTCCGTCTGCCCGGTTATAGTTGGATCCACTCCACACCGATGGTAAATGGCCCCATTGCTCTTCCCATCTCCTGTAGTTTTTTTCAAAGGGTAGAGCACATTCTTGTAAAAGGAAAATGTCACTTTTTTGAGTTTGTAAGAAGGATAAAACAGTTTTGGCTCTCAATTGTGACCTCACACTTCTGACATTCAGGGTAGAGAGTGTAAGCGTCATGAGCAGAACAATTAAAAATGACAGATAAGATGTTTTAAAAGACATTAAAATTTACTTAAAATCATTTACAATGAATATCCATGTCCTGTGAAACAAGCTTTCCCCTTGATCTCATTGTCGGAGAATCAGGGGATTGAAGCTGCTTCCCCCTTGAGTTTGCTCTTGGGGTGGATGTTTGGAGTTCTATTGATAAAAAGGACACCTCATTTGGAGAATCGAGTGGAAAGAGCCGATTTAGATCCTCTGAAGAAAAGGAAAAGGACGGTATTCCCACTCTGTCCCTTTTCTCATTTTTCTCCTCGATGGAGGATTGAGCATTCCTTTTTTTACTTGTCAGTTTAACACCTAGAAAATCATTACTCACCTCCTTATCTTTGGATTTTTCTTGTTCTTCTAGGTTTTCCTCAGCTACTTTTTCTCGTTCTCGTTTGCTTTTTTCTGTATCCTCCCCTTTGCCCTCCCCTTTGTTCATTTTTCTCTCCTTCATTACCAGGCAATGATTGGTGGAGTTCCATCTCCTCATTTTCGTCTGTACCAATCATGTGATTTGGCGGGAAATTTGAAATTAACTCCACCCCCTCTCTCTCCATTCTTTCTTGTTCTTTGGTGGCCATTTTATTTGTTTTAACCTTGTTGGCAAATGACTTGGGGCAGTCCCTGTAGAGATGGTTAGACTCTCCACAAAGATTGCAACTCCTGCCATTGGGACATTCATCAAATGTATGCCCAATTTCTCTGCATTTCCCACAAAATGACTTCTGGCAAGCTTCCACTAAATGCCCAACCACTCCACACCTACGGCAGAGTTTGGGCATTCCTTGGTAATATATATATCCTCTGTTTTCTCCAAGCACAATCACTGATGGAAGATGTTTCAGGCCCTGGAAGCCCTGGAAGCCCTGGGGATCTTCCCACTGCTTAACGGGAATTTTCCAAGAGCAGTTCCAGATACCATCTTCATCTAACATTTTCATGGCTTGTCCTCTCACAGAGCAGTATCTCCCCAACCAAGTACATATATCTTCCCCATTAACGGTTTCATTGAACATTCGGACAATAACCATTTTGTGGGTATTGTCTGTTAGTTTCTCCACCTTAAACATGGAAAAGTGGGTCTTTACATTTTCAAACCTAGACCAGAAGTCATTCAACAAACTAGCAGATTTAAAGCTAACATCAAACCCTTTACTGAAAGGGAGGGAAAAAATGCAATTTAAATCATGCGGACTGAATTTCAAGGTTTGCTGGACAAATTTGCGGGAAAAGTCCAAACGAGACAATTGAACAAGCTTTCCATCTTTCTCTAGAAAATTAAAACACACGCTGTGGTGCCTCCGCACGCCGGCACGAGCAGCCGACATTTTGGAGGCAACAACAGCTTAAAAGACTACGCCAAAAAGCTATACAATTGAAAAACAACGACAACAGAAACAAATTACTTACCTTAAATCAAGGTCTTTGGGTAGAATTTTCACCTAAAGGAGATTACAAAAACACAACACTTATTACAATACAAAAAACACAGCTAAAAACAATACAATATACCTCTTTGAAAGGTAGATGGAAAGTGCTATAAGAAAGCACTCCCTATAACCTATTAGAGGCGATCGCAACACTGCCAAATGACAAGATACTTGATCTTAGCCAAAAGGCCGAGAAGCGATGCCGCTAATACGCAGCGGGGAGGAAGCGGGACACGGCGATACCCATCTCGGTTTTGGTAAGTCTGGGGGACCTAAAAATGCTGGGGGATGGTAGTACCCTCCCCTGTCTGCAACGTCACCGGGCCTCGTCACGCTCGGCCTGACGCTGGCACTGCAGCGACGGAAAGTACGGCATCGCTCGTCACTCCCAAACGGTTCGTTGCAGAGCCACGTGCCTTATGTCATGGGAATCCTTGGCTCGAGCCGAACCAGACACAGGTCTCAGATTGGCTAGTCGCTCTGACGGAATTTTCGGGTATTTGGGATTTTGTCGAAAACCTTCTTTTGCAACCAACGCCAGGTATTTGGCCCAGTCCCACGCAAAGCAGCACAGAAAGCTTCTCTGGAGTCTGCCTGTCAATAATCATCCCAAAAAAGTGGAAATTTCCATTCACCTTGGCGAGGGGACCTCAAAACGTGCTAAGGTGGCGTGTCCGAGATGACTCGAATGGCTATAACTCCAGAAAGGAATGAGATCCCTTCACCCAAATCGGCACACCTGTGCAGGGGATCAGTCAGAAGCAAGGTGAAAAAGGGCGCTGCGACAGGCCACTCGTTGGCGCTGTAAGTGACAACAAAATTAATACCAATTGTAAAAGGACAACCAAACAACATGGAGACAGCTACAGCTAGGCTGCAGTCAGTCCAATCGACTTTCAAAGTAAGGTCTGTGCTATATTCGAACTGAACCACCCACCAGGGTCCGTTTTTTCAAAAGCGTAACTGACTTTGTTTCACAAGCGCACAACACATACCTCGCATGTGACAGAACTCCCCATTCTGAAACGCAAAACAAAAAAAAACCTGGAAAAAACCTCTTCTGCTTTGTTTCACCAACAATTTCAGGGGAGAGCGCGAACGCAGTCCCCCACTACCATAAATTATGCAGTCGAGATTCCCGCATTTGGGGTATTCGCAGGGGTCAGCATGGCCGGAGTGCAATGGGCAAGCCTCGCCCTGGGTGAACCGCCTTCTTGATCATGGTGTCTCCCCTGCCAGGTAAGTATGAAGGCCCAGGCGGTCAGCCAGAGGTACGATTTGCGTCTCTACCGTCCACACCAACGGTTAGCCCCCCTCCAGGAAAGACGGGTGCCTTCCGTTACTGGCCTGGAAACTGCCAAGCTCATGGGCCGGTGCTTCCCAACGCCGGTTTTAGATGACTCTCTTTAACCAAACACACCTGATTCGATGCATCACCTCGTCTGTGAAAGACCTCAGGTGGGTGCATCGTTCGTGGAAGAGTCCAAGACCCCAGGAGGGCGCATCAGGAAAAAAGTTCGCAATACACCACAGCATGGCAGATCTCATTCCTTGTTCTGCTATTCGACACAATAAACGGCAATCCCCAAAAAGGGAAAGCACACCGTTCCTGGAGACACTGCAATACCAGGCCGATGCTTGGAGTGGACGGAGCAAGCCCCGGCTCCAGCTCCGTGATCTAAAAATCCATTTAATATGTAGTCCCCGGATGGGGGACGTATCAGATATTAAACTGATAAGAACAGAATTTTTTCTTTCGAAAAAGTTTTATTGTCACCATTTTCATATTTGCATTTTTACTTTTTCAAACACATTTCGTTTTCAAACACACAGATTATTTTTGTTATTATTTAAACATTCCAGAATACATATAATAAATACACAGTTTTAAAATAAAATTACAATCTTGTAAAAAAAAAAAAAAAACATTTTATGTAACATTGTTTTAAAATATTCCATGTATGTGATGTGTTATAAAAGGTGTTAAACGTTATAAAAGTAAAAAAACACAAGTTAAAAGTAGTACACAAGCATCTTTTTTGTTCAATAAAACCCATTACATTTGATAAAACACACAAAAAAAAACCCCAGATTAATAGCCTTTAATAGTCATCTGTTGTGCAAAACCGGGGGTGAGTCCTTATCAAGTTATCCTTCACCCCACTCTCCAGAACAGGCATGGGAGATGCTGCTTCATGGGCTCAGCGGAGATCCCCTCTCCTCTGGCCCGCTGGCCCGCTGTTCCTGTAGCCAGAGTGGTGAGGGTGCATCTACGGGCAGCCAGGGTCGGTGCCTGCCGGGACCCTCTTCATGCGACCCCGGCCCCCCCGTCCGAATATTGTCGTCCGGTAACCCTGCAGCATTGATGTTACCTTTAGCTCGCATGCATGGAGGGTTAACGTAACGCGCTTCCCTACCAGCAGGTTTCTGGTGGCCCAGATGGCATCCTTGATGACGTTAGGGTGAGCCAGAGCGAGGTGAATTCCTGTGCCGTCATGTCCTTCAAGCCCCGGCCCACCCCAAGGATGGCGAGCTGGTACCCAAACTGGGCCCCACCCGCTGGTAGGCACGGGAAATACAGGGGGCCGGTCTTGGCCCACAGGTCCCGTGCAGTGCCGCACTCCCAGAGCAGGTGGTGGACAGTCTCCGGGGAATTGCAGCCGGACCGAGGGCAGATGGGGTTTTTGGCCATGCCTCTGGAGTGCATAACCGCCCTGACCGGGAGGATCTCATGAGCCACCATCCATGATAAATCCTTGTGCCTGTTCTGGAGAGCGGGGTGGGCAGCGTTCCTCCAAACTTGTTTGGCCTCACCTAGTGTGAGGCCTGGAACTGGACTCACCGGTTCCCGGTCCTGCACAAGAGAGACAAGATGCTTGTGGTTAGTTAAAATGGTGACATCTTGCTGTTCTAAAAGGTATTTCTTTAAAAACTTTTTTTATAAAACTATATTCTTTAGGCAGGTTAAAAGACACTGGTGTTCTCAAATCTACAGGTAAAATCTTAAGAATCCTTAGGTAAGACCCCATCCAAAATCGTGTCATGGCTGCCGTCTTGTTCTCGTTGGATGGGGTCACAGCATATTTTATGTGGAGGGCGGTGAAGCGGCTGCCTAAAAACAGGTGGGGGTCTGGAAGGCCTTTTCCGCCGTTTTCCGGTCTCTTTTTGACCACCTCCCTCTTCAATCTCTCCCACTTGGACCCCCACAGGAAATAAAACACCGCCCTCTCTAGGTCCATCAGGAATTCCCTAGGTGGGATAAAAACAGAACAAACAAGTGACATTAGAGGTAAAATAACAGATTTAAAAATTAAAATTTTACCTTCAGTTGTCAACTGTCTTAGTCCCCAAAACCCTAGTCTTTTCCTAGCTTTCCCTAGCAAGTCAGTCCAGTTTTCTCGTCCACCTCCGTCTTTATCAAATTTAGCGCCTAAAATCTTAAAATCGTTTTCTTTAAAAACCAAATCAAGTCCTCTTGTGTCCACGTCCCCCCACGGCCCGAAGAGCTGGGCCTCGGACTTGTTTCTATTTAGTTTGGCGCCCGAGGCCCGACCGTACCAGTCAGTCAAGTCCAGTGCTCTTCGTATGGATAAAACGTCCATGGCTAAAAGAGTTACGTCGTCCATATATAAAGCACAGGTCGCCGTCAGTCCACCCGTCCCAGGAACGTCCAGTCCTTTGATCCATTTGTCCCTTCTCAAGATCTGTGCCAGTGGCTCGATGCAAGCCACATACAGAAGAGGAGATAAAGGACATCCCTGACGGACACCACTGTGTATGTTCACAGCTTTGGAAAGATGCCCATTTATTAGAATTTTGCTGACTATTCCCTTGTACAGCAGTCCCACCAAGGCTATAAACCTCTCTGGAAACCCCATTTTCTCCAGTACCTGGAAGAGGTATTGGTGCGAGATGCGATCAAATGCTTTTTCAAAGTTTAAATTTAGGACTACTAGCCGAATATTTCTGTCTCTTGCGTAACAGATGGCGTCTCTAATCAGCACTAGGTTGTCTGCTATCTTTCTTCCAGGCACAGCACAAGCTTGATCCAGGTGGATCACGTCCTCTAAAACAGTCGACATGCGTGTCGCTAAAATCTTACTAAAAAGTTTACAATTGAAATTTAAAAGCGTGATTGGTCGCCAGTTCTTCAAGTCAGTCTTGTCTCCTTTTTTGTGTAATAATGAAACTATCCCTACTCTAAAGCTGTCAGGAAGTCTGTCAAGAGTCTCAAATTCTTTAAAAACAGTCAACAGTTCGTGTGCTAAAATGTCCCAGAAGGTCAGATAAAATTCAAGGGGAAGTCCGTCAATGCCAGGGGACTTCCCCTTTTTAAAATCTTTTAAAGCTTTTTGAATTTCTAAAATTGTAAAATCCTGGGATAGAAGCACATCTGGGCTCTTAACCTTTTATTTAAAAAGGTTAAAACTTCCTCTAAAACCCCATTGTGAACCTCTTTTGCAAGTTATTATAAAAGTTTTCTGTTTCGTTTAAGATTTCTTCTGTGCTGTTTACTTCCCTCCCACTAAAAGTCTTTAAAGTAGAGATTGACCCACCCTGTGTTATAATTTTTTTTTTTTAAGTATCTTGTACATTTCTCCCCTTCTTCTATTTCTCTTTCCTTACATCTTAAAATTACACCTCTACTCTTAACTTCTGATAAAACTGACATTTCTTTCTTTACTTCTTTAATCTCTTCTGTAAAATCCAAACCACTGTTTAAAAGGTTAAAATATCTCTGCAGTCTTTTCTGCAGCCCCATCATGCATCTTCTTTCCTTGATCTTTTTCCTTTTCCCTACCTTCCTAAAAACTGTCTTGTCCGGTCCTTTACCATTTCCCACCACTGTGCACGTGTATCATAAAAGTGTTGGAGGGTCTGCCATTGGCTGAACTGCTCCCTATACTCTCTAACCACTTCTTCATCCTCTAATAGGGAACAGTTCAGCTTCCACAGCCCTCCTCCTACCGTCACACCCATGGAAAGTGAAAGGGTGCAAGACAGCATCATGTGATCAGAAAAGAAGAGAGGGGTCAATGTTGCATCGGTTTGTGGGCAGTCCCTTGTAAAAACATAGTCAATTCGAGAGGCTTTGGCGCCATCACCACTGAACCAGATGAAGCCATCCTCTCTTTGATGCAGTTGTTTAAAGCAGTCAACTAACTTAAAATCCTTGACTAAATTTTGCAATAAAACCGATGTTTTATCAACATTAAAATCATCTGTTGCCCTCTTTCTATCATTTCTGGATAAAACACAATTAAAATCCCCTGCTACCACTAGGGGAACCCTACCTAACATGTGGGGCTCCTCTAAAAGTTCATGTTTGTCATTTTTTTCTGTAAAACCATACACGTTTGGAATATTAAAATCTTTACCTAAAAAAGTCAGTTTCACTAAAATTGCCCGCCGTTCCCTCACCACAGTGCTATCCTTCACCGTAATGTTTGAATTGTTGATTAAAATAGCGACACCATCGTTCATGTTGAAGTTGGAGCCACTCCATATTGAGGGCCCTATGGTCCACATCTCCTCCCACTTCCTTTAGCTATTTAAAAAGGGCAGAGCACACTCTTGCAATAAAAATATATCTGACTTAAAAAATTTTAAATATGATAAAGCATTCTGTGCTCTCAGGGTGGACCTCACACTTCTCACATTGATTGTAGAGATAGTGAGGGCCATGAGCAGTTTGGTTAAAATGCAGGCACATAAGAGAAGAACACAAAGATAAAAAGACTGCAGAGTAAGGTTAAAATCACGTCACCTCATGTTGCATTTGCCTCTCCCTTTCCCCAGAGATGCCAGGATCAGGAAAGGCAAGTGCTCGTCGCCTCAAAGTCCACAGAGAAAGACTCTTGCGGTTCCTTCGGCGATGATAATCTTAGCATAATGTGCAGAAAAGAGATTTCATTTGGAGATTCGCTGGGCCACATACGGTCTAGATCTTCCAAAGAGGAACTATCTAGCCGATGTGCTGCCTTCAGCTTTTTTTCCTCTAATGGAAATAGAGGAGATCTCGCAGACCTTTTCTGCACTTGAGCATTTGGGAGGGAAAAAACGATTTCACTCCCACTGTCCACCACACTGATCTCTGACACAGTTTCTAGGGAGGAAGCCATTTCCTCCTCTTCATCCTCCATTTTGTTTTCATCTTGTTGGGGAGTGGCTTCCTCCCCCTGTGCACAAATCGAACTAGACCCCGCCCCTGTGGCCGCCCCACTTTCTCTACCTTGACCAATTCCTGAAGCTGGCGGGAAATTTGAAATTCCCGCCAAAACCTCAGGCTCCGCCTCCTCCCTTTGTTCCGCTGTTTGTTCCTTTGTAGGGGCGGCCATTTTGTGAGTTTTCAGCTTGTTGGCAAAACTTTTTGGGCAATCCCTATAGAGATGGTTGGTTTCACCACAGAGATTACACCGTCTGCCATTGGTACATACCTCAAAAGTGTGACCAATTTCTCTACACCAATTTCTCTACACTTGCCACATACGATTTGGATTACAGGATTACAGGAGGGCGCATCAGGAAAAAAGTTCGCAATACACCACAGCATGGCAGATCTCATTCCTTGTTCTGCTATTCGACACAATAAACGGCAATCCCCAAAAAGGGAAAGCACACCGTTCCTGGAGACACTGCAATACCAGGCCGATGCTTGGAGTGGACGGAGCAAGCCCCGGCTCCAGCTTCGTGATCTAAAAATCCATTTAATATGTAGTCCCGGATGGGGGACGTATCAGATATTAAACTGATAAGAACAGATTTATTTTTTTTATTAAACCAAAGCATACATTCCATCAGAAAGTATAACCATCAATACAACACAATTCTTACTTTTCTCTTATACAATGTGGCTCTTCTTAGAAACAGGCTAAATAGACTGGTGTATAACTTAACCGCTACATTTTAAGAAACAGACAGAATAAACATTTATTCATCAAAGCATTGTATATGTTCTTCAAAAGTGAAAATTCCATTACCCACAAAATAGATATTCCATGAAAAAAGAAAAATAAAACAGAAAAACAAACCCAAGCTAAAAAATTGCCCTTTTGCTTACCCCACTCCAACTTTTGGCAACCCCCCCCCCCCCCCCCCCCCCACACTCTCTTCGTTTTTTCCTCCCCAAAAAAGCATTTAAATGCTTTCACCTCAGTAACTATTTTACTCAACAGTCGCAAAAACAGTCTCTGACGCCAAACGAGGTATTTGCTTTCTTAAACAATCAGTTCTCCATTCCCACATTACATGTTTCCCTTCTGAAACCACCACCCAAATTACTCTTTTTTCTTCCTTTACAAAGCCTTCCAACCCTTCCCCATAGAGTACTAGGTTCTTTGTGATTTTCGGTCCCCCCCAACTTTCCCACCACGTAGTCACTAACTTCCAGAATGTAACTGCCGCCGGACAGGACCAGGAGGTATGCTCTACAGTTTCGTCCTGACCACAGCCAACTGGGCACTTTGGCGACCTCCCTGAGCCATGTCTGTATAGCCGCTCCCTCACAGGCAGCCGACCCAGGGCTGCCAACCAATTTAAATCTTTACAAAACCCAGTCAAATAAGTAGGCTGCAACATGGCCCAACCCACTCTATATGGCGGGACAACTTTCTCTGCCCCTGCCACTTGCTCGTCCCTCAATCTACTGTACAGTTGCCTATGCTGAAGGATCAAAGATTGCTCCAAACACCATGATTTCCCCACTATGAAATCTGCCACCCTCTGATAATAGGCCGGCCTATTTGTTGACCATGGCATTGTTGCCCTCCATGAGCTAATAGATCGCAATGGAAAAGCCAGCCAAAACTGGGCCAAAATCCTTGCATTATGCGCTGCCTCTTGTGTTGCTAATTGGGCAGAAGAGGAAAGAAAAAGTTTATCCATTTTTAAGGTGATACAAGGAACTCCCCTCCCCCCTCCTTCACATGGCAGTACATCTGTGTTCTCGCCACCATTTCAGTACCGTTATTCCAAAGAAAAGAAAAAAACAGCTTCTCCAACTTCCTACCATACAAAAAAGGTACCGGAAAAATATAGGCCAGATAATTCAAACTTGGGAGTAGGTCTGCCCTCACTACTTCCAGCCTACCCCACATCGATAGCCCCCTTAAATTCCACCTAGCTATCTTTGTTTGCGCTGCTTTGAACCTAGCCACCCAGTTCTCCCGAGCGCTATTCTTTCTGAAAAACCTGATCCCTAGGATCTTCAATCCCTCTGCACAAAAGTTATACCCACCTGGCACAACTGTTCTTTCTGCCCACTGGCCTGCAAACATTACAGAAGACTTACCCGCGTTTACACGCGCTCCTGAAGCCTCGCAAAAGCCTTTAATGATTTTGCATACTGTCTCAAAATCCAGATCTGAGGTTAGGAACAATGTCATATCATCTGCATATGCAGACACCTTTGCACACGTACCCCTGCCTCCAGGTAAATGCATGCCTGTCAACGAATCAGCCACCCTCAAGGCTGCCATCAGGGGCTCTAGAGACAGAACATATAGCAGAGGCGACAAAGGGCACCCCTGTCGAACCCCATCCAACTGCTCCACCCTCCCTGAATAATATCCATTTATCCCTATCCTGCTTGAAACCCTACTATACAACAGCTTTACCCATGACCTGAAGACTGGGCCAAACCCCATACGCACCAGGGTGGCCATTAAAAAAGCATGACTTACCCTGTCGAAAGCTTTCTCCTGGTCCAGGCTCAAAATCGCCAAAGGGAGCTGCCGCTGTTCCGCCCAGTACAGAATGTCTCTCACCAAAGCTAGGTTTAAAACGCCTGACCTACCAGGCACTCCGCAAGTTTGGTCTGGCTGCACTACCACCCCAATCACCTTCTTAAGCCGCTCTGTTATCACCTTGGCCAACACCTTGTAATCAGTTGTTAACAAGGTTATTGGCCTCCAGTTTGTTAACTCCTCCTTATGACCTTTCTTGTGTACCAATGTCACCAAACCCATTCTCATTGTCGATGGCAGCTCTCCTCTTTCTATACTCTCCTGATAGACACAGACTAGCTCGGGGCCTATCCAGGGCAAAACGGTCCTATAAAACTCTGCTGGGAGGCCGTCACACCCAGGGGCCGTGTCCCCTTTGAGTGAGGATATCGCAGAGCTTACTTCCTGCAGTGACAAGGGGCCTTCCAATGCTTCCCTCTCCTCCTCTTCCAGAGTTTTCTCTAATGCATCCAAGTACTTGTCCCCAGAGCAACCTGTAGAACCTCTACAACTAAAAAGCTCCCTGTAAAAGCCCTCAACAACTCTCAACATCCCCTCTACAGTTGCTTCAATCCCTCCATCCTTCCTCAAACCCTCTATGAAACTCTGCTTTTGCCGGCTCCGCACGGTGGAGAAGAAAAACCTTGTTGGCCTTTCATCTAAAAGGCGCTTTTGTGCACCTGACCACAACAAAAATGACTTGGCTTCATTCCAGTAAAAATCCTTCATAACTCCCTGAAGGTACCTGGCCCTAGCCCACCCATCCGTTGTTCCCAATGCACCCTCTCCATATAGCAATTGCAAATCCTCAGACCACCTACCTACTTTAGCCCGCCTGCACCTCGCCTTCTCTCTACCCCAACCATGACAGAAAAAGGCCACACGTTCTTAAAAACCTTCCCACCACGCGGCATGAGTCTCAAACAGACTCCGCAGATTTTTCCACCCAGCCACTAAATTATAGAGAGCTACACAGAAGGTTCTGTCCTTTAGAAAGGAGGTGTTAAATCTCCACACACCCCTCCCTCTCTTCATGCCCCCGATCTCTGCCCACACCCCCACTAAACAGTGATCCGAGCACCACATTGGCATCTGTGTATAGTTGTGTAGCTTCACATGTGCCGGGAAGAATAAATAATCCAGCCTGGAAAACTCCTGCTTGCTACTTCGCCATGTATAGGTGGGCTCCTGACCTCCTGCTCCCCGGAAGGAGTCTTGCAAAGAAAACCCAGCAACCAAAAGTGCCAATTCTTTACCCGAATCATTATCAAGGGACATATTAAAATCCCCTCCCATAATTAGCAATCTATTTGTAAACAAGACTGGTGCCAAATTATCTAAAAAACCCTTCCTATCCCCCAACTTACTTGGTACATACACATTAACAAACCGAAAAGCCACCCCTCTCCACCTGGCATCCACCGCTACCACTCTTCCCGGAATCACCACATTAGCAGACTCAATTATGAATTCCCAGGAATAAAATAAAATGCCTACCCCATCCGATCTTACATTCCCTACTCCCCAACAGGAAGGCCCCACCTCCCACCCCGCAGAAAAAACAGATACATCTTCTTTTCCTTGTAAATGACATTCTTGTAAAAAACAAACATCAAAAGGCAACATCTTTAAAGAAAGATAAATTGAAGTCCTCCTCTGTAACATTTTAAGTCCCCTTGCATTTAATGTTGCCACCCTTAAACAAACCATAAAAAAGCAAAAGAAACCTTGAGTCACCCTTCCAAAATTCACATACTCCCCTTACCCAAACTCTTCTTCCCTCTACCTTTCCCAACTGATACTTCCATCCATTCCTCCCCTTCTCCCCTCCCCCCTTCCTCTTCATCTCCTTTGCCCCCTTCCCCCATACTCTTACTCAGAATTGATTTAACCTTTCTCAAGACACCTTCGTTTTCCTTTTTCCCCTTTGCCCCTTCATCCTCTAAACACCTCCCCTCGATATCCATCTCACCTCCCTCTTCCCAGACTTGTCTGGTTCCCCGCTCTTGAGTCTGGAATTTGCTGCATTTCCACTCTCTTTCTCCAGCCCCATCCTCAAAAGGCCTCCGTCGCCTTATACCTTGACCCATGTCAACGTTCAGCACGCCTTCTTGCTGCTGGCCCCTGCTGATTGATGTCTCTGCTGCCTCCTGCTCTGTATCCTCATAGATCCCACAAAGTACCTCGGCCACGTCTATTTCAGACCACACTTGCGATGGTGCCATCTGATGTGCCTCTTCCTCACCTCCTCTTTGTTCTGGCCCATCTCCTATTTCATCTGCTTGCTCCCTCAAGACTTTTCTGTGATTTAAACCTGAGGGCCCCGCCTTCTGGCCATCTCCTTCCTCTGATACATTCATCAGCAGACGTTCAAAATCTGTTTGCAAGTCCGGTCCTTCTTTAAAGAGGCTGACATAAGATCTCTGCCTCCTAGGGCACACTCTGTACAGATGATCTTTTCCCCCACATAGGCTGCAGGTCTTTGGCTCTGGACAGTCTGTGGCCACGTGCTCCATCGATCCACAAAAACGGCACCGCTGGCCAGCACAATCTGCCTTTACATGTCCACGAGCACCACACCTTCTACAATACATTGGCTGACCCGGATAGTGATGAAATCCTCTGTTTGATCCTATGAAAAAGGATCCTGGAGGGTGGACAAGGCCTCCTGGCAATGCTGGATCTGCCCGCAGTTTCACCAAATAACTCCGTTTACCTGTCCAGATGCCAAACCGATCTTTCAGGTGCTCTCCCCCTTTCACTGTCTCGCAGTATCTGGCCAGAAAGGTTAAAACATCTCCATCTTCCACAAAAGGGTTATAAAGGTGAATTATCAAGGGCAAAAAGTCCTGTGCAAAGGCTGGATGCAGCTGGAGGCCCTTCAAACGCTGATGATCTTTCTTCTTTTCCCAAGCCTCAAAAAACGCAGCACAATCTCTTAATTGAAAAAAGGTTAAATCCATAAATCCAGAAGATGAAAAATCTTGCAAACAAAAAACCAAAGAAGCTGGAACTCCAAAAATTTCCCTTAACAGTTCAGTCACCACGAAGTCACATCCAAATCTCTTTTTCACCTCTGCGTCCCAATCCGCTTTGACTTGTAGCCTGACAGTGTTCTTCAGCCGCACCACCATGGTCGGCAAAGGTGTATCCTCTCTCGTTGCATCCATTTGGGTCGATCACACTTGATCTTAGCCAAAAGGCCGAGAAGCGATGCCGCTAAGACGCAGCAGGGAGGAAGCCGGACACGGCGATGCCCATCTCGGCTTTGGTAAGTCTGGGGGACTTAAAAACGCTGGGGGATGGTAGTACCCTCCCCTGTCTGCAACGTCACCGGGCCTCGTCACGCTCGGCCTGACGCTGGCACTGCAGCGACGGAAAGTACGGCATCGCTCGTAACTCCCAAATGGTTCGTCGCAGAGCCACGTGCCTTATGTCATGGGAATCCTTGGCTCGAGCCGAACCAGACGCAGGTCTCAGATTGGCCTCGCAGGTCTCCAGCTCCGTGTCTAAAAATCCATTTAATATGTAGTCCCCGGATGGGGGACGTATCAGATATTAAACTGATAAGAACAAATTTTTTCTTTTGAAAAAGTTTTATTGTCACCATTTTCATATTTGCATTTTCAAACACATTTCGTTTTCAAACACACAGATTATTTTTGTTATTATTTAAATATTCCAGAATACATATAATAAATACACAGTTTTAAAATAAAATAACAATCTTGAAAAAAAAAAAAAAAAAAAAAAAAAAAAACATTTTATGTAACATTGTTTTAAAATATTCCATGTATGTGATGTGTTATAAAAGGTGTTAAACGTTATAAAAGTAAAAAACACAAGTTAAAAATAGTACACAAGCATCTTTTTTGTTCAATAAAACCCATTACATTTGATAAAACACACACAAAAAAAAAAAAACCAGATCAATAGTCTTTAAAAGTCATCTGTTGTGCAAAACCGGGGTGAGTCCTTATCAAGTTATCCTTCACCCCACTCTCCAGAACAGGCATGGGAGATGCTGCTTCATGTGCTCAGCTGAGATCCCCTCTCCTCCGGCCCGCTGGCCCGCTGTTCCCGTAGCCAGAGTGGTGAGGGTGCATCTACGGGCAGCCAGGGTCGGTGCCTGCCGGGACCCTCTTCATGCGACCCTGGCCCCCCCGTCCGAATATCGTCGTCCGGTAACCCTGCAGCATTGATGTTACCTTTAGCTCGCATGCATGGAGGGTTACCGTAACGCGCTTCCCTACCAGCAGGTTTCTGGTGGCCCAGATGGCATCCTTGATGACGTTAAGGGTGAGCCAGAGCGAGGTGAATTCCTGTGCCGTCATGTCCTTCAAGCCCCGGCCCACCCCAAGGATGGCGAGCTGGTACCCAACTGGGCCCCACCCGCTGGTAGGCACGGGAAATACAGGGGGCCGGTCTTGGCCCACAGGTCCCGTGCAGCGCCGCACTCCCAGAGCAGGTGGTGGACAGTCTCCGCGGAAATGCAGCCGGACCGAGGGCAGATGGGGTTTTTGGCCATGGCTCTGGAGTGCATAACCGCCCTGACCGGGAGGATCTCATGAGCCACCATCCATGATAAATCCTTGTGCCTGTTCTGGAGAGCGGGGTGGGCAGCGTTCCTCCAAACTTGTTTGGCCTCACCTAGTGTGAGGCCTGGAACTGGACTCACCGGATCCCGGTCCTGCACAAGAGAGACAAGATGTTTGTGGTTAGTTAAAATGGTGACATCTTGCTGTTCTAAAAGGTATTTCTTTAAAAACTTTTTTATAAATCTATATTCTGGGAGGGGTCTGGGAGGCCTTTTCCGCCGTTTTCCGGTCTCTTTTTGACCACCTCCCTCTTCAATCTCTCCCACTTGGACCCCCACAGGAAATAAAACACCGCCCTCTCTAGGTCCATCAGGAATTCCCTAGGTGGGATAAAAACAGAACAAACAAGTGACATTAGAGGTAAAATAACAGATTTAAATAAAAATTTTACCTTCAATTGTCAACTGTCTTAGTCCCCAAAACCCTAGTCTTTTCCTAGCTTTCCCTAGCAAGTCAGTCCAGTTTTCTCGTCCACCTCCGTCTTTATCAAATTTAACGCCTAAAATCTTAAAATCGTTGTCTTTAAAAACCAAATCAAGTCCTCCTGTGTCCACGTCCCCCCACGGCCCGAAGAGCTGGGCCTCGGACTTGTTTCTATTGAGTTTGGCGCCCGAGGCCCGACCGTACCAGTCAGTCAAGTCCAGTGCTCTTCGTATGTATAAAACGTCCGTGGCTAAAAGAGTTACGTCGTCCATATATAAAGCACAGGTCGCCCTCAGTCCACCCGTCCCAGTAACGTCCAGTCCTTTGATCCATTTGTCCCTTCTCAAGATCTGTGCCAGTGGCTCGATGCAAGCCACATACAGAAGAGGAGATAAAGGACATCCCTGACGGACACCACTGTGTATGTTCACAGCTTTGGAAAGATGCCCATTTATTAGAATTTTGCTGACTATTCCCTTGTACAGCAGTCCCACCCAGGCTTTAAACCTCTCTGGGAACCCCATTTTCTCCAGTACCTGGAAGAGGTACTGGTGTGAGATGCGATCAAATGCTTTTTCAAAGTCTAAATTTAGGACTACTAGTCGAATATTTCTGTCTCTCGCGTAACAGATGGCGTCTCTAATCAGCACTAGGTTGTCTGTTATCTTTCTTCCGGGCACAGCACAAGCTTGATCCAGGTGGATCACGTCCTCTAAAACAGTCGACATGGTGTTTCAGTTTCACTAAAATTGCCCGCCCTTCCCTCACCACAGTGCTATCCTTCAATGTAATGTTTGAATTGTTGATTAAAATAGCGACACCATCGTTCATGTTGAAGTTGGAGCCACTCCATATTGAGGGCCCCATGGTCCACATCTGCTCCCACTTCCTGTAGCTATTTAAAAAGGGCAGAGCACACTCTTGCAATAAAAATATATCTGACTTAAAATTTTTTAAATATGATAAAGCATTCTGTGCTCTCAGGGTGGACCTCACAATTCTCACATTGATTGTAGAGATAGTGAGGGCCATGAGCAGTTTGGTTAAAATGCAGGCACATAAGAGAAGAACACAAAGATAAAAAGACTGCAGAGTAAGGTTAAAATCACGTCACCTCATGTTGCATTTGCCTCTCCCTTTCCCCAGAGATGCCGGGATCAGGGGGGCAAGTGCTCGTCGCCTCAAAGTCCACAGAGAAAGACTCTTGCGGTTCCTTCGGCGACGATGATCTTAGCATAATGTGCAGAAAAGAGATTTCATTTGGAGATTCGCTGGGCCACATACGGTCTAGATCTTCCAAAGAGGAACTATCTAGCCGATGCGCTGCCCTCAGCTTTTTCTCCTCTAATGGAAATAGAGGAGATCTCGCAGACCTTTTCTGCACTTGAGCATTTGGGATGGAACAAACGATTTCACTCCCACTGTCCACCACACTGATCTCTGACACAGTTTCTAGGGAGGAAGCCGTTTCCTCCTCTTCATCCTCCATTTTGTTTTCATCTTGTTGGGGAGTGGCTTCCTCCCCCTCTGCACAAATCGATCTAGACTCCGCCCCTGTGACCGCCCCACTTTCTCTACCTTGACCAATTCCTGAAGCTGGCGGGAAATTTGAAATTCCCGCCAAAACCTCAGGCTCCGCCTCCTCCCTTTGTTCCTCTGTTTGTTCCTTTGGTGGGGCGGCCATTTTGTGACTTTTCAGCTTGTTGGCAAAACTTTTTGGGCAATCTCTATAAAGATGGTTGGTTTTACCACAGAGATTACACCGTCTGCCATTGGTACATTCCTCAAAAGTGTGACCAATTTCTCTACACTTGCCACATACGATTTCTTGGCATGCTTCTGCTAGATGACCCGTTTTCCCACACTTCCTGCATAATTTGGGCATTCCTTGATAGTAAATGTAGCCACAGTTCTCTCCCAACACAATCATTGAAGGTATCTGACTTAGGCCCTGGAATCCGCTTGGATCTTCCCATTGTTTGATGGGAACTCTCCAAGCGCAATTCCAGATGCCATCTTCGTCTACTACCTTGACTGGTTGACTACGAACCGTGCAAAATCTACCCAGCCATACAACAATGTCATCTCCACTCACAGTTTCATTAAACATTCTAACAATCACAGTTTTGAGTGAATTTTCAGAACGCTTTTCAACAGAAAACATTGAGAACTGGGTCTTAAACGCATCAAACCTTTGCCAGAAATCTTGCAACAAGGATGCAGATCTAAAACTAACATCAAAGCCTTTGTTCAGGGGCAGAGTCAATAAACAATTCAAATCCGTAAGTTTAAAATGTAACGCTTCCTGGATTAGCTTCCTGGAGAAGTCAAGACGTGACATCCCCAGGAGCTTGCCATTCACCTCTTTAAAACAAAAGCGCACGCTGTGGTGCCTCCGCACGCCGACACGGGCAGCCGACATGATGGAGGCACCAACAGCCTAGAAACTTAAAACAACAATAAATACAATAATAAATAACCAAATAAATAATTAAAATACCTTACCTTAAAACGTGTTGGAGCCCGAAGCAACAGAGTTCAATGTACCTCTCAAAGTTGTGTGACTCAAGATATAAAAAGATCTCGAGTCAGGAAACCTCCAAGAGGCGATCGCAGTCTCAACCGTCTGACAAGATATGTGATCTTAGCCAAAAGGCCGAGAAGCGATGCCGCTAAGACGCAGCGGGGAGGAAGCCGGACACGGCGATGCCCATCTTGGCTTTGGTAAGTCTGGGGACCTAAAAACGCTGGGGGATGGTAGTACCCTCCCCTGTCTGCAATGTCACCGGGCCTCGTTACGCTCGGCCTGACGCTGGCACTGCAGCGACGGAAAGTACGGCATCGCTCATAACTCCTAAACGGTTCGTCGCAGAGCCACGTGCCTTATGTCATGGGAATCCTTGGCTCAAGCCGAACCAGACGCAGGTCTCAGATTGGCTCGTCGCTCTGACGGAATTTTCGGGTATTTGGGATTTTGTCAAAAACCTTCTTTTGCAACCTAGCGCCAGGTATTTGGCCCAGTCCCACCCAAAGCAGCACAGAAAGCTTCTCTGGAGTCTGCCTGTCAATAACCATCCCAAAAAAGTGCTAATTTCCATTCACCTTGGCGAGGGGACCTCAAAACGTGCTAAGGTGGCGTGTCCGAGATGGCTCGAATGGCTATAACTCCTGGAAGGAATGAGATCCCTTCACCCAAATTGGCACACCTGTGCAGGGGCTTAGTCAGAGGCCAGGTGAAAAAGGGGGCTGCGACAGGCCACTCGGTGGCGCTTTAAGTGACAACAAAATTAATACCAATTGATAAAGGACAACCAAACAACATGGAGACAGCTACAGCTAGGCTGCAGTCAGTCCAATCGACTTTCAAAGTAAGGTCTGTGCTATATTCGAACTGAACCACCCACCAGGGTCCGATTTTTCAAGAGCATAACTGACTTTGTTTCACAGGCGCACAACACATACCTCGCATGTGACAGAACTCCCCATTCTGAAACGCAAAAAAAAAAAAAAACCTGGAAAAAACCTCTTCTGCTTTGTTTCACCAACAATTTCAGGGGAGAGCGCGAACGCAGTCCCCCACTACCATAAATTATGCAGTCGAGATTCCCGCATTTGGGGAATTCGCAGGGGTCAGCATGGCCGGAGTGCAATGGGCAAGCCTCGCCCTGGGTGAACCGCCTCCTTGATCATGGTGTCTCCCCTGCCAGGTAAGTATAAAGGCCCAGGCGGTCAGCCAGAGGTATGATTTGCGTCTCTACCGTCCACACCAACGGTTAGCCCCCCTCCAGGAAAGGATGGACGGGTGCCTTCCGTTACTGGCCTGGAAACTGCCAAGCTCATGGGCCGGTGCTTCCCAACGCCGGTTTTAGATGACTCTCTTTAACCAAACACACCTGATTCGATGCATCACCTCGTCTGTGAAAGACCTCAGGTGGGTGCATCGTTCGTGGAAGGGTCCAAGACCCCAGAAGTGCGCATGAGGAAAAAAGTTCACAATACACCACAGCATCTGCAATGGCAGATCTTATTCCTTGTTCTGCTATTCGACACAATAAACGGCAATCCCCAAAAAGGGAAAGCACACCGTTCCTGGAGACACTGCAATACCAGGCCGATGCTTGGAGTGGACGGAGCAAGCCCCGGCTCCAGCTCCGTGATCTAAAAATCCATTTAATATGTAGTCCCCGGATAGGGGACGTATCAGATATTAAACTGATAAGAACAGATTTTTTTTCTTTCGAAAAAGTTTTATTGTCACCATTTACATTTTTCCCATTTGCATTTTTACTTTCACACACGTTTTTCTTTTCAAGCACACATTAAAACAAGCCATATAATATATAATAAATACACATGGTAAAAAGAAAGAAACAATCATTGTTAAGAAGCATTTGATTAAAACCACAGTGTTTTGCTTGTTTTTAAAAGTCCATATTTGAGGTGTGTTTAAAAGGTGCGGTCGTTTTCAAAAGTCAAATACAAATTAAAAAAAGCAAACAAGCCTCATATGCATGTTAATAAAACCAATAATTTCATTGATAAAACACAATAAAAACACCAATAAAAAATCATCTGTTGTGCAAGACCGGGGGTGAGTCCTTATCAAGTCGGTCTTCACCCCACTCTCCAGAACAAGGACATGAGATGCTACTTTACGGGCTCAGCGGAGATCCCCTCTCCTCCGGCCCGCTGGCCCGCTGTTCCCGTAGCCAGAATGGTGAGGGTGCATCTACGGGCAGCCAGGGTCGGTGCCTGCCGGGACCCTCTCTGTGCGACCCCGGCCCCCCCGTCCGAATATCGTCATCCGGTACCCCTGCAGCATTGATGTTACCTTAAGCTCACATGCATGGAGGGTTACCGTAACGCGCTTTCCCACCAGCAGGTTTCTGGTGGCCCAGATGGCATCCTTGATGACGTTGAGGGTGAGCCAGAGCGAGGTAAATTTCTGTGCCGTCAAGTCCTTCAAGCCCCGGCCCACCCCAAGGATGGCGAGCTGGTACCCGAACTGGGCCCCACCTGCTGGTAGGCACGGGAAATACAGGGGGCCGGTCTTGGCCCACAGGTCCCGCGCAGTGCTGCAGTCCCAGAGCAGGTGGTGGACGGTCTCCGGGGAATTGCAGCCGGACCGAGGGCAGATGGGGTTTTTGGCCATGCCTCTGGAGTGCATAACCGCCCAGATCGGGAGGATCTCATGAGCCACCATCCACGATAAGTCCTTGTGCCTGTTCTGGAGATCAGGGTGAGCCGCATTCCGCCAAACTTGTTTGGCCTCACTTAGTGTGAGGCCCGGAACTGGACTCACCGGTTCCCGGTCCTGCACAACAGAAATGAGAGACTTGTGTTTAGTTAAAATGGTGAAATCTTCACTCTCTAAAAGGTATTTCTTTAAAAACTTTTTTATAAAACTGTACTCTTTAGGCAAGTTAAAAGACACTGGGGTTTTCAAATCTACTGGTAAAATTTTCAAAGTTCTTAGGTAAGACCCCATCCAAAATCGCGCCATTGCAGCCGTCTTGTTTTCTTTGGATGGGGTCATGGCATAACTGATGTGCAAGGCGGTGAAGCGGCTGCCTAAAAACAGGTGGGGGTCTGGGAGGCCTTTTCCACCGTTCTCTGGCCTTTTCTTGACTGTCTCCCTCTTCAGGTGCTCCCACTTGGACCCCCACAGGAAGTAAAACACCGCCCTCTCCAGTTTCATCAGGAACCACCGAAGGGGGCTAAAAACAGAACAGACAAGTAAAATCAGAGGTAAAATCACAGATTTAAAAATTAAAATTTTACCTTCAATCGTCAACTGTCTTAGTCCCCAAAACCCTAGTCTTTTCCTAACTTTCCCTAGCAAGTCAGTCCAGTTTTCCCGTCCTCCACCATCTTTATCAAATTGAACACCTAAAATTTTTAAATCGTTGTCTTTAAAAACCAAATCAAGTCCTCCTGTGTCCACGTCCCCCCACGGCCCGAAGAGCTGGGCCTCAGACTTGTTTTTATTGAGTTTGGTGCCCGAGGCCCGACCGCACCAGTCAGTCAAGTCCAGTGCTCTTCGTATAGATAAAATGTCCGTGGTTAAAAGAGTAACATCGTCCATGAATAAGGCACAAGTCGCTGTCAGTCCACCCGTCCCAGGAACGTCCAGTCCTTTGATCCATTTATCCTTTCTCAAGATCTGTGCCAGTGGCTCGATACAAGCCACATACAGGAGAGGAGATAAAGGACATCCCTGATGGACACCACTGTGTATGTTCACAGTTTTGGAAAGATGCCCGTTTACAAGGAATTTGCTGACTAGTCCCTTGTACAGCAGTCCCACCCAGGCTACAAACCTCTTTGGAAAACCCATTTTTTGCAGTACCTGAAAAAGGTACTGGTGCGAGACTCGGTCAAATGCTTTTTCAAAGTCTAAATCTAGGACTACTAGCCGAATATTTCTGTCTCTCGCATAACAGATGGCGTCTCTGATCAGCACTAGGCTGTCTGTTATCTTTCTTCCGGGCACAGAACAAGCTTGATCCGGGTGAATCATGTCCTCTAAAGCCGTTGACATGCGTTTTGCTAAAATTTTGCTAAAAAGTTTATAATCAAAATTTAAAAGTGTTATGGGTCTCGAGTTTTTTAAGTCAGTCCGGTCACCTTTTTTGTGAAGTAAAGAAACTATCCCTATTCTAAAACTGTCTGGAAGTCTGTCGAGGGTCTCAAACTCTTTAAAAACTGTCAAAAGCTCTTGTCCTAAAATGTCCCAAAATGTTAGATAAAACTCTAGGGGAAGTCCATCCACTCCTGGGGACTTCTCCTTCTTAAAACCTCCAAGAGCTTTTTGGATTTCTAAGATGTTAAAATCTTGGGTTAAAATCTCATTTTGACAGTCAACCCTTTCCTCAATAAAATTTAAAACTTCTTTTGCAGTGTCAAAGTGTACCTTTTTAAAACTATATAATGCCCCATACAATTTTTCCACATCCTCTAAAATCTCTTTTGTTGTGTTAACCTCCCTATCCCCTGTTTTAACCCTGGTTAACCCCCCACCCCTTGTTATTATTTTCTTAAAAATATATCTGGTACACTTTTCGCCTTCTTCTATTTCTCTCTCTTTACTTCTTAAAAGGACCCCTTTACTTTCTATATTGGCTAAAACTGACATTTCTTTTTTTACTTCCTGAATTTCGTCGTTAAATTCAAAACCATTATTTAAATGATTAAAATACCTTTGTAGTCTTTTCTGCAACCCCAACATGTGTTTCTTTTCCCTACTCTTCTTTTCTTTCCCTATCTTTCTAAAAAACTGTCTTGTCCGGTCCTTTACCATCTCCCACCACTGTGCACGTGTATCGTAAAAAAGTCTTGGAGGGTCTGCCATTGGCTGAACTGTTCCCTATATTCTAAAACTATGCCTTGTCTTCCAACAGGAACAGTTCAGCTTCCACAGCCCTCCCCCTACCGTCACACCCATGGGCAGTGAAAGGGTGCAAGACAGCATCATGTGATCAGAGAAAAAGAGGGGGGTTAATGTAGCATCGGTCGGCGGGCAGTCCTTTGTAAAAACGTAGTCGATTCGAGAGGCTTTGGTACCATCACCACTGAACCAGGTGAAGCCCTCCTCTCTTTGATGCAAAATTTTAAAACAGTCGACTAAACTAAAATCTCTGACTAAACCCTGCAATAAAACCGACGTTTTGTCCACTCTAAAATCCTCCCCTACCCTTTTCCTGTCTGTTTTGGATAAAACACAATTAAAATCCCCTGCTACCATTAGGGGGGCCCTACCTAGCATGTGGGGTTGCAAGTCTTCTAAAAGCTCATATCTTTCATTCTTTTCCGTAAAACCATATACATTAATAACATTAAAATCCCTGTCTAAAAGGGTCAGATTTACTAAAAGTGCCCGGCCTTGCCTCACCACAGTGCTGCCCTTCACCAAGATGTTAGGATTATTAATTAAAACCGCAACTCCGTCATTTTTGTTAAAATTTGATCCGCTCCATATGGAGGCTCCTGCGGACCATAGCTCCTCCATTTTCTTGTACCTAGTTAAAAAGGGCAGAGAACACTCTTGTAATAAAAACAAATCTGACTTAAAAGATTTTAAAAGGGACAAAATACTCTGTGCTCTAATGGTGGACCTCACACTTCTTACATTGATAGTAGAGATGGTGAGGGCCATGAGCAGTAGGGTTAAAAAGGTATAAGACATTTAAAACAGAAGACAGTAAAAAGACTACAAAGATATGATTAAAATCATGTTATATCTTGTTGCATTTGCCTTTCCTTTTCCTCAGACGAGCTGGGATCAGGAGGGCAAATGCCTGTCGCTTCAGAGGCCACAGAGGAAACTTCTTGTGGCTCCTTCGGTGACGATGCTGTTAGCTTAATGTGCAAAAAGGAAACCTCATTGGGGGACTCTAGGAGCCACATGCGCTCCAGATCTACCGAATCGGAACTATCAAGCTTATATGCTGCCCTAGATTTTTTCTCCTCCGTTACAATCAGAGGAGACCCCCCAGGTCTTTTTTGCACCTGAGCGTTAGGGAGTGAACACTCTGTCTCACTCCCGGTAGATTCCTGCACCCCATCCGAAACTGTTACTAGTGAGGAATTTGTTTTTTCCTCACTTTCCTCTCCTTCCATGACCATTTCCTGTTCCGTTGCCTCCGCCCCTGTGGCCGTCCCACTTCCTCCTTCCTGCCCAATCCCTGAGGCCGGCTGGGAATTTGAAATTCCCGCCAAAACCTCAGGGACTGCCTCCTCTTTCCTTTGTTCATTCGTTTGTTGCACATGTGGGGCGGCCATTTTGAGCTTGTTGGCAAAACTTTTAGGGCAGTCTCTTGTAGAGGTGGTTTGTTTCTCCACAAAGATTGCACCGTCTGCCATTGGTACAATCATCAAAACTGTGACCAATTTCTCTACACTTCCCACATACTAACTCTTGGCATGCTTCAGCGAGATGACCAAACCTGCAACACTTCCTGCAGAGTTTGGGCATTCCTTGATAATGTATGTAGCCTCTGTTCTCTCTGAGCACAATCATGGAAGGCAGATGTTTCAGGCCCTGGTAGCCCCCAGCGTCTTCCCATTGTTTAATGGGAATTCGCCAGGAGCATGTCCAAATGCCATCTTCATCTAACACTTTGACAGGCTGGCCTCGAACAGTGCAAAATCTACCCAACCAAACACAAATATCATCTCCAGTCACTGTTTCATTGAACATCCTGACAATCAGTTTTAAGTGTGTTGTCAGAAAGTTTTTCGACAGTGAACATGGAGAACTGGGCTTTAACTGAATCAAACCTTTGCCAAAAGTCATTAAGCAGGGAAGCGGTTTTAAAACTGACATCAAATCCTTTGTTTAAGGGCAGAGTCATCAAACAATTCAGGTCGTCAGATCTAAAAGCTAAGGTCTTTTGGGTCAGCTTCCTGGAAAAGTCCATACGGGACATTCCAAGGAGCTTCCCCTCAACCTGCCTGAATAAAAAACGCACGCTGTGGTGCCTCCGCACGCCGGCACGGGCAGCCGACATGATGGAGGCACCAACAGCCTAAAAACTTAAAACAACAATAAATACAATAATAAATAACCAAATAAATAATTAAAAGACCTTACCTTAAAACTTGTTTTAGCCCGAAGCAGCAGAGTTCGATGTACCTCTCGAAGTTGTGTGACTCAAGATATAAAAGGATCTCGAGTCTGGAAACCTCCAAGAGGTGATCGCAGTCTCAACCGTCCGACAAGATACGTGATCTTAGCCAAAAGGCCGAGAAGCGATGCCGCTAAGATGCAGCGGGGAGGAAGCCGGACACGGCGATGCCCATCTCGGCTTTGGTAAGTCTGGGGGACCTAAAAACGCTGGGGGATGGTAGTACCCTCCCCTGTCTGCAACGTCACCGGGCCTCGTCACGCTCGGCCTGACGCTGGCACTGCATCGCTCGTAACTCCCAAACGGTTCGTTGCAGAGCCACGTGCCTTATGTCATGGGAATCCTTGGCTCGAGCCGAACCAGACGCAGGTCTCAGATTGGCTCGTCGCTCTGACGGAATTCTCGAGTATTTGGGATTTTGTCGAAAACCTTCTTTTGCAACCTAACGCCAGGTATTTGGCCCAGTCCCACCCAAAGCAGCACAGAAAGCTTCTCTGGAGTCTGCCTGTCAATAATCATCCCAAAAAAGTGGAAATTTCCATTCACCTTGGTTAGGGGACCTCAAAACGTGCTAAGGTGGCGTGTCCGAGATGGCCTGAATGGCTATAGATCCCTTCACCCAAATCGGCACACCTGTGCAGGGGCTCAGTCAGAGGCCAGGTGAAAAAGGGCGCTGCGACAGGCCACACGGTGGCGCTGTAAGCGACAACAAAAAAAAAAAACCTGGAAAAACCTCTTCTGCTTTGTTTCACCAACAATTTCAGGGGAGAGCGCGAACGCAGTCCCCCACTACCATAAATTATGCCGTCGATATTCCCGCATTTGGGGAATTCGCAGGGGTCAGCATGGCCGGAGTGCAATGGGCAAGCCTCGCCCTGGGTGAACCGCCTTCTTGATCATGGTGTCTCCCCTGCCAGGTAAGTATGAAGGCCAAGGCGGTCAGCCAGAGGTATGATTTGCGTCTCTACCATCCATATCAACGGTTAGCCCCCCTCCAGGAAAGGAAGGGCAGGTGCTTTCCGTTACTGGCCTGGAAACTGCCAAGCTCATGGGCCGGTGCTTCCCAACGCCGGTTTTAGATGACTCTCTTTAACCAAACACACCTGATTCGATGCATCACCTCGTCTGTGAAAGACCTCAGGTGGGTGCATCGTTCGTGGAAGAGTCCAAGACCCCAGGAGGGCGCATCAGGAAAAAAGTTCGCAATACACCACAGCATGGCAGATCTCATTCCTTGTTCTGCTATTCGACACAATAAACGGCAATCCCCAAAAAGGGAAAGCACACCGTTCCTGGAGACACTGCAATACCAGGCCGATGCGTGGAGTGGACGGAGCAAGCCCCGACTCCAGCTCCGTGATCTAAAAATCCATTTAATATGTAGTCCCCGGATGGGGGACGTATCAGATATTAAACTGATAAGAACAGATTTGTTTTTTTTATTAACACCAACACCATTTATTTTTACAACAAATTCACTGTACATCAATACAACATAAATTTACAACATGAGTCCTCTTTCAGCATTGCATAATACTATTCAAAAATCAAAGGTCAAAAGTACATCAAGTTTCAAAAATCAAACAAAAGTAAAAAAAAATAACAGTCATTCTTTCTACTCCACCTCAACCTTCTGCAGCCCTCTCCATACCCTTCTAGTCACCTCATCCCCAAAAAATGTTCTGAAAACTTTAACCTCTGCTGACATTTTCCCCAGCAGTTGTAAAAATAATCTTTCAGGTTCCAAATGAGGAATCTTTTTCCTCAAACACATTGTTCTCCATTCTCATAGAACATGCTTCACCTCTGAGATCGTACCCCATACGACTCTCCTTCGTTGTGCTTCAAAAGCATCTATACCCAGCCCATACAACACTAAGTCTCTTGTAATAATTGGCCCCCTCCATCTCTCCCACCACAACATGACTGACCTCCAGAGCTCTGCAGCTCCTGGACACGACCACAAGGCATGCTCTATTGTCTCTTCTTGGCCGCAACCTGTCGGGCACCTTGGAGACCTACTAGAGCCATGTCTATACAACCTCTCTCTCACTGGAAACCGACCCAGGGCATCTAACCTGTTGAGGTCTTTGCAAAAGCCTATTAAATATGATGGCTGTATCAATATCCAATTAACTTCATATGGCAAATCCGGTTGTCCTACCCCTTCCACTAACTCCTTACTCAGTCTGAGGTGTAGTTTCCTTTGGTCTAGTATCAGGGACTGCTCTAGACACCAAGGCTTACGAGCAATAAAGTCTGCCGCCCTGCGATAATGCTCTGGTCTATTTGTCGACCAGGGATTCGTTCCTTTCCAATTGCCCAAGGACCTCAAAGGAAAAGCCAGCCAAAATTGGGCTAAAAACCTGGCCTTGTGCTCCCTCTCATGGGATGCTAAGCGAGCTGTCCAAGAACAGAAAATAGCCTCCATCTTCAATAGGATGAAAGGGACTCCCCTTCCACCATCCTTCATTGGCCTGTACACCTGCCCCCTAGCAACCATTTCTGTGCTATTCTTCCACAAAAAAGAGAAAACTAGCTTTTCTAACCTTCTCCCAGACCAAAAGGGAACTGGAAAAACAGAAGCTAAATAATTAAGGCTTGGGAGAAGATCAGCCTTTACCACCTCTAACCTTCCCCACAAGGACAGCCCCCTAGAACTCCACCTTCCTATCTTTCTCCGCACTACCTTCAATCTTGCCTCCCAGTTTTCTTTAACTGTCTCCTCTGTAAAATCGGACTACCAGAATCTTCAAATCATCTGCACAAATACTCTACCCTCCTCTTGCTTCTGCTCTTTCAGCCCACTGACCAAAGAACATGAATGATGACTTGCCCACGTTCACTTGTGCTCCAGACACCTGGCAAAACTCCTCCAGGATTTTACCAACCACCTCAAAGTCCCGCTCTGAAGTCAAAAACACGGTTGTGTCATCTGCATAAGCAGCCACTTTGGCACATATTCCTCCACCTCCAGGCAAATGGACCCCCCTAAGAGAAGGTGCTGCCCTCAAAGCCCCCAACAAAGGTTCTAAAGATAAAACATAGAGAAGGGGGACAAAGGACACCCCTGCCGTACTCCCCCCAACTGTTTAACCTTTTCTGTAAAATGTCCATTTATACCTATCCTACTGAATACCTCTCTGTAAAGCAATCTAACCCACGCCCTGAACACTGGACCAAACCCCATGCGCCTCAAGTTTGCCTCCAGATAGGAATGGCCGACCCTGTCAAAGGCCTTCTCCTGATCTAAGCTCAGGATGGCTAAAGGAAGCTGCCTTTGCTCTGTCCAGCTAATTATGTCCCTAACTAGGGCCAAGTTCATAGACACTGACCTACCCGGCACACCACATGTCTGGTCTGGCTGGACAACTGCTCCAATGACCTTCTTAAGTCTCTCTGTCAAGACTTTTGTCAACACCTTATAATCTGTGGTCAGCAAAGTAACTGGCCTCCAATTCCCTAACTCTTCCTTCGCCCCTTTCTTATGCAGCAATGTTACCAACCCTGTTCTCATCGTCTCTACCAACTTCCCCCTTCTAAAGCACTCCTGGTATACTCCCACCAGTTCAGTTCCTACCCACGGCAAAATCACCTCATAGAAGGCAGCTGGAAGACCATCACAACCTGGAGCCGTGCCTTTTTTCAAGGAAGCAACTGCAAAACCAACCTCTTGCAAGGTCAAGGGCCCTTCGAGTGCTCTCCTTTCCTCCTCATCTAAACCCCCAATCAGATTGTCTAACAACTTCCCATATGCTGTGACTGAAGGAGTTCATCACTAAATAACTCTCTATAAAACCCTTCAGCCACCTTCAGCATCCCCTTCCCCGATGTCTGCACCCCCCCCTTCACCCCTCAAACCCTCTATATAACTTTTCCTTTGCCTACCCCGCACTGTTGCAAAGAAATAGCTGGTTGGCTTTTCATCATAGACCCGCTTCTGGACGCTTGAACCTTGCAAAAAGGACTTCGCTTCCTCCCAATAATAATTCTTCATTGCTTCCTGCAGATACTGAGCCCTAGACCATCCATCAGCAGTCCCCAAGGCACCACCTGCCCATAGAGCCTGCAGCTCCTCTGACCACTTACCAACTTTTTTCCGCTTACTTCTTGCCTTCTCCCTGCCCCAATTATGGCAGAAAACTGCAACCCTCTCCTTGAATCCCTTTCACCATTCCCCTTGTGACTGAAACAAACCTCTCAGATTTTTCCAACCGGCTACCAAATTAAAGAGCGCTATACAAAAAACCTTGTCCTTCAGAAAGGAAGTATTGAACCTCCACACCCCTCTACCCCATCTCTCACCTCCCACTTCCACCCATACCCTTACCAGACAGTGGTCTGAACACCACATAGGAACCTGAGTATAGTTAGCCACCTTCACATATGAAGGCAGAAAAAGATAGTCCAAACGCGCCGCCTCATTTCTACTGTTTCGCCAGGTAAAAGTGGGCACCTTCCCTCCTGCCCCCCGAAAAGAATCACAGAGACAGAACCTTGTCACTAGTTGAGCTAATGCACTACCAGAAGCATTGTCCAAGGACACATTAAAATCCCCTCCTAGCACTAGCAATCTATTTGTATATAAAATTGCATTCAAAACTTTCCAAAAACCCCACTCCACCTCACATCTACAACCACTACTCTACCTGGGATAATGACAATGGCAGACTCAATAACAAAGTCCCATGAATAAAATAAGATTCCCACCCCATCTGCATTGACATTCCCCACACCCCAAAAGGAAGGCCCCATTTCCCACCCAGCAGAAAAAATGGAGACATCATTTTCATCCTTCAAGTGGCATTCTTGTAAAAAACAAACATCCCAAGGTGACACTTATAAAGAAAGAAATATTGCAGTCCTTCTTTGTATCATTTTTAGTCCTCTTACATTCAAAGTTGCCACTTTTAAACATGCCATTTAGACAGAAATAAGCTTAAAAGAAAAAAGGAAAAACCCAAGTAGAGGCTCACAAAACCATCACATGCTCGATTTTCACTCTAAACATTTTCCCCTTCCCCTTCCCCTTCCCCGTTACCTCCGTCCAATCTCCTCCTTCTCCTCCCTCACCCGCCACCTTGTTTTGGACTCGTCTGGGTACAGGTTCCTGGAGTTTGCAGCACTTCTTTTCTGGATCTCCAGTCACATCTTCACAAAACTTCCTTCTCCTTAGGCCTTGGCCTGCGTCAGGCCCTATCATGTTCAGTTCCATTTCCATATCTGAGGGAAGCTCCACTTCACCACCTGCAGACCCTGCCTTCCCCAGCTCAGTCTCTTCATAAATGCCACACAGTACCTCTGCCACATCAAACTCTGACCATTGCTGCGAAGGACTTATTTGAAGCTCTGGCCCACCTCCTCCCTCTTCATTCCTTGTTTCCATCACCTGGCCTTTCACCATTTCATCGCCTGCACCCAATCCTGAAGGGCCCGCCTCTTGACTTTCACCTCCACCTGGAACACTCATTAGTAGACCTTCAAAATCAGCCTTCAGACCTTGTCCCTCTTTGAATAAGCTGGCATATGTTTTCTGTCTGCTAGGGCATACCCGGAACAGATAATCTCCTCCTCCACATAAACTGCATGTTTTTGGTTCTGGAAAAGCTGATGCAACGTGCTCTGCAGATCCACAAAAGCGACATCTCTTTCCTGTGCAGTCTGTTTTCAAATGGCCCTGCGCACCACACCTCCTGCAGAACACTGGTTGACCTGCATAGTGCAAAAAGCCCCTGTTTGATCCAATGAAGAAAGACCCAGGTGAATGAACTAAATCACCTGGCGATGCTGTGTCTGTATGCAGCTTAACGAGGTATCTACTCTTTCCAGTCCATATACCAAACTGGTCCTTCAAACGTTCACCTCCTTTCACCGTATCACAGTACCTGGCTAAGAATGTTAACACATCACCATCTTCCACAAAAGAATTGTACAGGTGGATCGTTAGTGCCAGAAAATCCTGAGCAAAAGCAGGTAAGAGGTGCAGGCCGGTTAAGCGCTGGTGATCTTTTTTCTTCTCCCATGCTTCATAGAATGCCACGCAGTCTCTCAATTGGAAAAAAGTCAAATCCATAAAGCCAGAGCTTGAAAAATCTTGCAAACAAAAAATGAAACATGCCGAAACACCAAAAATATCTCTCAACAGTTCAGTAACCACGAATTCTCTTCCAAATCTTCTCTTGACGTCAGCAGCTGCATCCACCTTGACTTGTAAAAGAACAGTATTCTTCAGCCGCACCACCATGGTCGGCAAAAGTGCATCCTCTCTCGTTGGATCCATCTGGGTCGATCACACTTGATCTTAGCCAAAAGGCCGAGAAGCGATGCTGCTAAGACGCAGCGGGGAGGAAGCTGGACACGGCGATGCCCATCTCGGCTTTAGTAAGTCTGGGGGACCTAAAAACGCTGGGGGATGGTAGTACCCTCCCCTGTCTGCAACGTCACCGGGCCTCGTCACGATCGGCCTGACGCTGGCACTGCAGCGACGGAAAGTACGGCATCGCTCGTAACTCCCAAACGGTTCGTCGCAGAGCCACGTGTCTTATGTCATCAGAATCCTTGGCTCGAGCCGAACGAGACGCAGGTCTCAGATTGGCTCGTCGCTCTGACGACATTTTCGGGTATTTGGGATTTTGTCGAAAACCTTCTTTTGCAACCTAGCGCCAGGTATTTGGCCCAGTCCCACCCAAATCAGCACAGAAAGCATCTCTGGAGTCTGCCTGTCAATAATCATCCCAAAAAAGTGGAAATTTCCATTCACCTTGGCGAGGGGACCTCAAAACGTGCTAAGGTGGCGTGTCCAAAATGGGCTTGAATGGCTATAACTCCAGGAAGGAATGAGATCCCTTCACCCAAATCGGCACACCTGTACAGGGGCACAGTCAGAGGGCAGGTGAAAAAGGGCGCTGCGACAGGCCACTTGGTGGCACTGTAAGCGACAACATAATTAATACCAATTGAAAAAGGACAACCAAACAACATGGAGACAGCTACAGCTAGGCTGCAGTAAGTCCAATCGACTTTCAAAGTAAGGTCTGTGCTATAATCGAACTAAACCACCCACCAGGGTCCAATTTTTCAAGAGCGTAAGTGACTTTGTTTCACAGGCGCACAACACATACCTCGCATGTGACAGAACTCCCCATTCTGAAACGCAAAAAAAAAAAAACTGGAAAAAACCTTTTCTGCTTTGTTTCACCAACAAATTCAGGGGAGAGCGCGAACACAGTCCCCCACTACCATAAATTATGCAGTCAAGATTGCCGCATTTGGGGAATTCGCAGGGGTCAGCATGGCCGGAGTGCAATGGGCAAGACTCGCCCTGGGTGAACCGCCTTCTTGATCATTGTGTCTCCCCTGCCAGGTAAGTATGAAGGCCCAGGCGGTCAGCCAGAGGTATGATTTGCGTCTCTACCATCCACACCAACGGTTAGCCCTCCGCCCCCTGCAGGAAAGGAAGGACGGGTGCCTTCCGTTACTGGCCTAGAAACTGCCAAGCTCATGGGCCGGTGCTTCCCAACGCCGGTTTTAGATGACTCTCTTTAACCAAATGCAGAACACTGGATGGGGGACGTATCAGATATTAAACTGATAAGAACAGATATCTTTCGAAAAAGTTTTATTGTCACCATTTACATTTTTCCCATTTGCATTTTTACTTTTTCACACATTTTTCTTTTCAAGCACATTAAAACAAGCAGTATAATATATAATAAATACACATGGTAAAATGAAAGAAACAATCATTGTTAAAAAGCATTTGATTAAAACCACAGTGTTTTGCTTGTTTTTAAAAGTCCATGTTTGAGGTTTGTTTAAAAGGTGCGGTCGGTTTCAAAAGTAAAATACAAATTAAAAAAGCAAACAAGCCTCATATATATGTTAATAAAACCAATTTCATTGATAAAACACAATAACAACACCAATTAAAAATCATCTGTTGTGCAAGACCGGGGGTGAGTCCTTATCAAGTGGGTCTTTACCCCACACTCCAGAAAAGGGACATGAGATGCTACTTTATGGGCTCAGTGGAGATCCCCTCTCCTCCGGCCCGCTGGCCCGCTGTTCCCGTAGCCAGAGTGGTGAGGGTGCATCTACAGGCAGCCAGGGTCGGTGCCTGCCGGGACCCTTTCTGTGCGACCCCGGCGCCCTCGTGCGAATATCGTCGTCCGGTAACCCTGCAGCATTGATGTTACCTTTAGCTCACATGCATGGAGGGTTACCGTAACGCGCTTTCCCACCAGCAGGTTTCTGGTGGCCCAGATGGTATCCTTGATGACGTTGAGGGTGAGCCAGAGCGAGGTAAATTTCTGTGCCGTCAAGTCCTTCAAGCCCCAGCCCACCCCAAGGATGGCGAGCTGGTATCCGAACCCGGGACCCACCTGCTGGTAGGCACGGGAAATACAGGGGGCCGGTCTTGGCCCACATGTCCCGCGCAGTGCTGCATTCCCAGAGCAGGTGGTGGACGGTCTCCGGGGAATTGCAGCCGGACCGAGGGCAGATGGGGTTTTTGGCCATGCCTCTGGAGTGCATAACCGCCCTGACCGGGAGGATCTCATGAGCCACCATCCACGATAAGTCTTTGTGCCTGTTCTGGAGAGCGGGGTGAGCCGCATTCTGCCAAACTTGTTTGGCCTCACTTAGTGTGAGGCCCGGAACTGGACTCACCGGTTCCTGGTCCTGCACAACAGAAATGAAAGACTTGTGTTTAGTTAAAATGGTGACATCTTCACCCTCTAAAAGGTATTTCTTTATAAACATTCTTATAAAACTGCACTCTTTAGGCAAGTTAAAAGACACTGGGGTTTTCAAGTCCACTGGTAAAATTTTCAATGTTCTTAGGTAAGACCCCATCCAAAATCGCGCCATTGCAGCCGTCTCTTTTTCTTTGGATGGGGTCATGGCATAACTAATGTGCAGGGCGGAGAAGCGGCTGCCTAAAAACAGGTGGGGGTCTGGGAGGCCTTTTTCCACCGTTCTCTGGCCTTTTCTTGACAGTCTCCTTCCTCAGGCGCTCCCACTTGGACCCCGACAGGAAGTGAAACACCGCCCTCTCCAGTTTCACCAGGAACCGCCGAAGGGGGCTAAAAACAGAACAGACAAGTAAAATCAGAGGTAAAATCACAGATTTAAAAATTAAAACCTTGCCCTCCATCGTCATCGCCCTCCAGCCTTTTTCTAACTTTCCCTATCATGTCAGTCCAGTTTCCCTGTCCTGCCCCCTCTTTATCAATTTAACACCTAAAATTTTAAAATCATTGTCTTTAATAACCAAGTCAAGTCCTCCTGTGTCTATGTCTCCCCACAGCCCAAAGAGCTGGGCCTCGGACTTGTTCCTATTGAGTTTGGCGCCTGAGGCCCGACCGTACCAGTCAGTCAAGTCCAGTGCTCTTCGTATAGATAAAATGTCCGTGGCTAAAAGAGTTACATCGTCCATGTATAAGGCACAGGTCGCTTTGAGTCCACCCGTCCCAGGAAAGTCCAGTCCTTTGATCCATTTATCCTTTCTCAAGATCTGTGCCAGTGGCTCGATACAAGCCACATACAGGAGAGGGATAAAGGACATCCCTGACAGACACCACTGTGTATGTTCACAGTTTTGGAAAGATGCCCGTTTACAAAGGAATTTGCTGACAAGTCCCTTGTACAGCAGTCCCACCCAGGCTACAAACCTCTTTGGAAAACCCATTTTTTGGAGTACCTGAAAAAGGTACTGGTGCGAGACTCGGTCGAATGCTTTTTCAAAGTCTAAATTTAGGACTACTAGCCGAATATTTCTGTCTCTTGCATAACTGATGGTGTCTCTGATCAGCACTAGGCAGTCTGTTATCTTTCTTCCGGGCACAGAACAAGCTTGCTCCGGGTGAATCACGTCCTCTAAAGTCGTTGACATGCGTGTTGCTAAAACTTTGCTAAAAAGCTTATAATCAAAATTTAAAAGTGTTATGGGTCTCCAGTTTTTTAAGTCAGTCCGGTCACCTTTTTTGTGAAGTAAAGAAACTATCCCTATTCTAAAACTGTCTGGAAGTCTGTCGAGGGCCTCAAACTCTTTAAAAACTGTCAAAACCTCTTCTGCTAAAATGTCCCAAAATGTTAGATAAAACTCTTTTTAAAACCTCCAAGAGCTTTTTGGATTTCTAAGATGTTCAAATGTTGGGTTAAAATCTCATTTTGACAGTCAACCCTTTCCTCAATAAAATTTAAAACTTCTTTTACAGTGTCAGAGTGTACCTTTTTAAAACTATATAATGCCCCATAAAATTTTTCCACATCCTCTAAAATCTCTTTTGTTGTGTTAACCTCCCTATCCCCTGTTTTAACCCTGCTTAACCCCCCACCCCTTGTTATTATTTTCTTAAAAAATTATCTAGTACACTTTTCGCCGCCTTCTATTTCTCTCTCTTTACTTCTTAAAAGGACCCTTTTACTTTCTATATTGGCTAAAACTGATATTTCTTTTCTTACTTTCTGAATTTCGTCGTTAAAATCAAAACCATTATTTAAAAGATTAAAATACCTTTGTAGTCTTTTTTGCAACCCCAACATGTGTTTCTTTTCCCTACTCTTCTTTTCTAACCCCTATCTTTCTAAAAAACTGTCTCGTCCGGTCCTTTACCATCTCCCACCACTGTGCACGTGTATCGTAAAAGTCTTGGAGGGTCTGCCATTGGCTGAACTGTTCCCTATATTCTAAAACTACATCCTTGTCTTCCAACAAGGAACGGTTCAGCTTCCACAGCCCTCCCCCTACCGTCACACCCATGGGCAATGAAAGGGTGCAAGACAGCATCATGTGATCAGAGAAAAAGAGGGGGGTTTATGTAGCATCGGTCGGCGGGCAGTCCCTTGTAAACACGTAGTCGATTCGAGAGGCTTTGGTACCATCACCACTGAACCAGGTGAAGCCCTCCTCTCTTTGATGCAAAATTTTAAAACAGTCGACTAAATTTGTTTTGTCGTTTTGTCCACAATAAAATCCTCCCATACCCTTTTCCTGTCTGTTTTGGATAAAACACAATTAAAATCCCCTGCTACCATTAGGGGGGCCCTACCTAGCATGTGGGGTTGCAAGTCTTCTAAAAGCTCATATCTTTCATTCTTTTCCGTAAAACCATATACATTAAGAACATTAACCCTATGGAGTCTAAGGGTATTTTTGGGGCCTGGAGAAGTTTTGTCATGCCCTGACATTTGTGCTTTTTTCAGTTTCTTATAAATATCTAAATGGGTAAAGTCTAATCTCACTGTAATCAGCACAAACTGGGCTATAATAATATGTGAAATGCATGCATGTACATGATTGTATTTTTGAGAAAAAAAATGTTATGCGTGGTTAGTGAAAAACTAAAAATGTTTAGTTTTTCAAAATCCTCGGTACTCATCTTACTGGACCTTTCTGCTGCTTTTGACACTGTTAATCACCAGATTCTCCTGTCCACCCTCAGAAAGATGGGCATCTCTGGAACAGCACTCCTGTGGGTTAAGTCCTACCTCTCTGACAGATCCTTCAGTGTGTCTTGGAGGGGTGATGTTTCAAAGTCACACCACCTTGCTACTGGGGTTCCTCAAGGCTCAGTACTTGGACCACTTCTCTTCTCAATCTACATGACGTCATTAGAATCTGTCATTCAGAAGCATGGCTTTTCTTATCACTGCTACGCTGATGATGCCCAACTCTACCTCTCATTCCAACCAGATGACCCGACGGTAGCTGCTCGCATTTCAGCGTGTCTGAGTGACATCTCTAGCTGGATGAATGACCATCACCTTCAGCTTAACCTTACGAAGACAGAACTCCTGGTGATTCCAGCTAACCCATTGCTTCATCACAACTTCTCTATACAGCTGGGCTCATCAACCATTACTCCTTTCGAGGACAGCTAGAAACCTAGGAGTTGTGATGGATCATCAGTTAAGCTTCACAGACCACATTTCTACAACTACCCGGTCCTGCAGGTTTGCCTTATACAACATTAGGAAGATTAGACCCTTCCTGTCAGAGCAAGCAACCCAACTTCTTGTCCAAGCTCTTGTTCTCTCCAGACTGGACTATTGTAATGCTCTCCTGGCGGGCCTTCCTGCATGTACTGTCAAGCCTCTGCAATTGATCCAGAATGCAGCAGTGAGGGTTGTCTTCAATGAGCCAAAAAAAGCTCATGTTACTCCTCTCCTCATCAGGTTACACTGGCTACCAGTAGCTGCTCGCATCAAATTCAAGGTACTGATGCTAGCCTACAAGACGACCACTGGCACGGCACCAACTTACCTAAACTCATTGGTTAAATCTTATGTGCCCTCCAGAAGTTTGCGCTCTGCAAGTGACCGACGCCTTGTGGTACCATCCCAAAGAAGTTCAAAATCACTCTCACGGACCTTTTCCTGGACTGTGCCCAGCTGGTGGAATGACCTCCCAATCTCAATTTTTACAGCTGAGTCTTTACTCATTTTCAAGAAACAGCTAAAGACTCATCTTTTTCGTCTGCACTTAACCAACTAACACTAGCACTTTTCCTTTTCCTGTCTTTAAAAAAAAAAAAAAAAAAAAAAAAAACCTACCTATGTGTCCTATACTAGACTAACTGATACTGTTGTTGTTCTCTTGTTGACCTGACTGCTTCTAGTGTTCTCATTTGTAAGTCGCTTTGGATAAAAGCGTCTGCTAAATGATTAAATGTAAATGTAAATGTTTAATCACTTGAATAAGGCCATAAAACACATAAAGAACAATGTTTCCTGGGATTTTTGAGAACTGGAGCTTGTAGTGCTTGTCATATAATTAGAATATCATCAAAAAGTTGATTTATTTCACTAATTCCATTCAAAAAGTGAAACTTGTATATTATATTTATTCATTACACACAGACTGATATATTTCAAATGTTTATTTCTTTTAATTTTGACGTTTATAACTGACAGCTAAGGAAAATCCCAAATTCAGTATCTCCGAAAATTAGAATATTGTGAAAAGGTTCATTATTGAAGACACCTGGTGCCACACTCTAATCAGTTAATTAACTCAAAACACCTGCAAAGCCTTTAAATGGTCTCTCAGTCTAGTTATGTAGGCTACACAATCATGGGGAAGACTGCTGACTTGACAGTTTTCCAAAAGACGACCATTGACATCTTGCACAAGGAGGGCAAGACAAAAAAGGTCATTGCAAAAGAGGCTGGCTGTTCACAGAGCTCTGTGTCCAAGCACATTAATAGAGAGGCGAAGGGAAGGAAAAGATGTGATAGAAAAAAGTGTACAAGCAATAGGGATAACCACACCCTGGAGAGGATTGTGAAACAAAACCCATTCAAAAATGTGGGGGAGATTCACAAAGAGTGGACTGCAGCTGGAGCCAGTGCTTTAAGAACCACTACGCACAGACTTATGCAAGACATGGGTTTCAGCTGTCGCATTCCTTGTGTCAAGCCACTCTTGAACAATAGACAGCGTCAGAAATGTCTCGCTTCAAAAAGGCCTGGACTGCTGCTGAGTAGTCCAAAGTTATGTGCTCTGATGAAAGTAAATTTTGCATTTCCTTTGGATATCAGGGTCTCAGAGTCTGGAGGAAGAGAGGAGAGGCACACAATCCACATTCCTTGAGGTCCAGTGTAAAGTTTCCACAGTCAGTGATGGTTTGCGGAGCCATGTCATCCGCTGGTGTTGGTCCACTGGGTTTTCTGAGGTCCAAGGTCAACACAGCCGTACACCAGGAAGTTTTAGAGCACTTCATGCTTCCTGCTGTTGACCAACTTTATGGAGACGCAGATTTCATTTTCCAACAGGACTTGGCACCTGCACACAATGCCAAAGCTTCCAGTACCTGGTTTAAGGACCATGGTATCCCTGTTCTTAATTGGCCAGCAAAACTCGCCTGAAAATCTATGGGGTATTGTGAAGAGGAAGATGCTATATGCCAGACCCAAGAATGCAGAAGAGCTGAAGGCCACTCTCAGAGCAACCTGAGCTCTCATAACACCTGAGCAGTGCCACAGACTGATCGACTCAATGCCACACCGCATTGCTGCAGTAATTCAGACAAAAGGAGCCACAACTAAGTATTGAGTGCTGTACATGCTCATACTTTTCATTTTTATACTTTTCAGTTGGCCAAGATTTCTAAAAATCCTTTCTTTGTATTGGTCTTAAGTTATATTCTAATTTTCTGAGATACTGAATTTGGGATTTTCCTTAGTTTCCTTAGTCAGTTATAATCATCAAAATTAAAAGAAATAAATATTTGAAATATATCAGTCTGTGTATAATGAATGAATATAATATACAAGTTTCACTTTTTGAATGGAATTAGTGAAATAAATCAACTTTTTGATGATATTCTAAATGACCAGCACCTGTATAAGTGTTTTAACAAGTCTGAAATAAAAAACCCCGATAGTATAGAAAAAGAAAAGAACAAGCTAGTTTTAGAGGCCCTTTTTGTTTTTGCTTTTGTTAATTGTGTATATATATATATAAATTAATACAAAAAGATTAGAGAAGCTAGTATTATTATTTCTTTTTTTTTTTTTTTTTAAGAAAACAAGCAGTAGTAAATGAAAGACAACATATACAAATGACGTATATCACATAACATATTGCGGCTGTGCGATTTGGGGCAAATATCTAATTGTGATTTTTTTTGACAGATGGCTGTGCAGTTGCGATTTTGATTTGATTTTGCAAAGTCAAGCTTTAGCTTAATATTGTCAGTAGTGTGCAGCACAGTATGGGTTTCGTTACCCTGCTGAAAAAAACAAAAAAAAACAATAGAAACCATTACAGAAATTCTTATGGTTTCCATTAAAACAATTACAAAATTACTTTTTGTAGTGTGTTAAGGGCATTATTCCAATATGAATTACTGTTCTATTTATTCCCATCTGCCAGATTACATCCCACCAATAGAATCCATCAAATACCAGTAGACACCATTATAGTTTACATTAAAGCCAATATAATTCCCATTATAACCCTTAATTCCATTAAATTTTCTATTGTGTTTTAGGACAATTTATTCATTTTTAAGTATTTAGGATTTTAAGAACAAGTGGAAAATGTGCTGAATGTTTCATTTCTTCTAAGTGAAATTAGCAATGCAGTTAAACTGAATTTACATTTGTGTTAAAATACAGAGACAAGCGTGAGTTGACACAGGCTGCAGCCGTGCATCAAGCCTTGTCCATATTGCCAGATGCGCTCGTAGAGTCTTGCGGTCTGGAGTATACCGAGTATAAACAAGCATTACGAAACAGGCTTCTGTAAATGGATCCTCTGTGAGACGCGGCAGAGAGGAGTGAGTATGAGAAACATTCAGATACACAGGCTGATTCAGTCTTCTGAATTGGGAGTAGCGAACATGCATTATAAACTTCTTTCAAATTAGAATCTGTTGGGGAGATAAAATGTGCAAGATAACCTATATGTACTAATAAAAACATAAAAAAAAATGTATCTTTTACTCTCCAGTACTGAAAGCAGAACTGATAAGGGAGCCCTTGATACTGTGACACAGCTCTTTTAAATTAACATTACCTTTTTTGCAGTGGCGGTAGTTTGTATGTCCATCTATAGTTGCCATTATCTAAGGTCTTTTGAGTACTGGTATCATCTGAAGTCCTCACAAGTCCTGTGCTGTGCAGTTTCTAATAACCCTGGGATGGACATTTGCAGAAACAGGAAGGCAAAGGGAGAAAGATTAGCATAGCTGCTGTTCATATCATTTCAGGCAATGTGCACTTTTTACTATTTCATCAATGGAGTACATTGAGTACTATTTTTAATCTAGTAGGTTTAAACTGAAATAATTTTTCTAGATCCCTTAATAAACATATTATTTGTTGTCTGTTTTTGGGGAACAGACACAGTCTCTATAGAATGGACTGCATATGCCAGAGTAACATTTAATACATTTTAATAAAATTTATCATAACTGAAACACTGAAAAAAACTGAAAAAAACATCATAACTGTAATTTACACAACCATTCAAGAGTTTGGGGTCTGTAAGATATTTTATGCCTTTATAAAAAATCTTTTATGCTCACCACGGCTCCATTTATTGAATCAAATTACAGTAAAATAGTAACACTGTGACTGTTACAATTCAAAACAACTCTTTTCTATGTGAATATTATGTTAAAATGTCATTTATTCCTTTGATCAAAGCTGTATTTTCAGCATCATTCCTCCAGTCTTCAGTGTCACATCTTCAGAAATCATTCTAATATGATGATTTACTGCTCAAGAAACATTTCTGATTATGATCAATGTTAAAATACAGACGTGCTGAAATATTTCTTTTGGATTCGTTGTTACATAGACTCCAAATATTGAATGTTAGTGTTACATGCATCAAATTGTTCAAAATCATCTGTTTCAAATAAATGCAGGTCTTTTGAACTTTGTATTCATCTGTGAATCCTGAAAAATAAAATGCATCACGGTTTCCACACAAAAAAATGAAGCAGCACAACTGTTTCAACGCTGATAATAAGTTTCTTGAGCAGCAAATCAGCATTTCTGAGGGATCCATGTGACACTGAAGACTGGAGGAATGATGCTGAAAATACAGCTGCACATCACAGGAATAAATTAGTTTATAATGTATTCATCCTAGAAATCCTAGAAAATTTTAAAATTGTAATAATATTTCACAATATTACTCTTTTTACATATTTTAATCAAATAATTACTACAGAGGTGAGCAGAAGATAATTATTACAAATTGTATCAACTTCAAGCTTTTGAACACTAGTGTACTGTATATTTGAGGTTTGACTTACTGTACTAGTCTTGTGGTCAATAGCATCTTTGAGATGTTGTCTTACAGTAGGTTCACTCCGACTCTGCTGGATGCAGCAGGCCATCAGCACTGAAGAATCCAGGAACAAAACAAGCAATTTGACACAGAGCCAACAATATTTAGTCTGCAGTTCCAGGTTTATTAGATTGAAACAAGCTAGAGCAGGTGAAATTCAAAAAATAAATACATAAAATAACAGATTCATTGTGATATATGTTGTGAAAAAATGCATATTAGGTTACTTAACCTTTTCAGCGCTTCCTACATCTCTGTCAGCAGCTCCCTTCAGAAATATCGAAATCTTGGACACTCCCTTCTGTTGTAGAAGGATTATTTTGTCACTCTTGAAATCGCAGAACAGTTTTATGTTTACCATAAAAGATCCAATTTTCGCGCTCCTTGATAACGTGACGTCATCAATAAACAGTAAAGTGTAAATGTTAAGGTTAAATAAATTAAGCAATTTCCAATCATCCATTGAAAGATTACCAACAAAACAGTCAAAAGCTATCATCTACAGATAAAGATTTGATTAAAAATCCATAAACTTTCATAAATAAGAGCACAATATAGTTATCATACCTGACGATACGTCGCCTGAAAACGGTAGAAATGCTAACGGACTTTTTCGAAGACATTAAACCATTCCTATAAAGTAAATAAACAACAGAAGCGAGTCAAATACAAGTAAGAGAAGTGTCAACAACAGTTATAAGTAATATTTGTGTGATTTTATGGACTTAACAGCGAGAAACGGGGTGTTTCCTCATGACATTTGCAGTGTTGCGCTCCGTTTCCATGGCAACTCCATCCGGTCCGCGCGCACGCCCATGTAAGCACGTCACGAATTTAAAGTCACACGCTTACGTTACATAAATAAACATATGAATAAACATGCCCCTTATTTTTTTTTTTCTGTAAGAGGGGGCGCGGCCATTTGTAAATTTAATGTGTCTGGCTTTCGGTGTCATTCCAGCTATATTAGCTGTACAAACAGCTTGTTTTGCTGTTTACTGTTGCAAACTGCTGTATCTTACCATGTTATTTTTAATGTATTGTCTTAATTATGAACGTACTGGTTTGTAGTGCAAACAGTTTTACCGTTTACTGCACTTTGTTCTTCTTGTTATTTCCCTATAACCATGACCATAAGTCTCACACATTCACATACAAGTGCTTGGTGGATAGAATTAGATCACTACATAATTCAAAATGTCATTTAATTATGATATTGCTCATTTAAAATTCATTTTGTAGGTCTATAGCCCAGTGCAAAATGCCAGGCCTGCACATAATAGTGGGACAAAGTGGCACTTTTATAGTTTAAGATTTTGTATTGTTGCTTTTACGAACACTCATATATGTATGTATGTGTGTGTGTGTGTGTGTGTGTGTGTGTGTGTGTGTAAGGTGCATCTTGAAGAAATGTGAATATCATGAAAAAAGTTCATTTTTTTTGTAACTTTTTTTATTAAAAAGTGAAATTTTCATAAATTCTAAAGATTCATATTTTTTTGATGATTAGAGCTTAATTTAATGAATGTAATTATTGCATTTAAAAGTATAAAAAAGGAGTTAAACAAATATTATTTAATTATTTAAAATGATTTTTAAAGAAACTTTGTCCTGTGGTGTGACAGTACAGGTGTCACAATGGAGGACTTTTTTTTTAATCACACCAAAGGACGTTTCAGCCTTTTCTGTCAATTAATGACCTTGCTATTCCAAGCTAACCTCTCATTAGTGGCAAGCAAGACACATTTGCAAATTTTTCTAGGATTATGTAGCTTAACATGCACTTTTTAATAAAAAAATATATAATTTAGGGGTGTCATATTAATGCACAACAAAGCATAAAGCATTTGTAGTGGTTCCGAAAAAGTTCAAAGGACATGGTGTCACACCAGAGGACATGGTACAAAAATGTAAAAAAATCGAATAACATTGCAACTTCATAACAGGTCTGTGTAGGACAAATAAATGTGTGTATGTATTTATATTACGTGTCCTGAAATATTATGGGCGTCCAGTACTCAAAATAGTTTTAGAACCACTGACTGGTAAAGTAAGGTGATCTGCCAGGACGTGTCTTCAGAAAATGGCACATCTGGTCACCTGGTATAGGCCATATCTGGCCCACATACAACAAGCCAGAACTCAACCTAAAACCGGTTTGTCACACATGGGCCGGATCTGGCCCACACGCAACAAGCCAGAACTCAACCTATAACCGGTTTGTCACACATGGGCCGGAATCTGGCCCACATACAACATGCCGGAACTGACACTAAAACCGGCTTGATGTGTGTGGGCCAAATCTGGCCCAATTGACCTCTGCAACTGCCAGAACTCAGCCATATGTGCCATATTTGGCCCAGATAAGGCCCGGAAGTGTATGCTATCAGGGATATCTCTCTCATGTCTCTTCGTTGAGTATTCACGGAGTTACAGTTCATTTTAATGACGTGTTTGTAAATGAAGATCAGCGCAGACAAAGGCTGCAGACAGCACACCTTGTTTGTTATCTTTATTTTATAAGTGCACAAAGTTTTGTTGTTATTATGTCTGTATCCAAAAAAAAGTAGACCCTTTACAGATTCGATTGATGTATTGCTCTTATCTGTACGATTAAAACTGAAAGTGTAATTAAGTTCTTTTCGGGGTTATCAGGAGAAAATGACTCAAAACGCGTATCCTATGGCGTTATATTTTAGTCAAAAGTTATGAGCGTGTAAGACATGCTCACGAGCACATTATGTTATTTCACACGCAAAAATGAACCTTCAGCTGGCATGATAAAAGTAGTCGCGCACAAATTCAACAACCTAGAGGTGTACATGTAGCTGCGAGGGAGCGCCTGGCATACTCTCATAGGTTAACTCTGCTTGTACAGTGGAATCCTGCTCGCGCGAAGCGGGCTTCTGCTCGCGAAGTGCTGTTTTGCTCGCGCAATGGATATCTGCTCGCTCAGCTGATTTCTGCTCCCTCGAGTCTACATGACTTTTGAAAATTTGGGGGCGGAAACCAAGGAGGGCACTGACCCTCTTATGACTGGTCACTTTCACACAGGGACATCCTTGTACCTCGATTGACAGCTCTCATTACAGGAAGCACGGAGTTGGGTTAAGTTACTATGGAAGCATATGGGTAGCATTGAATTTTGCTACATTCATTGCGGGACATTGAATGAAAATGCTATCGTAAGTGTCTTGACTGTGAGTGTTAATGCATTTAAGAAAAATAGCATTTAAATGATAATTTTGCCACAGTTTTTGCTTGAACATGTTATACCTATCTAATCATTTCTGTAATACATTTTCATTTTAATTTTGCATCTTATAAAGCATTACAATTAGTATTCATTTTACATATTAAAACTGGTGTATGAAATGCCAAATGAAAATTATGTAATTTAATTTTCATTTTGCACCAAACGTTGCACAAATGTATTGGAATATGCATTGCCATTTTACATATTGCATTGTCATTTTGCATATTACATTCCAAATTGAATATCGCTACCCATATGCTTCCATAAAGTTACCACCGAAGAAGAGTGGGAATGAATTAGAATGAGTTTTCTAATATACATAAACGTAACTTAACATTAACGTTACATATTTTCTAACTGAATCATAACATAATTGTTTTTACATGTACTTTTACATGTGAAAATAATTATGTTATGATTCAGTTAGCCTAACGTTAGTTGTCTAAGATACAGTTTTAAGATTAAAAGTTTTAAAATGAGTGTCGGGCGATCAGCATCACAAGTGTTGGCTAAGGCGTTAGCTACAGATAACGTTCACATTTATCAACCGATTTCAGAGGTTTGTGATCTACGTGCAGTTAAAAAAAACTTTGCCCCCTTATTTAGTTAGGTTTGGAAAATTATTATTTTCCATAGGAATTGTGAAAGCTAACTTTTGTCTCACTTGTTGATTTTGTTGATTTTTTCGGTTTTCGATTTTTTCATTAGATTAAATGTAGTTGTTTTATTGCTTTCTCTGTGTTCAATCCCAACATTTTTCTTTCTTTTTTCTCTCTCTTTCTTGTGTCTCAGGTCAGAACACAGCTCATTCCCTTTGAAATACTGGGATAAAATCTAAATAATACATCTTTAAACACTAATAATTTACGATCGTTGAGAAAATTGAATAAAACAAGTAAATACAAATAAAAAAGTGACACACTTGTAGTCTGCTTTTCATTTTGATAGCACTATAGCCTGAAGATGAACTCCACAACAAATAATAACACATGTAACTGATGAGGCTTTATGGATCCAGTGAAAATGAAAATATGCACTGATACAGTGCACAGTACAAATATAGTAAAAGTGATATGTTATATTAAAAAGTATATGTAGTACAACTTAAAGTGAATAATATGAAAAGGGAGTACAACGGTACAATAACATACCGGCATGTGATATAATAGATTTATAATAGCATAAATTTATATGTATAATATGTATAATACCATAATAAATAACTGAACAACAATAGGTTAATAATAGCAAGAAGAATATGTAATATCAAGGGTGGAATAATACAGAATAGACAAAAATCAAGAATAAATTAATAGTAAATTAAAGAGTAAAATAAAATATTTTGAAATGTAATTTTAAAATAGTATTTGTGTAATAATTATTTGTGTAATAAAAATTAAGACACAATTTATGACACAACACAAAAAAATTGTTGACATGAGTTCCAAATTGTGTTTAATTAATGAGCTCCTTAAGTATAATATATACATGTACACACACATACAATATATATATATATATATATATATATATATATATATATATATATATATATATATATATATATATATATATATATATATATATATATATATATATATATATATAAAATCCTCTGAATCAATCTCAGCTCAAGATACACATTTTATTTCAGTTTTCAGTTCTGTCTTTCTCTTGGAATAGAGTGGTTTAGTTGTGAAGACAAAACCTGACTAATAAAGATTAATTATCCGCCACTTCCCTCAAGATTTTCTATTTTATTCAATTAATGAGTCAAATAATGTTAAAAACTTGATGATGCTTGACATTTTGTTCTATAATGCACATTACACACACTCATGCAGAAAACACACACATTTTGAAACAGTGGTTTATTTTTCCATGTATGTTAACACATATAAATGTTTGGGTGTGAATGTGTGAGGTTTACCTTGCACAACAAAATCTCAAAGTATAGTTATGTTTATCACAGACCAGAATATGAGATGCTCCCTTCAAAAAACTTTAGATTAATCAAAATTAATAATCATTATAACAACATCACAAGGAGTTCATCATGATATTGCAGCTGGAGTCACTATGAGTTCCTGTGTTTTTCATTTCTAGGCTATTTACATCATGTAGTTTTTGTGTAAAGACACGCAGTACATGATCAGCATTAAACAGCCTGTGCAAAGCTTTTAAAATGCAGTCTATAGTTTTAGAATATGAGCTGGGTCATTCTGTCGATTCATTCAGGGCTGCTCTGGGTTTAGTACAAACACAACACTAGTCTAGGGAGGTATAGTCTTGTCTCTTGGAAATGCAGAGAACAGCTTTCCTCAGCTTTCCTTAAGGCTGTCTTTGTCCTGTTTGCAAATTGCTAAAAGGGAAGAAAAAAGAATACATAGAATCAGTTCACAGTTTTATGAAAAGCAATAAAATCCTTATAATCAAGTGATGATAAACTTAATCGGTAACACTTTTGAATAACGGTCCATTAGTTAATATTAGTTAACTACTTTAGTTAACATGATCTAAGCAAGAACAATCCTTCTACAGCATTTATTAATCTTAGTTGATGTTCATTTCATAATTTACTAATGCATTATTTAAATCAAAAATTGTGCTTGTTAACATTAGTTAATGCAGTGTGAATTAGCATGAACTAACAATGAAAAACTGTATTTGCATTAACTAAAATGAACAAAGATGAATAAATACAGTAATAAATGTATTGTTCATTGTTTGTTCATGTTAATTAATGAATTAACTAACATTAACATTAACTAACTAAAGGACTATTATTCTAAAGTGTTACCACTTAATCTTTGTAAATAAGTAATGGTAGTGAAATTAAAGAGAGAAGCTTTAGCTCCATCATTAATCTAGACAGTCAAAGGGCTCACTCTGTATTTTGTGTTCATAACACCATTTAGTTTATCATATAAACGGCAATATAAGTTAAAACGTAATAAGAATTCATTTAAAATTATTATAAAGTCTCAGCTTTCACTGCTAACTACGTTAGCGATATCGCTAGCTATTATTAATAGTCTGACACTGGTGGTTAATTAAGCTGACAACATAATGTTAAAAATGACCAAAAAACATCGAGAAAGAACAGCTGAGTCTCACATGTGAAAGATAACACCCCGAGATCTGTTTTTATTATCGTGTGACGGTTTGTAGGTGTCCAATCTGAAGATGAGTCAGGTACATTTTCTTCTGTCCTGATGTGAGAGTTATGAGAGTTGCCCGCTCCAATATGGCGGCGACGTTGACGTGCGGTCGAGCGGCCAATGAGGCGTCTAGGTATTTATATGTATATGTACAGAACGAATAGGCTAGCCAGTTACGTTACTTGTTGCTCAAAAATATGTAACATTAATGTTAACTTACTTAACAAAACGTAGGCTTATTCGTTCGCAAATATATACATCGATGGTAATTGATTTAACTATGATCTGCGCAGCATTTTATACGTGCAGAGACATTTTGTATATTAGAAAACTCATTCTAATTCATTCCCACTCTTCTTCGGTGGTAATTTAACCCAACTCCGTGCTTCCTGTAATGAGAGCTGTCAATCAAGGTACAAGGATGTCCCTGTGTGAAAGTGACCAATCATAAGAGGGCCAGTGCCCTCCTTGGTTTCCGCCCCCAAATTGTCAAAAGTCATGTAGACTCGAGGGAGCAGAAATCAGCTGAGCGAGCAGAAATCCACTGCACGAGCAAAACAGCACTTCGCGAGTAGTAGCCCGCTTCGCGCGAGCAGGATTCCACTGTACAAGCAGAGTTAACCAATGAGAGTATGCCAGGCGCTCGCTCGCAGCTACATGTACACCTCTAGGTTGTTGAATTTGTGCGCGACTACTTTTATCATGCCAGCTGAAGGTTCAATTTTGCGCGTGTGAAATAACATAATGTGCTCGTGAGCATGTCTTACACGCTCATAACTTTTGACTAAAATATAACGCCATAGTATCCGCGTTAATCGACTTCAGAGGGTTAAAATCCCTGTCTAAAAAGGTCAGATTTACTAAAAGTGCCCGGCCTTGTCTCACCACAGTGCTGCCCTTCACCAAGATGTTAGGATTTAGCATCCGAAACTGTTACTAGTGAGGAATTTGTTTTTTCCTCACTTTCCTCTCCTTCCATGACCATTTCCTGTTCCTTTGCCTCCGCCCCTGTGGCCGCCCCACTTCGTCCTTCCTGCCCTATCCCTGAGACCGGCTGGGAATTTGAAATTCCCGCCAAAACCTCAGGGACCACCTCCTCTTTCCTTTGTTCATTCGTTTGTTGCCCATGTGGGGTGGCCATTTTGAGCTTGTTCGCAAAACTTTTAGGGCAGTCTCTGTAGAGATGGTTTGTTTCTCCACAAAGATTGCACCGTCTGCCATTGGTACAATCATCAAAACTGTGACCAATTTCTCTACACTTACCACATACTAACTCTTGGCATGCTTCAGCGAGATGACCAAACCTGCAACACTTCCTGCAGAGTTTGAGCATTCCTTGATAATGTATGTAGCCTCTGTTCTCTCCGAGCACAATCATGGAAGGCAGATGTTTCAGGCCCTGGTAGCCCCCAGCGTCTTCCCTTTGTTTAATGGGAATTCGCCAGGAGCATGTCCAAATGCCATCTTCATCTAACACTTTGACAGGCTGGCCTCGAACAGTGCAAAATCTACCCAACCAAACACAAATATAATCTCCAGTCACTGTTTCATTGAACATCCTGACAATCACAGTTTTAAGTGTGTTATCAGAAAGTTTCTTGACAGTGAACATGGAGAACTGGGCTTTAACTGAATAAATTTTTTTCCCAAAAGTCATTAAGCAGGGAAGCGGTTTTAAAACTGACATCAAATCTTTTGTTCAAGGGCAGAGTCATCAAACAAGTCAATGCAAACGAAGGTCTTTTGGATCAGCTTCCTGGAAAAGTCCATACGGGACATTCCAAGGAGCTTCCCCTCAACCTGCCTGAATAAAAAACGCACGCTGTGGTGCCTCCGCACGCCGGCACGGGCAGCTGACATGATGGAGGCACCAACAGCCTAATAACTTAAAACAACAATAAATACAATAATAAATAACCAAATAAATAATTAAAAGACCTTACCTTAAAACTTGTTGGAGCCCGAAGCAGCAGAGTTCAATGTACCTCTCGAAGTTGTGTGACTCAAGATATAAAAAGATCTCGAGTCAGGAAACCTCCAAGAGGCGATCGCAGTCTCAACCGTCCGACAAGATACGTGATCTTAATCACAATATCTTGAAGATGAAGATACAATATCTCTTTACCGATACTTATTATGCACCGAATTATTTTCCCTTTTTTAAACTTTACCAACCCTTCTCCTCTTATAATTAAGTCAGGATTCAAAACAATACCTATTATTACTAACCTTAACAATTGTTGTGTTCTTTTCCAAAAACAATGAGCTAAATAACATTCCCAAAAAACATGTTGCAGAGTCCTGACCCATGGACAACCTCTTGGACATCTTCTAATACATGTGGATCCTTGATTATATAATCTTTCTCTCACCGGCAATCTATTCAATGCTGCCAGCCAATTCAAATCCTTCCTCTCATTACTTAAATCTTTATGTTGAATACATTCCCACTTAATTTTTTTCTTTCTCAATTCTGCTTTTTGTGTTACTACCATTTTTACTTTTAAATCTTGATATAATTGTTTATGATTTTTTAGTAACTCTTCCTTTATACACCCAGGATGTGCTCTTAAAAACAAAATTAACTTTTCATGTTGCCAAGGTCTTTGGTCCTCTATTGTCTAATGGAACAATTTTCCTTAATGGCAAAGCTGCCCACAATTAAAAAATACATGGCTTTAAGCTGCACATTGTCTATTAGTATCTTACATAAAAAGAAAAAAACGTACAGTACTTCTAACTTTAAAGGAATACACACCACCTCTCTACCTCCCTCTTCTACTTCTAGGTACATCTGTTCCCTCTTAACAGGTTCGTACTTCCCTCCCCATATAAATGAAAAGACCAACCTAGTCAAAATTAATTTACTTTTGGTAGGAATTGGAAAGAATAGGGCTAAGTAAATCAAACTAGACAACAGGTCTATCTTAACTACTAACCCGTTCCCCGTAATGCTAAGCTTTCTGCACTTCCAAATATTCAATTTCTTTTTCACCCTCTCAATTTTTTCCAACCCAGTTTAATTCAGTCGAATCTTTATGATTAAAATTTAACCCCCAAAATTTTGATTCCCGTAGGACACACCGAAAAACCGTACCTCACCTCTTTCCTTCCTTTCCACTTTCCACAATACATTAATGATGATTTGGCATGGTTTATGGCCGAGCCAGTAGCTGCACAATACATTCCCAAAATTTGTACAATTTTCTCCAGCCCTCTACCTGTAGATATAAATACAGTTGTATCGTCTGCATACTGAGATACTTTTACCCGTTCACCCAAACCTCTTGGAATGTGTACTCCCTCAATGTGTTGCTCATTCCTTATTCTTTCTGCCAAAGGCTCTATAAACAAGACATATAACAATGGAGACAGTTGTAAGACTGGAGCCGGACCGTCTGGACTGAGGGACGACTTCTCTCTAAGAAACTAAAGGACTTTCCTGATAATTAACATTTGAACACTCTCTTGAATACCCTCCATCATAAATAACGGTGCCATCGAAGATGCACCACACCTAGCAGTTCACACCTCACCATCACACTCCCTCCACTTAGTTTCACTCAGAATTGCCAATAGTATAATATTCTGCATTAATGCTAGTGATATTTACAGTCATGTTTGGTGTCATTTGTATTGTCTCAGGGCAACTGGTACAATGGTCTCAACCTTAGAAAAGTAGATTAAAAGATACAGATCTTAAGAGTTAAGAGATAATTTGATTACTGTAATGGGAGTGACCTTTTCCAGGGTCTTCCATGTAAATTACCTTCTGTTCCCATTTAGGTGTAAACTACCCTGGTCTGGGACTTGACCTAATCAAATTCCAATTGTTAGTTTCTGTCTTCATCTCGGGGGATGTTTGTCTTGGTCTGAGGTATTTAAAGGATTGCAGCAAAAGGATCAGGGCGATTTCTGTAGCCAGAAAGTCCGTAGTGTGTTGTGTGTCTCTTCACTTCATACTATGTATTTTCTAAGGTCAGGTATGCATATTTTACTTTTAGAATCATCTTTGAGAATTTGATGTTTTGTATTGATATGATTTGACGTGTTTCAGTTGGATATGTAATTGGCAGAATGCAGTTGACTGCATTGTTCATGCATGGCCTTCAGCTACTGACTTCACTTGCTAGTGGGTTAGCAGCTTAATAGCAATGAGTTTAATATGGAAACATCCAAATTTCAATAGTCCTGTTTGCATTTTCAAATTTATAATTGTGCTAACCATTGTGTGCATAGAACACACATTTTAGTTATTTGTGCTACTAAAAGTATACATAGATTACTTGAGTTTATTCTTTAAAAAACGCATGACTGATTTACTGTAAGTGTGTGAAACACTTAGGTTTAAGGTTGTAGATGCTACATGCATTCTAGACCATGTGTCTTGTTTGAAATTGGAATAACTGTAATACTGGAATTGCGTAGCAATTTCAAGTTGCATGTGTGTCTATGCTGAGTTTGTTTGTCTCCTGAGTGGGACACTGCTATTTTCCATATAGCTGCAGTTAAGCCATGTACAGGAGCACAGAATTGCCACAATGTGATTCACAATTGTCTTAACAATGAAAATGCTTTCCTCACAACAGGATTTAATACCTCTGAACTTTGCATTTCATCATGCCCTTAACAAAAACCATTGGTATGGAAGCACTTTGAGCCAGATCACACTTCATTCACATTGTCAGGCTGGCTCCCTGTTACAGCAACAGGACTAAATTTGCATCACAATTGTAAAACTTCCTTGTCTTTGTTTGGAGCATGATCACACTGACAGAACCACATAGCCGCACACACACACACACACACACACACACACACACACACACACACACACACACACACACACACACACACACACACACACACAGGGAATTCAGAATTTCCTTTCTAGAACAATTCTAAATCATTTTCTAAGTCACTTCTTAGAAACCTTGGATCTACACAAGTGACTCACATTGGAAGATTTCTGAATGAACAATGTTATTATTATATATACCTTCATAATTATGATTACATTATTATTATTATCATACTTTTATTGATGCATATTATTATTATCATATGTTTTATTGATGCATACCATTTAATCCACCCAGACCAAGTTTATCAAAATTCCACTCTCTATTGGCATAGTAGTAAAAGATCAGGTAATTAAATGGGACCACCTAACTAAATATGACTTTGAAGGGTACTGAGACATTGTTTACCAGTCGCACTTATTGTCATGAAACTCACAAATATGTTGTCTGTACATGTGACACACTACAAACTTTCTCTCCCAATGATACTAAACTCAATCATTACATGGCCATTCAAATGCTGTTCAAGTGTCTCCTACTTGCAGTGGTGCATCATCAGTGAGATTAATTCTTTCACATATGGAAGAATGACCTGCCCCGCTAATCACTCCTTTGCTTGGAGGACTTTTCTATGGGCCAGATCAACATCCTTGATGCAGAGGTCTCCTCATAGTGGCACGATGCCTTCTATGAACACGGGACACAAGCTTTGGTCAAGACGATGGACTTAGTACAGAAAGTCATCCTTCAAACAGAATACCACCTCTCTCAAGCGCAAGTGGAGACAAACTTGGCGCAAAAGACTGCTCAGATTCTGTCTAACTCATCTGCTCGATCGGCTCAGACTTCATACACTTGGTGGGACTGGATGCCTCGAGAATGTGCTATTGGAAGCACACTCATCTTCTCCTTCATGCTCTTCCAATGCTGCTACTTCAGATACCTCATCAGAACGGTAAAGTCGTCCACCAAAGCTATCCTGATTCTCAGTCCCATACAAATACCTGCCTTTCAAAGACTGAAGTGACACCGCCAGAGCCCTTGTGAGTGGCCTACGGTGCCAAAGGGGGAAAACTGTAAGACTGGAGCCGGACCGTCTGGACTGAGGGACGACTTCTCTCTAAGAAACTAAAGGACTTTCCTGATAATTAACATTTGAACACTCTCTTGAATACCCTCCATCGAAGATGCACCACACCTAGCAGTTCACACCTCACCATTACACTCCCTCCACTTAGTTTCACTCAGAATTGCCAATAGTATAATATTCTGCATTAATGCTAGTGATATTTACAGTCATGTTTGGTGTCATTTGTATTGTCTCAGGGCAACTGGTACAATGGTCTCAACCTTAGAAAAGTAGATTAAAAGATACAGATCTTAAGAGTTAAGAGATAATTTGATTACTGTAATGGAAGTGCCCTTTTCCAGGGTCTTCCATGTACATTAACTTCTGTTCCCATTTAGGTGTAAACTACCCTGGTCTGGGACCTAACCTAATCAAATTCCAATTGTTCGTTTCTGTCTTCATCTCGGGGGATGTTTGTCTTGGTCTGAGGTATTTAAAGGATTGCAGCAAAAGGATCAGGGCGATTTCTGTAGCCAGAAAGCCCGTAGTGTGTTGTGTGTCTCTTCACTTCATACTATGTATTTTCTAAGGTCAAGTATGCATATTTTACTTTTAGATTCATCTTTGAGAATTTTATGTTTTGTATTGATATGATTTGACGTGTTTCAATTGGATATGTAATTGGCAGAATTCATATTTACCCGACTGATAATAAATTGTTACATTTGATTTTATTCTGTTTTACTCTGTAATTATTGACTCTAGTAGATTACGTTGAATCCTTGTTAGAGACATGAGCACCCAAATGAACAAGTTAATATAAACTAAAGAGTCTGACTAGAAAAATCAAATGTCAGAAGAATAGGCCTACTAATTAGAAACAGACATACAACCAATTTGCATTCCAACCTAAATTCGAGGTCATACTTAAATGGAGTCAGATTAAATAAATAATGGAGTCAGATTTGAGTGCAACCTAAATTGATTAACTCTACGCACTGAAAGACTGAACACGCAGGAAGCCTTCATCCAGCACCGGATACCTTCCTTGGGCCGAGTGCCTGGACCTTACACAGTGGACATCCCTGCCTCACTCAAAAACCCATTTATCTTCACCCTACTATATACTTTATTATATAGGACCTTTACCCATGAAATAAACCTTTCCCCAACATTCATTTTCTCTAACACTTTAAATAAAAATTCATGATTAACCCTATCAAAGATTTTCTCCTGGTCTAGACTCAGTATGCATAAAGGCAGATCCCTCTCCTCCACCCAGCTAATGATATCTCTTATGAGTAACAAATTAAAGGAACCAGACCTTCCCTTAACCCCACAAGTTTGATCTGGGTTCACTAATACTGCCATCACCTCCCGTAACCTATTTGTTAAACATTTGCTTAGTTGTTAATACAGTTATTGGTCTCCAATTTCTAATATCTTTTTTTTCACCTTTCTTGTGGATTAGGTGTATAACCCCAGTGCTCATAGACCCAATTAGCTTACTTGTCTTATACACCTCCCTGTATACCGACACCAAATCTCTTTTTATTATGTCCCAGAAGCACCCATAAAACTCATTAGGCAACCCATCCCCCCCTGGTGTTTTATTTCCTTTCATGGAAGTAAGGGCTGCTTTAATTTCCTCTTCCTTAATCTCACCTTCTATTCCCTCTCTGTGTTCCTCGGATAAAGCTCTCTTTATACCTCCCAATAATTCCTCTCCCTTCCTCCCATCTACCTCTCTTTTAGAAAACAGTTCCCTTATAAAAGGCACTGACATACTTAAATATGTTTTCTTTCCCTTTAACCTCTCCTTTTTCTGACATAAGCCCATCAATTATTTCCCCTTTTTGTTTCTGTTTTATTGTTTGAAAAAAATATTTAGTTACTTTTTCATCTTTTCCCCTTTCTTCTATCTTTGCTAAAAATGCAAACTCCTTTGTCTTTTTAGTATAGTACCTTTTCATTTTCCCCTTTATCTCCGCAATTTCCTCCTCTCTCACCTCTAACCCTCCATTTCAATTTGCCATTATTTTTTGCAATCTATTATTGTCCCTCCAGACTTCCTTTCTTTCCTGTCTTCTTTTCTTTTCTGTATATCTTATGCAAAAACCAGCAATTTCTATTTTGATACATACCCCACTTTAAACTCTTGCCATAATTTGTAAAAAATCTTTAAATTTCCCTTTTAAAGATGTCATCTTCCAGTAAACTAATATTCATTTTCCAATAACCCTTACCCATATTTACCTCATTATTTACTATTGTGACTAACACCATTTCGTGATCTGAACACCAACATGGTAAAATCCTCAACTCTTTTATTTCTATCCCGTGTTATAAAAAAATAGTCTAGTCTACCTCTATTCCCCCGCGTATTACCCCATGTAAACCCTGAATCGTCTTTATTACCTTTCCTATATGCATCCTGTAAGGAATGCTCTTTTAATTCCTTTTTTAAATAAATCCCTGAAGAGTCAACTTCCCCATTTTTTTCCAAACTATCCAAAGTTATATTAAAATCTCCTCCCATTATTACACATCTATTGGTATCCCACAAAATTGGTAAGTTTTAAAAAAAATCTGATCGTTTACTTCTAACACAGGGTGCATATACATTAATAAAGTGAAATCTATACTCACCCCATCGTGCATCTAAACATTGTAATCTCCCCGGCACCAGTGATACATAGTTCTCTATCATAAATCCATTATTCTTAAACACAATCCCCAGCCCATCCGAATGTACGTTCCCAATACTCCAATATGAAACCCCAGCAGTCCATTCTTTAGTGAAAGTTATTGTATCTTCTTCACCTTTCAGATGACACTCTTGTAGGAATGCCACCTCAAAGTCCATGGATAACAAGGAAAAAAAAGCACCCCTCTTTCCAGCATCTTTCAGACCTCTCACATTGAGGGATACAAATTTCAAGTCCGTTATTTATGAAGATCAGCAGGTAATGTTTCAGCAGGTAATGTTTTCTTTTTCTTTCCATTTCCTTTCCCCTTGTCTGTCCCTTCTATGAACCCAGTGGTCCCTATAAAGAACTCCACATCTTCCCTCGATAGGTAACCACCAGACAGCAACCCTGCCTCCACAACCTCCACCTCCTCCTCCGATGTTGATAAAGGAGGCACTATCAGGGATCCAGGCGTCGATGACCCACCCGAAATCTCAGGTAAGCCCGAAGACTCCTCATCATCCATCCGATGATCCAGTGCACTAAACAAATTTAATATCTCTATCTTGTTTTTTTCCTCGTTTCCTTCTAATTTCCTTTTATTTGCCCTAAGAGCAAACTTCCAAGACTCTTCAGCTCCTTGCTCTTTCTCATCCTCAGTTCTGTCACCCCTGGAAGTATTGGTTTTATGCTGTAAGGTGTCTGGAATCACTGTATCTTGTAACTCACCACCCTCCTCTTCCATTTTCTCCGACTCCTCAATGGCTGGATTCGTTAGCTCAGCTAGGACAAGGCCTGAAACAGAGCTCCTTGCTGAAACCTCTCTCACACCCTCCATTATTTCTGTATCTGAGGGTGAACCTATATGGCTTACTTCCTCATTTTGGCCAGAAGAAGCTCCATGGTATGCCTGTATTTCCTTAATAAAAACCTCAATGGGCCTTAGGTCTCTTCCTTCTTCCCCTCTTGCTGCACTGGCATACGTTCTTTTTCGTTTTGGGCATGTCTTGAAAGATGATCAGTAGCCCCACACTTTGCACACTTTAGGTTTTGGACAATCCGAAGCAGCATGACCCGATATTTACAATTCAGACATCTTATATTGCATTGGTATTCCAAGTGTCCAAATTCCTGACATCTCCTACAATATTGAGGCTGACCAGAATACACTATGTATCCCCTTACCCCTGCAATCTTAAAACTGGCCGGAGGATGATGATAACCCTGAAAACCAGCTGGGTCCTCGATGAGTAACACTTGATACTGCCTTTGTCCATTCCACACCCCGAATCTGTCTCTTCTGTACCTTGCCGTAGATATTATTCTAACATGGTTTCGAAGAAAAGATTCCACCTCTTCATCTTCCATGTTTCCTTGTTCATGTCAAAATCCGGAAATTATTTCTCCCCAAAGACTGCATTCTAAACTTATCTAGAGAAAGCTCACCTTCCTTTTCTCTGAACTTTTCCAAAAATCCCTGGAACAAAATACTCTCTTTCATCGTGACATCAAAAAACTTGTCTTTGCCATTTCTTTGAATTCCAAGAATCCCCAGAGGCTCAATCTTCAACAAATCGATGATGACTTTTTGGATGAATTCCTCCCTTTCTGGCATCTCTTCTTCTCTGGATCCTTCCCAGTAGAGTCTCGTCGTGTTCTTTATCCTTCTCTCAAAAATTCCCTCTGCCATTTCTTCGCCACTCTTTCTCAAAACTTTAGCCACCAAGTACTGCGGTCATGCCACTTGCACTTGATCTTAGCCAAAAGGCCAAGAAGCGATACTGCTAAGATGCAGCGGGGAGGAAGCCGGACACGGCGATGCCCATCTCGGCTTTGGTAAGTCTGGGAGACCTAAAAGGCTGGGGAATGGTAGTACCCTCCCTTGTCTGCAACGTCACCGGGCCTCGTCTCGATCGGCCTGACGGTGGCACTGCAGCGACGGAAGGTACGGCATCGCTCGTAAACTCCCAAACGGTTCGTCACAGAGCCATGTGCCTTATGTCATCAGAATCCTTTGCTCGAGCCGAGCGAGACGCACGTCTCAGATTGGCTTGTAGCTTGACGAAATTTTTGGGTATTTTGGATTTTGTCGAAAACCTTCTTTTGCAACCTAGCACCAGGTATTTTGCCCAGTCCCACCCAAATCAGCACAGAAAGCTTCTCTGGAGTCTGTCTGTCAATACTCATCCAAAAAATGTGGCGTGTCCGAGGTGGCTCAAATGGCTATAACTCCAGGAAGGAATGAGATCCCTTCACCCAAATCGGCACAACTGTGCAGGGGCTCAGTCAGAGGCCAGGTGAAAAAGGGCGCTGCGACAGGCCACTTGGTGGCGCTGTAAGCGACAACAAAATTAATACGAATTGAAATAGGACAACCAAACAACATGGAGACAGCTACAGCTAGGCTGCAGTCAGTCCAATCGACTTTCAAAGTAATGTCTGTGCTATATTCGAACTAAACCACCCACCAGGGTCCGAATTTTCAGGAGCATAAGTGACTTTGTTTCACAGACGCACAACACATACCTCTCATGTGACAGAACTCCCCATTCTGAAAAAAAAAAAAAACCACCGACCCTAATACGCCTTTAAGGCGCAAGGTTAATACCTTCGCCAAAATTTTGTAGTCTGTAGTAAGTAATGTTATTGGCCGCCAATTTGCCAAACCCTCCTTTTTCTTATGCAGGAAGGTCACCAACCCCCTCCTCAAAGACAAAGGCAATTTTTCCCTTCCAAGACTTTCCTTGTAAACTTCAACCAGTTCAGGGCCTACTAAAGGCAAAAAGGACTGATCAAATTCAGCTGGTAGTCCGTCACCACCTGGAGATGTGCCCTTCTTCAGAGACTTAGTTATACCCTCTATTTCCTCCAAGGTGACCTCCTTCTCTAACCCACCTGCCTCCGCTTCCAAGGTTCTATTCAGATAATTCAGAACCCCCTCCGCTGTTGACTCTCTCCTTTTTCTATTCCCAAACAGCTCCTTATAAAAGGCAACTGCCACCTTCAGCATTCCTTCAACTGAGCAAACTTTACCTTCTTCTGTGTTTAAACCTTCCATACTGCTACGCTTCTGCCTGCCCTTCACAGTAGAAAAGAAGAATTTTGTAGGCCTTTTATCTAACACATGCTGACAAATGCCTGATTGCATGAAAAAAATTCCTTGCTTCCCCTCTATAGTGTTCATTTAAAGCCTCCTGCAGGAATTTGGCTTTCTTCCACCCTTGCGCCGTGTTCAGTTGGTTTTGGGAGCATAACACCTGCAATTCTTTAGTCCATTGACATACTTGAATCCGCTTCACTTTCCCCAAAGCTAAACCCCATGCTCTGCAAAAAAAAAAAAAATAACTCTCTCTTTTATACCTTCCCACAACTGGTAGAATTCTTTTAAATTGCATCAGCCGGCAAACAATACACAAAAAACCTTACAAAAAGTTTGATCTTGGAGGTACGTTACATTTAGAGTTGAGCCGGATACTCTGCTGAAACGAGTATCCGGTACGGATAAAGCACTTTTGCCGAGTACAAGTATTATATGAGTAATACGAGTCAATATCTGTGCTCGGATTAAATAAAAATTCTCATTGGGTTACTGACCATGTCTGCGTTCTGTGATAGGCTAGTCACAGTGCCCCTCCCCTACACACATACAGATTTATTGTGGTCACGCTCTGCTCACTCACACACAGAACACTGAGAAGAAAACAGTGCTCTCTCTCTCTCTGTCTGTCCCTCAGTCACTCAGGTTTGCGGGTCTTTTCCGTTAACGTTTAGGTATTCTTCAGCTTCAGGTTTGTTTTTTACTTTGGTTTGTAGTACTTACTTATTAACCAGTAGAGTTTTGGTAAACGTGGGGTTTGTTTAGACGTGGCGCTTGGTAGAATGCGACTCGCGTTGCGTCTCTGCCTGTCGGAGATTTTTTTTTCTTTTTTAAACGTCAGCTGGCTCTAACCAGTTTTTTGACTTCACGCACTCAGTGACACTTATTTCTTGCTGTATTTCATAAAAAATAAATAAAGGTAGTTGTGGTATATAAAACTATATTACAAATGAATTAGCTACACACACACACACACACACACACACACACACACACACACACACACAGTCTCTTTCTCCCTCTTTCTGCCGGTCATCTGAGTTTTTTTTTTTTTTTAACCGTCTGCTGGCTCTAACCAGTTTTTTGACTTCACGCACTGTGACACTTTCTTGCTCTATTTCATAAAAAATAAAGATAGTTGTGGTATAAATAATATTGCAAATTAACACACACAAACATCCCCCCCCTCTCTCCTTCTCTTATGATCAGTGATACAGAATAATGAGTGATACAGATAGTACCTCAGCTGACACTGCACCACCAGTCAGAGTTTGCTTAACCTTGCAGGACAGTGAGGGTCAAATCAGTGGCAATGAAAACAGTGGCAGTGGCACCCACCTTTCCCCCACTGAGACAAATATTGCATCTGGGGATGGATGTCCTCCTCCACTAAAGATCAAGAGGACTTCTGCAGTATAGAACTCGTTCACTGTTTCTGAAAATGATCCATCCAAAGCCATTTACAAGCTTTGCAAGTCCAAGCTAAGCAGAGGTAGAGATGCAAAACATTACAACACAACATCTCTACATAACCATCTGCTATATCCAACATTCTGTGCTGCCTTAAGGAAAAGATGAGAGAGTGGGAAGAGTCTGTTGGTCAGTCTGTCACAATACGGTTTGTTGTTTCAGATAATGCAGCAAAAATGGTGAAAACTTTGACTGAATATGGGCACATCCATTGCGTATCCCATATGCTTCACTTGGTGGTGATCAAAGCACTGGAGAAGGACAGGGTTGTGACATCCCTTTGCTCCAAGGCCAGGAGCATATCTGGCCATGTTCATCGCTCAAGCAAAGCCAGCAACAGACTACATGAGCTGCAAACACAGTTGAACCTCCCCCAGCACACGCTCATAACAGATGTAAAAACCAGGTGGAACTATACGTTCTACATGCTCCAGCGGCTGGTGGAGCAGCGCAGGGCTGTGCACATTATGACACAGGAGTCTAACATGGGTAAAGCTCCAACAATCATCTATCCAAATGAGTGGGGGTTAGCATCAGACATGCTCATTGTTCTTAGTCCTTTTGATGAGGTCACACGGGCACTCTCAAAACACAGCGCCACCATCTCTGAGGTCATCCCCCTCCTACATGGCCTATGCTCCATCATCAGGTCACTGCATGCTGGTGAGGAATCTGAGAATGAATCTGATCAGTTCATGGCTGGTGATGATGATCAGGATGCCACAGTGTCGCTGTTGGACAGTGTTTTCTCTACTTCCTGTTGGCCTTCTGTAGCAAATTGTAGCTCCGTGTAGCTGTTTTTATTTTATTTTTTTCTCTAGAATCTTTATCTTACTATCACTCTCTGTTCTTTAAAGTGGTAAAATATAACTTAATTCACACCATATTTCTGATATTATCGATCAATCTTATCAGATTAACTTTGATCGTTCACTTTTATTTTATTTACGTGAGTGCAGTACACCTGCAAAGCGTTAGCACTCGTTAGCTTGTCATTAGCGTTTTCATTCGAACCTATCGCTGTTTTCTTTTCTCCTCTCCCTCGCTCCAGTTTTTCACAAGTTCATCAAACAACCGCAGTAAGAATATTTCATCAAGCACGGTGAGTAATGGCTTCTCCTATCATTGTTTCTTGCACCTCTTGCCACATGTACAGTTTATCTATCTCTGTCGCTGATGAGGGATTCACATGTGATAAATGCAGGTAAATAGTTAGGCTGACAGAGAAGATTTCAGAATTAGAGACACGCATCCAAACTTTAATTGAGGACAGTAAGAATGTTAGGGCTCTAGATACTGCTATGGATGCGTCTAGCTCAGGGATTCCTGTACATTGTTCGGTTCCGGAAACAGAGCCCCAGCAGCAGGACAACTGGGTGACGGTGAGGCAGCGTAGTCGTGGGTCAAAACACCGCTCTTCTGTTCCGATCAAAACATTAAACAGGTTCTCCCCACTCAGTGATGCACCCACTGAGAAACCTGATGAAAGTGCTCTAGTTATTGGTGATTCTATTGTACGGAACGTGAATATAGAGACACCAGCCACCATAGTCAAATGTTTACCGGGAGCCAGAGCGCCTGACATCTTGGCAAATTTAAAAGTGCTGGCTAATGCTAAACGTAAATACAGTAAGATTGTTATTCATGCCGGCGCTAATGATGTTCGACTTCGCCAGTCGGAGATCACTAAAAATAACATTAAAGAGGTGTGTGAACTTGCAAGCACGATGTCAGACACTGTAATATGCTCTGGTCCCCTCCCTGCTTACCGTGGTGATGAGATGCATAGCAGATTGTCATCACTCAATGGCTGGATGTCTAAGTGGTGCCCACAGAATAACATAGGTTTCATAGACAATTGGACGAGCTTTTGGGGCAGACCTGACCTGTTGAAAAGAGATGGTCTTCATCCCTCCTGGGGTGGCGCCACTCTTCTCTCTAGAAATATGGCAAATAGTCTTAGTGTTTATACTTGACTAACTGGGGCCCAGGTCAGGAAGCAGACAGACTGGCTAAACCGACCGTCTGCTAGCTGCCTCCCGTCACAGAGGTCAGTTAATTCTCAGCACATAGAGACTTTTTCACCTAGATATCACACTATAGAGACTGTGTCTGTTCCCCGAACTAGAAAATACAAAAAACGTCCAAACCAAGTTAAGATTAACAATTTAATTGAGGTTCAACAAATAAAAAACAGAAGCAATATGGATAAACAAATGATAAAGCTTGGCTTATTGAATATCAGATCCCTTTCTACGAAAACACTTTTTGTAAATAATATGATCACTGATCATAATATAGATGTACTCTGTTGGACAGAAACCTGGCTAAAACCTGATGATTACAATATTTTAAATGAGTCCACCCCCCAAGATTACTGTTATAAACATGAGCCACGTCTAAAAGGCAAAGGTGGAGGTGTTGCTTCAATTTATAACAACGTTTTCAGGATTTCTCAGAGGGCAGGCTTCAAGTATAACTCATTTGAAGTAATGGTACTTCATATAACATTATCCAAAGAAACAAATGTTAATGATAAATCCCCTGTTATGTTTGTACTGGCTACTGTATACAGGCCACCAGGGCACCATACAGACTTTATTAAAGAGTTTGGTGATTTTACATCCCAGTTAGTTCTGGCTGCAGATAAAGTTTTAATAGTTGGTGATTTTAATATCCATGTTGATAATGAAAACGATGCATTGGGATCAGCATTTATAGACATTCTGAACTCTATTGGTGTTAGACAACACGTTTCAAGACCTACTCATTGTCGAAATCATACTCTAGATTTAATACTGTCACATGGAATTGATGTTGATGGTGTTGAAATTATTCAGCCAAGTGATGATATTTCAGATCATTATTTAGTTCTTTGCAAAATTCATATAGCCAAAATTGTAAATTCTACTTCTTGTTACAAGTATGGAAGAACCATCACTTCTAACACAAAAGACTGCTTTTTAAGTTATCTTCCTGATGTATCCAAATTCCTTAGCATATCCAAAACCTCAGAACAACTTGATGATGTAACAGAAACTATGGACTCTCTCTTTTCTAGCACTTTAAATAAAGTTGCTCCTTTACGCTTAAGGAAGGTTAAGGAAAACAGTTTGACACCATGGTATAATGAGCATACTCGCACCCTAAAGAGAGCAGCCCGAAAAATGGAGCGCAGCTGGAGGAAAACAAAACTAGAGGTATTTCGTATTGCTTGGCGGGAAAGTAACATATCCTACAGAAAAGCATTAAAAACTGCTAGATCCGATTACTTTTCTTCTCTTTTAGAAGAAAACAAAAATAACCCCAGGTATTTATTCAATACAGTGGCTAAATTAACGAAAAATAAAGCCTCAACAAGTGTTGACATTTCCCAACACCACAGCAGTAATGACTTTATGAACTACTTTACTTCTAAAATCAATACTATTAGAGATAAAATTGCAACCATTCAGCCGTCAGCTACAGTATCACATCAGACAGTGCACTATAGATCCCCTGAGGAACAGTTCCACTCATTCTCTACTATAGGAGAGGAAGAATTGTATAAACTTGTTAAATCATCTAAACCAACAACATGTATGTTAGACCCTGTACCATCTAAGCTCCTGAAAGAGGTGCTTCCAGAGGTCATAGATCCTCTTCTGACTATTATTAATTCCTCATTGTCATTAGGACATGTCCCCAAAACCTTCAAACTGGCTGTTATTAAGCCTCTCATCAAAAAACCACAACTTGACCCCAAAGAACTAGTTAATTATAGACCAATCTCGAATCTCCCTTTTCTGTCCAAGATACTAGAAAAGGTGGTATACACACAATTATATTCCTTCTTAGAGAAAAATGGTATATGTGAGGATTTCCAGTCAGGATTTAGACCGTATCATAGTACTGAGACTGCTCTTCTTAGAGTTACAAATGATCTGCTCTTATCATCTGATCGTGGGTGTATCTCTCTATTAGTTTTATTGGATCTTAGTGCTGCGTTTGACACAATTGACCACAACATTCTTTTGCATAGACTTGAATACTTTGTTGGCATCAGTGGAAGTGCATTAGCATGGTTTAAATCGTACTTATATGACCGCCATCAGTTCGTAGCAGTGAATGAAGATGTATCCTATCGATCACAAGTGCAGTATGGAGTACCTCAAGGCTCAGTACTAGGGCCGCTACTCTTCACGCTTTATATGTTACCCTAGGGAGATATCATCAGGAAACATGGTGTTAGCTTTCACTGTTATGCTGATGATACTCAGCTCTATATTTCATCGCAGCCCGGTGAAACACACCAATTTGAAAAACTAATGGATTGCATAGTCGATATAAAAAACTGGATGACGAGTAATTTCTTACTGCTAAATTCTGAAAAAACAGAGGTGTTAATTATAGGACCTAAAAACTCTGCTTGTAATAACCTGGAACACTGTCTAAGACTTGATGGTTGCTCTGTCAATTCTTCATCATCAGTTAGGAACCTAGGTGTGCTACTTGATCGCAATCTTTCCTTAGAAAGCCACGTTTCTAGCATTTGTAAAACTGCATTTTTCCATCTCAAAAATATATCTAAATTACGGCCTATGCTCTCAATGTCAAATGCAGAAATGTTAATCCATGCATTTATGACCTCAAGGTTAGATTATTGTAATGCTTTATTGGGTGGTTGTTCTGCACGCTTAGTAAACAAACTACAGCTAGTCCAAAATGCAGCAGCAAGAGTTCTTACTAGAACCAGGAAGTATGACCATATTAGCCCGGTCCTGTCAACACTGCACTGGGTCCCTATCAAGCATCGCATATATTTAAAATATTGCTTATTACTTATAAAGCCCTGAATGGTTTAGCACCTCAGTATTTGAATGAGCTCCTTTTACATTATAATCCTCTACGTCCGCTACATTCTCAAAACTCAGGCAATTTGATAATACCTAGAATATCAAAATCAACTGCAGGCGGCAGATCCTTTTCCTATTTGGCGCCCAAACTCTGGAATAACCTACCTAACATTGTTCGGGAGGCAGACACACTCTTGCAGTTTAAATCTAGATTAAAGACCCATCTCTTTAACCTGGCATACACATAACATACTAATATGCTTTTATTATCCAAATCCGTTAAATGATTTTTAGGCTGCATTAATTAGGTAAACCGGAACCGGAAACACTTCCCATAACAACCTATGTACTTGCTACATCATTAGAAGAATGGCATCTACGCTAATATTTGTCTGTTTCTCTCTTGTTCCGAGGTCACCGTGGCCACCAGATCCAGTCTGTGTCCAGATCAGAGGGTCACTGCAGTCACCCGGATCCAGTACGTATCCAGACCAGATGGTGGATCAGCACCTAGAAAGGACCTCTACATCCCTGAAAGACAGCGGAGACCAGGACAACTAGAGCCCCAGATACAGATCCCCTGTAAAGACCTTGTCTCAGAGGACCACCAGGACAAGACCACAGGAAACAGATGATTCTTCTGCACAATCTGACTTTGCTGCAGCCTGGAATTGAACTACTGGTTTCGTCTGGTCAGAGGAGAACTGGCCCCCCAACTGAGCCTGGTTTCTCCCAAGGTTTTTTTCTCCATTTTGTCACCGATGGAGTTTCGGTTCCTTGCCGCTGTCGGCTCTGGCTTGCTTAGTTGGGGACACTTCATCCACAGCGATATCGTTGACTTGATTGCAAATAAATGCACAGACACTATTTAACTGAACAGAGATGACATAACTGAATCCAATGATGAACTGCCTTTAACTCTCATTTTTGCATTATTGACACTGTTTTCCTAATGAATGTTGTTCAGTTGCTTTGACGCAATGTATTTTGTTTAAAGCGCTATATAAATAAAGGTGACATTGACATAAAAGGTGACAGTGGGGCTGGGCCAAGATGTTGCGGCAAGGAAACTGGCAACCAATCTGAGCAAAGAACTAAAATGGCATTTAGAACCAATTTTTGCAATCTCCACTCTCGCTTGCCACTCTCCTTGACCCCCAGATATAAGGCCAGCTGTCTTCCAAACAATGTTGATGTGGAGGCACTGAAGAGGACATTACTCATTAGGATGGAGCTCTGTGACCCTGTGACTACACCTGCAAAAAACACAGAAGAGACACCTGCCACCAGCAGCACTTCAATCTTGTCTTTCCTGCAGAAAAAGAAAACGACTATTCCAATAGAGGACACATTTAACATCAGGTGATGTGGAGGCCTAACTGGCAGATGGGGACATCAGCCTTACCGATGACCCAGTGAAATACTGGTCAGGCAAGCTTCAGTGCTGGCCAAATCTTACACGCTTTGCACTGCAGCATCTCAGTTGTCCACCTACAAGTGTCCAGTCTGAGCATGTTTTTAGCACAGCTGGAAATGTGGTCAGTCCACAGCGTGCAAACTTAGACCCTAGCCATGTGGAACAACTGGTCTTCATTAAAGTCAGTGCAGATCTGAAAAACAGCGTCAGACTATTTGATCAGTAGAACACAGTCCCCCCGCCCCCCCGCCCCCCCTCTCTCTTTCTCTCTCTCTCTCGGTCTCTCTCTTACTCACTCATTCACTCACTCACACACACACACACACACACACATACCTGGTGTGGAAACAAAACAAAAAATCACACTGATTATAAAAAAATTAAAAGTTAAAAAAAGAAAGTTATGTTGAGATGAAAACTCTTGTTCATTATATTTAACTTCTTAATTGCAACCGCATGTGTTGTATTCATTGTTGCAAAACTTGTTCTGTATATAGTTCGTTTGTTATCGTGATCAAAACCATTGATCTGAAGCTCAATGCTGATGCTGTCATGTAAATAGTTTTCTAATCAGCAATAAATATAAAAATTTCTGATTAACCCCTATCAATTGCATGCTTAAAATATCATACCGGTTAAAGCCCCGCCCGTTTTAAGTCAACCAGACCCACTTCCGGGTTAAATCCCACCCACTTTCGGGGTAAGGCCCCGCCCAGTCCGAGTACAGATACAGAGACAGATAATTCATATGGTTAACAGATACAGATACAGATACAGGTAATGCTGTACTCGCTCATCCCTAGTTACATTCATCCTTCACCTTCCTCGACCCCTTTGTCCTGCTTCCACCTCTGCCCCAACCCCAACTAAACAATGATCTGAACACCACATTGGCTGTCGGTTGTAACTAATAACTTTGACAGACTTATATAAATATATAATCTAGGCGCGACGCCTCCTGCCTACTGTTGCACCATGTATACCCTAAACCCTCCCCTCCAGTTGTCTGACCTGAATCTTGTAATCCAAAACTTTTAATAACCCCTGCCAATTCCCTCCCCTGAACTTTTCTCTAGGGACAAATTAAAATCCCCTCCCAAGACCACCAGCCGGTTGGTATACAATAAAGGGAGAATTTTCCCCAAAAAGCCATCCCTTTCCTCTCGCTTACTGGGCCCATACACATTTATGAAATGTAAGGCCACACCCCTCCATCTAGCATCCACAAACATCACCCTCCCTGGAACAATCACCCCAGATGTTTTAACCATCACCTCCCAGGAATAAAATAAAATTCCCACCCCATCCACCCTCGCATTCTGCACTCACCAAAAGGATGGTCCCAAAGTCCAATCCTTTGAAAACCTCTCCGCATCCCCATCATTCTTCAGGTTGTATTCTTGTAGAAACAAAACATCATAACATAATTCTTTAACAGAAAGGAAAACTGCTGTCCGGCGTTCTGCCATTTTCAGACCTCTTTAAATGTAGCCATTCTTATCAGTCCCATTGAAAACCCTTAGCCCCCTTCCAAAGGCCTCTTATCCCCCCCAAAACCATACCTTTCCCCAATTCCACTTTTTATTCATTCCTGTTTCCTACACCTTCTCTTCTTCCCCTTCCCCATTTTACCCTCCTTGAAACCACCTCAGTCCATTCTATGGACTCTGCTATCATTTCTTCCCCTCCCTCGTCCTCTTCCTCTTCCATACTACCATACTAATGGAATGCATAGTCGATATAAAAAACTGGATGACGAGTAATTTCTTACTGCTAAATTCTGAAAAAACAGAGGTGTTAATTATAGGACCTAAAAACTCTGCTTGTAATAACCTAGAACACTGTCTAAGACTTGATGGTTGCTCTGTCAATTCTTCGTCATCAGTTAGGAACCTAGGTGTGCTATTTGATCGCAATCTTTCCTTAGAAAGCCACGTTTCTAGCATTTGTAAAACTGCATTTTTCCATCTCAAAAATATATCTAAATTACGGCCTATGCTCTCAATGACAAATGCAGTAATGTTAATCCATGTGTAGTATGTTCGTGGGAGGAAAGGAAGAGGACAAAGGGGTCGGCTGGACTGCTGATGAATTTATTAAAGGAAAATAACTAAAAGTTCACAAACACCCAATGGTAACTTTTACTCTGACACGTTCGCACAACACTTTCGGTTTACTCCTTCCGGTTTCTGTTTCCGGCTCAGGTCAGCACTCCGTCTCTCTCTCACTTGTTTCCGTCTCTCCTGGCGTTTTATACTCTCTCCACGCCAATTACTGGAACAAGAAACAGGTGATGATAATTTTTGCCCAAACCACTCACTCACCGCTCGTCTCCTGATTCTCTCTCCCGCTGCAGACTTCGCTAAACCACGCCCCCCCTGCCACACCATGCATTTATGACCTCAAGGTTAGATTATTGTAATGCTTTATTGGGTGGTTGTTCTGCACGCTTAGTAAACAAACTACAGCTAGTCCAAAATGCAGCAGCAAGAGTTCTTACTAGAACCAGGAAGTATGACCATATTAGCCCGGTCCTGTCAACACTGCACTGGCTCCCTATCAAACATCGTATAGATTTTAAATATTGCTTATCACTTATAAAGCCCTGAATGGTTTTGCACCTCAGTATTTGAATGAGCTCCTTTTACATTATAATCCTCTACGTCCGCTACGTTCTCAAAACTCTGGAATAACTTAACTAACATTGTTCGGGAGGCAGACACACTCTTGCAGCTTAAATCTAGATTTAAGACCCATCTCTTTAACCTGGCTTACACATAACATACTAATATGCTTTTAATATCCAAAACCGTTAAAGGATTTTTTTGGCTGCATTAATTAGGTTAACCGGAACTGGAAACACTTCCCATAACACCCTATGTACTTGCTACATCATTAGAAGAATAGCATCTACGCTAATATCAGAGCTTTGGAGCTGGGCAGGCAGAAGCAATGTGGCCAGCCACCCCACAAAACCGACAACGCTGTCTTTCGCAGTCTGTTTTAATGTTTCCTTCTTGTCCACATCTCCTGCAATAAAGGGGCTGCCCCGAGTAGTAAAGAAAGCCCTTGTTAGGCCCAATAGAAATGGACCCCGGTGGATGAAAAAGGCTTCCAGGGACTGCTGAATCCACCTGGAGTTTCACAAAAAAATCGCCTCTTTCCAGTCCAGATCCCAAACCGATCCCTCACACGCTCACCTCCTTTCACAGCCTCACAGTGTCTCTCGAGAAAGGTCATTACCTCCGAATCCTCAACAAAGGGATTATAGAGATGGATCGTGAGAGGTAAGAAATCCTGAGCAAACAAAGGTTGCTGGCACAATCCCTCCAACAACTTGTGCTTTTTCTTCCCCCAAGACTCAAACAAACTCACACAATCTGTTAAATTGAAGGTCAGGTCCATAAATCCTATGGCTGCAAAATCCTGGAGGCAAAACACTGATGACACTGTGACATTGAAGACTCCTTTCAAGATGTCCACAACCACAAATTTTCTCCTGAAATTTTCCTTAACCGACTGAACTGCATCCAGCACTTGAATCCATACTGTGTTCTTCAACCGCGCCATCATGGCCGGCAAGGTACCATCTCCTCTCGACGTAGCCATCGCCGCTACACTTGATCTTGGCCAAAAGGCTGAGCAGCAATGCTGCTATGACACAGCGGGGAGGAAGCCGGACATGGCGATGCCCATCTCGGCTTTGGTAAGTCCGGGACACCTGAAACGCTGGCGGATGGTAGTACCATCCCCCGTCTGCAATGTCACCGGGCCTCGTCCCGATCAGCCTGACGGTGGCTCTGGAGCGACGGAAAGAATGAAATCGCTCGTAACTCCCAAACGGTTCGGCGCAGAGCCATGTGCCTTATGACTAGGGGTTGCACGACTACTGATTACTACTAGTCAATTTTTTATTAAAAAAATACTCGAGATACTCGACTACTCGTGGTTCATGCTAGTGTAAATGAAAAGTGAAAATGTAAATGAAAACATAATTTTTTAAATCAATAAATGCTTATTAATTCATAGCCTAATGCAACAATTACATATATAAATTTTTTAAACTATTATGACATTACAAATTTAAATTTTCATCTATCAGCCAGTATTTGTATTTTTGTCTGTAACAATCACATGTTTGATTTGCGCTCTTTTCACTCATAAAGTTTACATTGATTCACTTCACACTCTTAACTTTAGCGGTCTCTGTAAAATATTGAGCTGATCCCCTGGGTCACCTGTTATCTAGCAAAATCCGGAGTGTGCCAGCTTCAGCCGAGTATACAGGCAGAATTATTCCTTGTCTGTTATTCATTTTTGAAGCCATTATCCGTGCCATTCGGAATAAGGTAGTCTATTCGGCTTCAGGCACACCCCTATTTACATATTTTAATTTTACATGCAACATAGATAAGGTTATAGAAAGTAACAGCTCCACACAACATTGTAATCCTAAAATTCACGTCGTACTAGCAAACTTTTTCTATGCATTATGGTTAATGCATGCTCGAGTAGTCGATTGTTTCTGACAGCGCCGACTAGTGGCTCAAATGGCTATAACTCCAGGAAGGAATGAGATCCCTTCACCCAAATTGGCACACCTGTGCAGGGGCTCAGTCAGAGGTCAGGTGAAAAAGGGCGCTGTGACAGGCCACTTGGTGGTACTGTAAGTGAAACAAAAGTAATAAGAATTGAAAAAGGACAACCAAACAAACATGGAGACAGCTACAGCTAGGCTGCAGTCAGTCCAATCAACTTTCAAAGTAAGGTCTGTGCTAAATTCAAACTAAACCACCCACCAGGGTCCGATTTTTCAAGAGCGTAAGTTACTTTGTTTCAAAGACTCACAACACATACCTAGCATGTGACAGATTTCCTCATTCTGAAAAAAAAAAAAATTAGAGAAAACTCTTTCTGCTTTGTTTCACCAACAATTTCAGGGGAAAGCGCAAACACAGTCCCCCACTACCATGAATTATGCAGTCGAGATTCTCACATTTGGGGAATTTATTGGTTTCAGCATGGCTGGAGCACAATGGAAAAGCCTCGCCCTGAGTGAACTGCCTTCTTGATCATGGTGTCTCCTCTGCCAGGTAAGTATGAATGTCCAGGCAGCCACCCAGAGGTACGATTTGCGTCTCTACCATCCACACCAACGGTTAGCCCTCAGCCCCCCTCCAGGAAAGGAAGGACGGGTGACTTCCGTTACTGGCCTGGAAACTGCCAAGCTCATGGGCCGGTGCTTCCTAACGCCGGTTTTAGATGACTCCCTTTAACCAAACACACCTGATTCGATGCATCACCTCGTTAGTGAAAGACTCCAAGACCTCAGGAGGGTGTGTCGTTCATGGAAGAGTCCAAGACCCCAGGAGGGTGCATCAGAAGATAATAAATTCGCAATAAACCACAGCATCTGCAATGGCAGACCTCATTACTTGCTCTGCTATTCGTCACAATAAACGGCAATCCCCAAAAAGGGGAAGCACGCCATCCCTGGAGACACTGCAATACCAGGCCGATGCGTGGAGTGGACTGAGCAAACCCCGGCTCCAGCTCCGTGATCTAAAAATCCATTTAATATGGAGTCTCCAGATGTATCAGATATTAAACTGATAAGAACAGATTTTTTTAATTCGATAAAGTTTTATTGTTTTGCATTTTAACATTTTCACACTCATTTCTTTGTTTGCAATCACACATTTTTTTTTAAATATGCCAGAAAACATAGAATAAATACACACGGTTTTAAAATAAAATACAATCTTTGGTAAAAAAAAACAAAAAACATTTAGAACCATCATATGTAATATTGTTCTTCAAATTCCATGTTTGTGATACGTTTTAAAAGGTGTGAACGTTTCAAAAGTAAAAATACAAGTTTAAAATAGCACACAAGCATAATTTTTGTTCAATAAAACTAATTATATTTAGCTAACCCTAACCCTATAACCCAATACAAAACAAAACAAATTAATAGCCTTTAAAAGTCATCTGTTGTGCAAAACCGGGGGTGAGTCCTTATCAAGTTATTCTTCTCCCCAATCTCCAGAACAGGCATGTGAGATGCTTTTTTTTGGGCTCAGTGGAGATCCCCTCTCCTCCGGCCCGCTGTTCCCGTAGCCAGATTGGTGAGGGTGCCTCTACGGGTGGCCAGGGCTGTTTGGCGGCCGGGACCCTCTCCGTGCGACCCTGTGAGTGAGTGAGGTGAATTTCTGTGCCGTCATGTCCTTGTCCTCTAGGACCCGAACTGGGTCCCACCCGCTGGTAGGCACGGGAAATACAGGGGACCGGTCGTTGCTCACAGGTCCCGCGCAGCACCGCACTCCCAGAGCAGGTGGTGGATGGTCTCCGGGGAACTGCAGCCAGACCGAGGGCAGATGGGGTTTTTGGCCATGCCTCTGGAGTGCATAACCCTGACCGGGAGGATCTCATGAGCCACCATCCATGATAAATCCTTGTGCCTGTTCTGGAGAGCGGTGTGAGCAGCGTTCCTCCAAACTTGTTTGGCCTCACCTAGTGTGAGGCCTGGAACTGGACTCACCGGTTCCTGGTCCTGCACAAGAGAAACAAGACGCTTGTGGTTAATTAAAATGGTGACATCTGGCTGTTATAAAAGGTATAATTTCTTTAAAAAATATTTATAAAACTATATTCTTTAGTGAGAAAAGTGAGAAAAATGAATCAATAGGATATAATAAAGGTTTCAAATAAAAATTGAATGAAATGGAGATAAAAGATTTAAAATACAACAATCAATAAAGATGATGTATAATAAAGATTTAAAATAAAATCATAATAATTAAATCAAAATAAAAACAATCAATAAAGTTGTATAACAAAGGTTTTAAAATAAAATCATAATAATGAAATGGAAATAAATCGATAAAGAAACTGTATAATGATAGGTTTTAAATAAAATATCTAATAATAAGTTTACTCTTAGTACTAGATTAATATTGTACAATTGAATCCTCTAAAACATGTCCTCTCTTACACCCCTCTCTTGCAGTCTCTCTGTCTGTGTGTGTGTGTGTGTGTGTGTGTGTGTGTGTGTGTGTGTGTTAGACACAGCCGCTCCTGACAATTTTGTGAGATTCAACCCCCATCTCTTTACACTCTACCTTTGTGTTAAAACATGTGAACTATCCATACGACGTGACCATTTGTCGTTTTTTCGGGTTATTGTCGGTGATTCGTCAATGTTATCTGTATCGCTCTCTATCCGAAGACGCATCTGTGGACCACGTGGCGCTGGTATTACTTTGCATTCATGTATCTCTCTCTCTCTCCCTCTCATGCATGTGTACACATTTATTCGTCTCCAATCTTATTTTCTTCTTTTAAATGAAAATAAACACATTATACATTCACACACAATATAAAACAAAAAATTTACAATAATTTTACTCATCACTAAAGAAGAATATGGTGTTACGACTAGCTCGTTTTAAAGCCGCAACATAAAAGAGGAACCATAGTTTTTATTATCTTCAATTAGAATAATTACCATTCATTCAAACATTAACATAAGTCTAGGGAAAGGAAAACAAACTAAACAAACTACAACAAAACAAACATTAAAGTTACATGACATAAAGTAAGTATAAGCAAAGGATCAATAAGAATGAGCTGCTCCTGTGAGAGTCATCCCACAGAGAGTGCTGAACCAAATGAAAACTCAAACACTTAAATACTAAACTCTTAACAAGCAATCAATTAACATTTAACAATTAACATGGGGGAGTGACTCAAAACTCCCACAGACTGCCACCATCAGGGAAGAAGTCACTCAGGGTCGTTACAATGGGCTATTGAGGAACCCGGACATGTCATTGACAATTCAATTTGCATTAATTGTTGCAACACATTTTCTACATTATATATAGAACCTTTTTATATCATATTCACATCATATTAATGATTATTGTATCACCCCCTAAACCTACCAACATTGTAAACATTCTAAAGATCATAGTATAATCATAGTATAACTGATCTTTTTCAAAAGATGTTTAATTATTTTTTACTGTACACCTACAGTACCACCACACAATAAAATGCTGCATGCACGTACATTTTTCATTAAATTTAGTTTTTAAGCGATCTGAATTATGACTACCCTATAAATTGAATCATAAACCACATGTACCTTGTTATATCATTATAATATCCATGCCACTATACAAATTTGTATTCTGATAAACCATATAAACAAGCAGACATACACATGAACATATCAAGTTAAAAAGAGACTTATCTCTATTTTAAACAATATGAAAAAATAAATAAAATATACAATTCTATATGACAACATGTTACTAAAGCAGAACATAAATTTTAAACAAGTATTCACCAAGTTTATCAAACTTATAAAACACATCGCAGTAACAGACATGTTACTAAACCAAAGCAAATCATTTATCATACATTTTTAATCATGTATTCAACATATACAACATATACAAACACATTTTAAACATATTTTAAACAAAAAATGGTCATAAACGCTGCTGTCTCGAAATTACAGACATGTACAATCACAATCATGCTGCTCACATATTTATTGATATTCAGACTTTAGCCATTAATACGTTTTAGGATAATGAAAAACACCAATGTGTTTTTTCAAAATATCTCCAGTCCCCCAAAACCCACTCAGACTCCAGGGGTTAAAGAATATGGAAATAAATAATTATATAATGACATCATCATCCTAAAGCAATTCATTCATTAACCAAAAAAAAAAAATATTCAACATTTAAGTTAATCGAATTTATAAAACACATCATACTCTTCTTTTAAAAAGATAACTTATTTTAAATGTGATTATATTTAACATAGTATATAAAATAAACATATCTGATGATAAATATAAAAAGTATCCCTTACATTTTTAGAGTGCTAAGAGATGTCCAAACCTGAATGAAATATTGACAAAATAAAATAATACAAAAAATAAAAAAATTTAAAAAATAAAATAAAATTTTTACAGAATCTCACAGGTCCTAGTAGGGGTATTCTCCTGTATGTGAAACCTGAAGGGGTGCTTCACAGACCCCTCACAGCGAGGGTGGAGTTCCAGACCGTATGATCTAAGTCAATGGGGTACATTATTTCAAAGCTAACATTAATGTAATGTTTAAATAATCAGTACCCCTACTACATCTGATGTCCGCGGTTTCTTAATTCAACAATATGATAATATACACTGTCAGAAAATAAAGTACATAATTGTACCTTTAGGAGTACAATAGCTTGTCACTGGGGCTGTACCCTCAAGGGTACAGCTTTTGTACCCTTGGCATAGGGAACATATTTGTACCCTTGTGTTTTGTACCTTAAGAGACCAGTTTTGTACCTGCGGTGACAATTTTGTACCTTTATTTAACAGAACAAAAACTCACCCTTCAAAAAGGGTGAAAAAAAGGGTATATTAACACACACACTGAATACAAATCTGAATTTACTAAATCCTTTTCTTTTTAAAAACAATGTCTAGCTATAACATAGAAATGATCATCTACTGAGTGAGTGTAATTTGCCTGAATATCCATTTCATCTCCTGGTTTCAGCATAGTCCTTTCTTTAACAGCATGCATGAAAGTGACGCTCATAGGACAAAGGATTCAAAATTTTTCCACAAAGGATCCACATGGTGTCTTTGTTAAAGAGACACTTGATTTGCCAAAACAATGGAATAGACTCAGAATGCAGTACATCTCGACGTCGGTTACTTCTATGCCTGCTTCTGATATTTTTTGAAGGACCTCCTTGGTTGAAAGCCCTTCAAGAACCAGAGGTGGGAAGTTCAGGGGCCAAAGATTAAAAGTCCTGCCATATTTTTGTTCCACCCATGAACTCAGCAGCCGATTTCACCAGAGGAGGAACTAAGTCATTCCTTCCAAGTCACAAACGTGTCTTGAGTCAAATCCCAGGTCCTCAAAGAGTTAATGAGATAATTAAGTGACTAATTAAATGGTGATTGTGCATTAATGATTAACACCTGCTGTTATTGAGCATTACAGAGGATCAGATGTTGATGTTTTATGTACCATATGCCAAGGGTACAAAAGCTGTACCCTTGTGGGTACACTCTCAGAAAATAAAGTACATAATTGTATCTTTAGGGGTACAATAGCTTGTCACTGGGGCTGTACCCTCAAGGGTACAGCTTTGTACCCTTGGCATAGGGTACAAATTTATACCCTTGTCATTTGTACCTTAAGAGACCAGTTTTGTACAGAGGTGGGAAGTCCAGGGGCCAAAGAGTAAAAGTCCAGCAGCCGATTTCACCAGAGGAACCAAGTCATTCCTTCCAAGTCACAAACGACTCTCAAATTAAATCCCAAGTCCTCAAAGATTTAAATTTAATGAGATAATTAAGTGACTATTGAATGTGCATTAGTGATTAACACCTGCTGTTATTGAGAATTACAGAGGATCAGATGTTGATGTTTTATTGGTTAAAATGATGCCACCATCATGGAGATCAGTGTTTGGTTTAGTTGTGCTCTTGACCCTTGACTAGTTTTGCTAGATCTCTCTCTGTAGCTCTGCATGGGGTGTTGTGGAGAAGACAGAACTGTGACATATGAAGAACATATAGTTACAATGAGCTGGTTTATCTATATCTCATATGTTTTTGTTTTCTTTCTTATCACATGTCTAGGGTTTGAATAATTCCAGTGACACTACAGCATGCACACAAAAAAGCATTGCTCTAATATTTACAGGATATGGATTTTTTATTTGTAACACATATAGAAGTTTGAACTCCATTGCTTTTTAGACACACACACATATATCAAGAACCAGCATATGAATCTCTACAATGGTGACAATCAACAAAATGCTTCATGTTGCAATACATGAATTACTCCCATAATGCACTGCAGTATGAATAATAATTTTCACCACTGTTGAGGATCACATGATAAATGTTCATGGCTAAATGCCTTATTCCAAAATGTTTTTTTTTTCTTAATATTGAAGCGTTATAAAGTGTTATATGGTGGCATTTGCATAATGAGATCTCTCTCGTTTTTGAGAAAGTGACATACAGTTAAGTATGGTGATCCGTACTCAGAATTCGTATTCCTTATTTAACCCATCCAAAGTGCACAGACAGAGCAGTGAATACACGGCGTTCTCTCTAACGACTAAGCCACGAACTCTTCTCGAATAATCAAGAAATTTTATCAAGATCATACAGTCATCATAAGCATAAGACATCTGCTAGATCAAGAGTTGTATCAGCATTGCACAAATGTTTGCTGCAAAACAATAATTCAATTGTTTAGAAGCAACTTTTTAAACACTGCTTAAAGGCTCAAGAGCTCAACTGAACCAAATACTCACCACAATTATGGTGGCAAAGTTTTTTTTTTTTCAATTGATTTCATGCAAGGCTGTGCTTAAAGTCAGTTGTAGTTCTTGTGTTTCTCTTTTCTTCAGTGATGTTGATTGTAAACAGCAGGTGTTCATCACTAATGCATTTTCATTTAATTAGTCACTTAATTATCTCATTAACTTTAACTCTTTGAGGACATGGGATTTGACTCAAGACTTGTTTGTGACTTGGAAGGAATGACTTGGTTCCTCCTCGGAAGAAATCATCTGCTGAGTTCATGGGTGGAGCAAAAATATGGCAGGACTTTTACTCTTTGGCCCCTGGACTACCCAAATCTGGTAAGAACCATGCAAAACCGTGCTATGACTTCGTCTCCGCCAAAAGAGAGAAACAGAAGAACCGGACGTTCTTTTAAATTGAGATTCAAGCAGCCAATCAGGGCTGGCTCTACAAATTGTACCTTAACCTTTAAAAGAAATGGTACACATATGTACCTTTTAATGTTTGGGAACATATATGTACCTTTTTGACCCTCAAAAAGGTACATACATGTACCTTGAGGTCCAATAATAAGCCCTATGGGGTACGTTAGTGTAGATTGTACCTTGGGGGACAGAAATGGACTCCTACTGTACCCCTATTTCTGACAGTGTATATTACCTAAAATATTAATATTTTTATATAATATTATATAATAAATAATGATTTATATCATATTATATCATATCATATATATGATTATATTATATTAGATGTGTTATGCATTAATCACTTTAGATTATTATCTCTCTCTCTCTCTCTCTCTCTCACACACACACACACACACACACACATAAAATATTAAAATGACCACCTGCACATCTAACGGCTGTAGTTATATTTTATATATTTTATATTAAAAGTATCCTTACAATCCATATTATATTCTTTATTTAAAACAATATATTTAACTGGCAGTATTCCCCCAACGTGTGTTTTCCATCAGTTGTTTGGCCTTCAGCCTTTTTACGTAGTGCTTTTCATTTACTGTAAGATCGCTTTACACTAGTGTAATGAAAGTTAACTTTTCTTAAAGTTTATAGGTGTATTTTACTGTATCCGCATCCTTCTATTTATGTTCTATACTGTAAGAATCACTGACTACCAAAAGGATTCCTATTTCACTGTAGAAATAACTTAAATTTATTAGTTTTAGTTAAATTTATAAATAAATGTATTAGAAAAATCTACTTAAAATATTGTTACACCAACTAATACATTTGTTCATTGGGATACTCAAATATGTTATGATTGTCAACTAAAGATTTTAAGGTAACACTGCTTAAAATTGCATGTTACATTTACTCAAGGAAAGGGATGCAAAAATGATGCATTATTTTAAGTAAATACCATATTGATTTTTTTTCAGTGCAGTTTAACACTTTCAACTGAAACACATCTCATCATTGCGGTCAAAATTAGAAATTCAGGTTTGAGGTTGTTAAACTTCGACACTATATATAAAAAATAAACTAATGTTGTGCACACAGAATACCTGTATAACAGAATCACTAAGAAAATCAGCATATGAATGTGGAAATTCCCGATCGTGACCATTTGGGTATATTCGTATAACAGTTGCGTTCTTTTTTATTTTTTATTACGGCACTAGATTTAGACCTGTTGTTCAGATAGCTGATGACAATGTTCACATTTTACTCGTCGTATTCATTTCATTCAACATTCCAGCTTGACATTAAAGCATGGGTCTATGTGTACACCCCATCGGTCATAAATATTAGCATCTACCGAGTGGTACATTTTTCTGTTTGTACACTTTTGACGGATTTGATAGATGGTCTGTGTCATATTGTTGTAACGTGATCTCGATTAAGAACCATAACACTACACTACATTCACCTGAAAAGGTTATAGATATAGTCTTTTATACAGGACCTATGTCTACCCATCAGAAATATGTATCAGTATGCCGAAATCCACTCTTCTAAACTATTGTGAAAGTTTTAATGCAACTCTGTAAATAGCTTTTTTCTACTACTGTATACATTATTGTTTGATTGTCTTTGTACAGTCTTTAAACATGCAATGTGTGTTTACATGAATTCATGATTGGCGGCGAGACACTAGGCTTCAACATGAAAAGTGAGTCTCTTTTACAACTATTACGTATAAAATGACACATTACAAGTCATGGATGTCATGGATGTGGTATTTTCATTGTATTCATCTCAAAATAGTACTTCAATGAATAGATAAATAAAAGTTGTTTATTTAAATGAGAGGAGGGATGATTTTGACTGTTTTAGTCATTCATTGTGCTTAAGGTCTGATCCAGAAACTGCACTACAACTGTAACTGCGCTTTGTCATGTCTAAATAACCTGTTCTTCTTTAAGAAAACATGAGGTGAGCAGTTTCTGACATCTATTAATTCACTTCATTTTTCACATCTGCAAATGTTTGTTTAGCATACATATTAGTTTTAGTCAGTTACTTAGGTGTCATGCATGAAGTTTATAGTTATTTTAAATAATTATGATGGAGTTACAGGTTTAGGTTAGTGGGGTGCCTGTAAGCTGTGAAAACTTCAAGCATCGGAGACGACAGTGTTACTCAAACAGCCTATAGCGTTATCTTTTAACAAACTATTGTATTGCACTTTACTAAGACAAAATCTGTAACAGTGTTCATAAATATGTTGAAATGAAAATAAACATACAAAACTTTATAATGACCATGAGACCAATATAGCCTAACACCGCATAAACAAATGTTTGTTCTAACTCTTTCACCCTAAAATTGTGAGATTTCTTCACAGACTTCACTGTGTTTAATGGATGCTGGATCTCATCACGCAGTAGTGAACTGTAAACCACAAACTTTCTCATCGCATTACACTAAGAAACAAGTACAATAGTATGCTTCCAGGATTTTGCTCATGCTTTCTGTTTAAATTTGTTTAAACTGACTTTCACATTCTTATCTTATCTTATTTTCACCAACTAAGTGTAAGTCCTAGGCCTCGCGGATTGTTTTCCAGTTTTGCCGTCAACCTCTTTGTCCATACGCCGCAATATCTCTGTGAATTTCAAGTTCAAGTTCAAATCTGCTTTATTGTCAATTCTTCCACATGTACAGTACATACATACAGAGAATCGAAATTGCGTTAATCTCAGACCCCCGGTGCACACAGATAACATTAACATTAAAGCCTAAAAATCTAGATCAAAATATCAAATGTAGATACAACGGTACAATATTCAAGTTTATTTGTATAGCGCTTTTTACAATACAAATCGTTACAAAGCTACTTTACAGAAAATTATGTTTCTACAATATTTAGTAGTAGCTAGTAGTTTGTGCACGTTTGACAGGATTTTAGAAAAAATAACAAATAATACAGGACGTAGTCAGCTAGACGATGAACTATCAATATTATTAATTAATAGTTATTATATGATGCAGTCACACATGTAGCAATAATTGTTAGTTCTGTTTGTTGATTCAAGGTTAGCATCATCTGGTGTCCTCTGAGGGTCAGCATTATCTCTTCTCAGGTGTTCTGGATCCAGACTGGAGCTTGTGTAAATCCTAGTTACCAGAGGCGTGGCAAAACATAGAAACAAAATAGAGACATCATTAGCATAGCTGCTGATCCAACAAAGTAAAATTAGTTTAACCCAAGCTAATGAATAAAAATGCACATTTGATCAGATGCAACTACACTCACAATTTAAGAGATACATTATTCGTATGCTTGGCGAAAGAGATGTGTTTTTAATCTAGATTTAAACAGAGAGAGTGTGTCTGAACCCCGAACATTATCAGGAAGGCTATTCCAGAGTTTGTGAGCCAAATGTGAGAAAGCTCTACCTCCTTTAGTGGACTTTGCTATCCTAGGAACTACCAAAAGTCCAGCGTTTTGTGACCTTAGGGTGCGTGATGGGTTGTAACGTGGTAGAAGGCTAGTTAGGTACGCAGGAGCTAAACCATTTAGGGCCTTATAGGTAAGTAATGATAATTTGTAACTGATACGGAACTTAATAGGTAGCCAGTGCAGAGACTTTAAAATTGGGGTAATATGATCATATTTTCTTGACCTCATAAGGACTCTAGCTGCTGCATTTTGGACTACCTGTAGCTTGTTTATGTCACGATCGGTGTTACAGAAAACACAGGAGAAGGAACCAATTGCAGGTAAGTCATTTATTAAAGGGTAATCCAAAAGGGGTAAACAGTCCAGGCAGGGTCAAAACCAGAATATCCAAATCCAAACATAAACAAGACACGAACACAAGGCAAGGACAAGAGCTGACGGACATGAGTTTCAAACATTAAACAAGGACTCCGTGACACATACTCAGACAGACCGGGTATAAATACACAGAAGGTAATGAGGGAACTGGAAACAGGTGGGGACTAATCAATTAACCCAAACAAGGAGGAAGGTGACCAAATAAGGGAACAGACAGTTCATAAAGTGACAGACACCGTGGGAAAGGAGGACATCTAGTGGAAAACCAGGGAACACAACCCAGACACTGTGACAGTACCCCCCCTCTACGGAGCGGCTCCCAGACGCTCCACGACATGACATAAAACAGAGACCAGAAGGGAGGCGGACAGGTGGAGGCTCAGGGAGAGGGACGGAGGGCCAGAAAGGAAACATGGGAAACAGACACCAGAAATGTAAACACAAAACAGGGAGACCAGGAGGGAGGAGGACCGGAGGAGGTCCAGGAGGAGGGACGGAGGGCCAGACTAACAGAGGGGAACCGACAGAAAACACAACAGGAAACAAGAAACACAAAAAATAAGTCCATAAGGACATCACGTGGCGCCCACCAGGGCGGAACAGAAGACCACCACAACCATGGGGTCAGGGCGCAAGCCCCCCAGGGCGGAGCAGAGGACCACCCCACCCCTGTGGTCAAGGCGGAAACCCTCCAGGGCGGAGCAGAAGACCACCACAACCGTGTGGTCAGGGCGGAAGCCCCCCAGGGCGGAGCAGAAGACCACCACAACCTTGTGGTCGAGGCCAGAATCCCCCAGGGCGGAGCAGAAGACCACCACAACCGTGTGGTCAGGACGGAAGCCCCCCAGGGCGGAGCAGAAGACCACCACGTCCTTGTGGACGAAGCCAGAGTCCTCCAGGGCGGAGCGGAAGACCCCCACAGCCATGTGGTCAGGACCAGAGCCCCCCAAGGCGGAGCAGACCTCCGTGCGGCTGGACCAACGGGACGAAGAAACTCTGGTAATTCCCTGGTGTCCTTACTGGACTCCAGAAGATTGGTGCTGGCCTGACACTGCTCATGAAGATCAATGGTGACTTGCATTTGCTCATGAAGATCAATGGTGACTTGCCTTTGCTCATGAAGATCAATGGTGACTTGCCTTTGTTCATGAAGATCAGAGGTGACTTGCCTTTGTTCATGAAGATCAGAGGTGACTTGCCTTTGTTCTTGAAGATCACCGGTGACTTGACTCAGTCCTTGAAGATCACCGGTGACTTGACTCAGTCCTTGAAGATCACCGGTGACTTGACTCAGTCCTTGAAGATCACCGGTGACTTGACTCAGTCCTTGAAGATCCCCGGTGACTTGACTCAGTCCTTGAAGATCCCCGGTGACTTGACTCAGTCCTTGAAGATCACCGGTGACTAGCCCTGACTCTGGAGGGTCAGCGGTGACTAGCCCTGACTCTGGAGGGTCAGCGGTGACTAGCCCTGACTCTGGAGGGTCAGCGGTGACTAGCCCTGACTCTGGAGGGTCAGCGGTGACTAGCCCTGACTCTGGAGGATCAGCGGTGACTAGCCCTGACTCTGGAGGATCAGCGGTGACTAGCCCTGACTCTGGAGGATCAGCGGTGACTAGCCCTGACTCTGGAGGATCAGCGGTGACTAGCCCTGACTCTGGAGGATCAGCGGTGACTAGCCCTGACTCTGGAGAGTTCACTGGCACCTGACTCGACTCTGGAGAGTTCACTGGCACCTGACTCGACTCTGGAGAGTTCACTGGCACCTGACTCGACTCTGGAGAGTTCACTGGCACCTGACTCAACTCTGGAGAGTTCACAGGCACCTGACTAGACTCATGAGGGTCAACTGGAACCTGACTCGACTCCGGAGGGTCAACTGAGACTCTCATCCTGTGCAGCGGCGCTGGGCAAGCAGCCATCTTGGGCCATGACTCTGGACAGGCGGCCCTCTTGTACTGTGGTGCTGGGCTGGCGGCCATCTTGTACTGTGGCGCTGGACCGGTGGCCAATTTGGGCATTGGCGCTGGGCTAGCGGCCATCTTGTGCTGTGGCGCTGGACTGATGGCCATCTTGTGTTGTGGCGCTGGACTGACGGCCATCTTGTGCTGTGGCGCTAGGCTGACGGCCATCTTGGGCTGTGGCGCTAGGCTGACGGCCATCTTGGGCTGTGGCGCTGAACCGGTGGCAAATTTGGGCATTGGCGCTGGGCTGGCGGCCATCTTGTACTGTGGCGCCGGACCGGTTGCCAATCTGGGCATTGGCGCTGGGTTAGCGGCCATCTTGTGCTGTGGCGCTGGACTGACGGCCATCTTGTGCTGTGGTGCTAGGCTGACGGCCATCTTGGGCTGTGACGCTGAACCGGTGGCCAATTTGGGCATTGGTGCTGGGCTGGCGGCCATCTTGGGCTGTGGCGCTGGAATGGTGGCCAATTTGGGCATTGGCGCTGGGTTAGCGGCCATCTTGTGCTGTGGCGCTTGGCTGGTAGCCATCCTGGGCAGTGGTGCTGGACTGGCGGCCATCTTGGGTTGTGGCGCTTGGCTGGTAGCCGTCCTGGGCAGTGGTGCTGGACTGGCGGCCATTTTGGGTTGTGGCGCTTGGCTGGTTGCCATCCTGGGCAGTGGTGCTGGGCTGACGACCACCCCGCCGGAAGAGACAGAAGTGGCTGGGGCATCCCACCGAAGCCAATGCTGCAGGTAGCGCACGAATTCCCAGAATTCCAGTGTCTCTAACTGCGCCATCTCATTCTGTGACACTGGATCATCCAGCCCGCCATTGAAATAGTCCTTGAGGGCCGCATCGTTATAGCCCATGCCCTCGGCCAGGGACCAGAACACCTGACCCAGGGCACCCACTTCATTGCCCTCTTGGCGGAGGGCGATCAACCGAAGGTACTTGGTTCGCCGCTCCGCCATCTTGGCTGGGGAACGGAAAAATGACATACCGCTGGTTCCTACTGTGACGGAGTCCTTCTGTCACGATCGGTGTAACAGAAAACACAGGAGAAGGAACCAATCGCAGGTAAGTCATTTATTAAAGGGTAATCCAAAAGGGGTAAACAGTCCAGGCAGGGTCAAAACCAGAATATACAAATCCAAACATAAACAAGACACGAACACAAGGCAAGGACAAGAGCTGACGGACATGAGTTTCAAACATTAAACAAGGACTCCGTGACACATACTCAGACAGACCGGGTATAAATACACAGAAGGTAATGAGGGAACTGGAGACAGGTGGGGACTAATCAATTAACCCAAACAAGGAGGAAGGTGACCAAATAAGGGAACAAACAGTTCATAAAGTGACAGACACCGTGGGAAAGGAGGACATCTAGTGGAAACCCAGGGAACACAACCCAGACACTGTGACAGTTTATTGACGAAGCAGGACAACCACCTAGAAGTGCATTACAATAGTCTAGTCTAGAGGTCATAAATGCATGAACTAGCTTTTCTGCATCAGAAACAGATAACATGTTTCGTAGCTTGGCAATGTTTCTAAGATGGAAGAATGCAGTTTTTGAAACATTGGAAATATGATTTTCAAAAGACAAATTGCTGTCTAATATAACACCCAGATTTCTGACTGTAGAGGAAGTAACAGTACATCCGTCTAGTTGCAGATTGTAATCTACAAGATTCTGTGTAGTGTTTTTTGGTCCAATAATTAATATCTCTGTCTTATCCGAATTTAATTGGAGAAAATTATTTGTCATCCAATCTTTTACATTTTTAACACACTCTGTTAGCTTAGATAATTGGGAAGTTTCATCTGGTCTCGTTGAGATATATAGCGGAGTATCATCAGCATAACAGTGGAAGCTAATTCCGTATTTTCTAATAATATTACCAAGGGGCAACATGTATATTGAAAATAGAAGGGGACCTAGGACGGATCCTTGTGGCATTCCATATTTTACTGATGATAAATGAGATGACACCCCATTTAAGTAAACAAAATGGTAGCGATCGGACAGGTAGGATCTAAACCATCTTAGAGCCTGCCCTTGAATACCTGTATAGGTTTGTAATCGATCTATGAGTATGTCATGATCTATGGTGTCGAACGCAGCACTAAGATCAAGTAAGACTAGAAATGAGATGCAGCCTTGATCTGACGCAAGGAGCAGGTCAATTGTAATTTTAACAAGTGCAGTTTCTGTGCTATGGTGGGGCCTAAAACCTGACAAACCCGGAAATTCTTCATACAGATCATTTTTATGGAGGAAGCTGCTCAATTGAGCAGACACAACTTTTTCTAAAATTTTAGACATAAATGGAAGATTTGAAATAGGCCTATAATTTGCCAGTATACTAGGATCTAGTTTTGGTTTCTTAATAAGAGGCTTAAAGGGGTGGTAAAACGCGGTTTTTCGAAGGCTTGATTGTGTTTGTGGGGTGCACTGTAACATGTGTTCATGCTTCGTTTTTTAAAAAATCGCATTATTTTTCATTTATTTTACCTTTACTCTACACTGCTCTGTCCCTCCTTGTAAAACGGTCTGATGGTTTCCGGGTTCTATGAAGCCAGTCCCACAAAAATAGCAATGGGCTCAGATTGGTTAGCTGGCCCAGTGTGTTGTGATTCGCTAACCGCCTAGAGCACGTTTTTCGGTAACGTCACGCCCCTTACCTTTACCAGTAGTCTGTGCTTTGGTGGTATTAGAAACAATGGCGTCAATAAAACCATACCAATTTGAGCCCGAATCGGACCCAGAAAATTTTAATGAAGATGAACGAGCAGAACCTGTTCAAGAACGGCGTTTAAATGACGTTTCAGAATGGTATGTTTTTTGTTGTTGATATCTAATACTTTTTTAGATACGCTGTAATTTAATTGTACTAATTATAATAGTTGCTGTTTAATTTATAACAATAGTAAGTGTTTGTCTATTAACAAAAGTGTATTCAAGAACCTTTTTTATTTAAAAAAATATATATTTTATTAGGTGTACATGTAATAACTGTGCAAAAATGCCAATTGAAGAGGAAAACATCTGCTGCGAAGAAATACAGAAGGTAGTGTAATAAGCTAGTACCAAAATTATGCAAAACGTGTTAATAGTTCTGTATAATTCTTTTTTCATATTCTACCACTTCTACAAATTACACAACACCTACTTCATCAAAGATTAGACTCCGTACGGCTCAATAATTGTGAATAATAATGAATAAATATCATCACCAATATAAAGTATAACAACCTACACCTAGGTACAGGTTAACACCTGATGGCATTTCTTCTGGGCTTTTGAATTACAACAAATGTGTTTTAGAAACACACGGTTAAAACAGCCAGAGAAAAGACTAAGACTGAAGTCAAAGGTCAAGAGCCCAACTAAAGCAAACACTGATCTCTAACATGGTTACTTCAAATGAAACAATAAATCAACATCTAAACCTTAGTTCATTCTCAATAAGATCTTCTGTAGACGTCTGACAGAAATAAAGTCAGTCTGGTTATTAATAAGTGGAGCTGGTGATGCTGTTTGTGGGGTTGTTTAATCAGATCTTGAGAGATTTCATGTATTTTATTTCAGTTGATTTCATCTAAGGCTGTGTCTGAAGTCAGTTGTAGTAGTTCTTGTGTTTCTCTTTTCTTCAGTGATTCTGTTTGTTAACAGCAGCTGTTCATCACTAATGCTCAATCAGCACTTAGTTAATCACTTAATTACTTGAATGCAAAGTTTCAAAACTTACATGGTTTAAATCAAGGCAGTCTGTTTACTCAAACGGTTTGAGTAAGTTAACTTAAGTTAACTTGTCGGGTTTTACAGTGTAGCTTTTTATATATTATTGTTAATAAAACAAACTTACTGTATGTTGGTTCTATTTTCACTGGCTTTGCTGTGCATTCCCCTTTTTTGGACTTTGGAAAAACGATCTTATACACAGCCTGTCCTTCAGTTGTTGTTGTTGCCTGCTCACGGTTAGCATTTTCATTATAGTGCATTGCTGCAAGATACAGCCTGTAATCAGTGCACAATCCATAAAATATGAAAAGATTAGTAGACTGTGTTGTGACAAATAAACAAACAATTCAGAATAAGAGACAAATGTTCAATCAATGATTATAATGGTTTCTTTCTTGCAAGAAAGGCTCACAGTCGCACAGTCAGTCAAGAGAATGTGGGAGTTCTGGCCAAGATGGGAGGCTTTATAGCTCTTTATATCTCTGCTACTCATATCATAGATAACATACTGTAGGGCCACAGGCAAGGCTCCTAACCTATTTAACCTTTTTCTTACTTATTAGGAAAGAACATTATTTATTATAGGGAAAGATCATTAATATTAATAAAATAATGAATAAAAAAAACATTTCCATAACAATTGTTAGAAACATATTAGAATATGTCAAAGATTATTACCTGCACAACATTCCTATGAAAGGGAAAATCACGTTCTTTGGGGCAAAACGCAAAATCAGACTGTGGAAAGCCTCCAGTGATGACGTCTGAAAGTTGTGGCTGAGCTTTTCTATATCCTTGAGAACTCTCTTGTTGTATAATAGTTTTTCCACTTTATGGAGCGCTATTGATCCTGTAACCAAACAGATAAAATATGAAGAAAATCTCAGAATTTTACTAGTTTACTGTCATTTTATTGTCATTTGTCTCTCTATACAGTCATACCTGGTTGGATCCATTTTTTTGGATCCCTGGAAACTTTGTCTGGGTGTTCACACTTGGGGAAGAGGTGGTTCTCATGAACATGTACATTTTGGATGTGGTTCTGCAGTGAATTCCCCTTCGCCACCTTTTCTGGCCCAGACTCAGAGGAAATCGCACTCCAGTAAACATGGTTTTTGATGCTGTGCAACCATTTTTTCAGCACCTCACAGTCCTTCATTTTTGAAAGTTTGTCAAGTTTCTTAGATAAACCTGTACAAAGTAAAAGCTTGGTTGTACAATCATTATTTCAAGATAATCAAATTAACACAAAAATAAAAATGTACATGTTAGGTTGAACAATTAACTGAATAAGAATCAATTAATAATACAAAGATAAATAATTACCTTTCTCAAAGTGCCACACGTCATAGAACTGAGTGATATTGCAGTCCCTCAGGTATTTCTGAATCTGCGGATGGCGATCGGTGACGATGTAGTCAACAGCTAAACCATTAGACTCGAGCTTATCGAGACAACGCTTCAATCCCTCCTTTTCCATATGATAACTTCCACCAACCTCGTTGTTCTCGTTGTTGGGTACACAACATTTCAAATTTATAAACAGAGTAAAATATAAACAATAACAGATAAAAGAAAATGTAACATTTTTTTTTTAATGCTTAATTACTAACCTGAACTAGTTGAAGATCCAGAATTTTGTTGGTTTCCATGTGCATAATGGTGTAGCTGCCAAATTTTGCTGAGTGTCCTATTGTAAACATCATAATCATATATAGAACATTACTGAGAACATCAGTATCATAATATTTTAGGAAAACTCAAAGACTATAAAATAAACGGCGTGATTTTTTGTTTAATATACTGTAAACGTACCTGGCGTGTCAGCACGCATATCTCCAGCCACAGCAACATTTCCTCCCTCTTGCAGCTGTCTTATAAGATTCAGTTGATCTTGCTTCCAGTTGTGTATTATGGTAGGCTCAATGAAATTCCGGGCATGAATCCTAAAAGTTACGAAATGCATCATCTGGAGCTGGATGAAACTGAAGTGTTAGACGCTGTAGAATCTACATTCGCTATTGTATTTCTAATGTTATCTATTTTATCAGTGAAGAAATTCATAAAGTCATTACTATTTAACGTTGGTGGAATATTTGAATCAGGTGGCGTCTGGTAATTTGTTAATTTAGCCACTGTGCTAAATAAAAACCTTGGATTGTTTTGGTTATTTTCAATGAGTTTGTGGATATGCTCTGCCCTAGCAGTTTTTAGAGCCTGTCTATAGCTGGACATACTGTTTTTCCATGCAATTCTAAAAACTTCCAAGTTAGTTTTTCTCCATTTGCGTTCAAGACTACGAGTTACTTTCTTGAGAGAGTGAGTATTACTGTTATACCATGGCACAGTACGTTTTTCTCTAACCTTTTTCAATTTGATGGGGGCAACAGCTTCTAATGTATTAGAGAAAATAGTGCCCATGTTGTCAGTAATTTCGTCTAATTCATGTGTATTTTTGGGTACAAATAGCAGTTGAGATAGATCAGGCAGGTTATTTGCGAATCTGTCTTTGGTGACTGGAACAATAGTTCTGCCCAGACGGTAACGCTGAGACATATAGTTAATATCAGTGATACGCAGCATGCACGATACAAGGAAATGGTCTGTAATATCATCACATTGGGGTACAATATCTATAGCAGTAAGATCGATTCCATGCGATATAATTAGATCTAGTGTATGATTAAAACGATGAGTGGGCCCGGTGACATTTTGCTTGACTCCAAAGGAGTTTATTAGGTCAGTAAACGCAAGTCCTAATGTATCATTTGCATTATCAACGTGAATATTAAAATCTCCCATGATTAGCGCCTTATCAACTGTAACTAGAAGGTCTGAGAGGAAATCTGCAAATTCTTTTAGGAATTCTGTATACGGCCCTGGTGGTCTATACACAGTAGCCAGAGCAAGAGATACATTATACTTCTGACAGTGTAACATTTAGCAGAAGTATTTCAAAAGAGTTAAACCTGTATCCTGTTTTCTGGGTAACATTGATAATATCACTATATACTGTTGCAACACCTCCGCCACGACCAGTCTGACGGTGCTCATGCTTATAACAGTAGTTTGGTGGAGTAGACTCATTTAGACCAAAATTATCATTTGGTTTTAGCCAGGTTTCAGTCAAGCAGAGTAAATCAAAACTATTTTCTGTGATCATTTCATTTACAATAACTGCTTTTGGTGTGAGTGATCTAATATTTATGAGCCTAAACTTTAAAAATTGTTTTTGTCCATTTACTTTACATTTTTCTGGTTTAATTACGATAAGATTTTTTCTAGATCCTACATTATATTTTGACCTCACTATTCGGGGAACAGACACAGTCTTAATAGTTTTTACAGCGCAAGTACTTTTATCATTTAAGCGGGTGGAACAAAACTAGTTATCTGAGAATTGTCTTACTAGTCACATGGAGCGAAGTGTCCTGGAGATGTTGTCAGAAAGCATTCCCTTAACAATAAGGGAATGTTAAAAAAGACATATAATAAAATTAAAAATAAAGTTAAATAAAGCAGTGCAAGGCAAAAGGCAGATAGAGTGCAAATCAATGAAGTGAACAACAGTGCAAATAAAAGATTATTTAGTGCAAAAACAAAAGCTTATTAAGTCTGATTAAAGTGGCAAAGGGCTCAAGAGCAGTTATTTTATGTAACTAACTGATGAGGTAGTGGAATGATGTCAGTTCCATGGAGAATGAGGTAGTGAGCAGACCAATGCTGCACAAGTGACTGGTGCATGTCAACGTATATTAGTGTGGGGGGGGGGTCATGGGGGGGGGGGGGGGGGTTCATAGTTCAGTGGTGCCTGGGGCAGAAGAGGGGAGGGGGGGCAAATTCGGGAGTGAGTTCAGCTTCCTGACAGCCTGGTGGATGAAGCTGTCCTTCAGTCTGCTGGTCCTGGCCTGGAAACTCCACAGTCTCCTCCCTGATGGCAGCAGGCTGAAGAAGCTGTGTGATGGGTGGGTTGGATCACCTGCGATGCAGAGGGCTTTGCGGGTGAGACGGGTTCCATAAATGTCCTGGAGGTAGGGGAGAGAGACACCAATGATCTTCTTAGCTGCTCTCACTATGCGTTGCAGAGTCTTTCGGCAGGACGCGTTGCAGGCGCCATACCACACAGTGATGCAGCTAGACAGGATGCTCTCAATGGTGCCTCTGTAGAAGGTGTACATGATGGGGGCCGGGGCTCTGGCTCTCCTCAGTTTGCGGAGGAAGTAGAGACGCTGTTCTGATTTCTTGGCCAGTGCTGCGGTGTTTTCAGTCCAGGAGAGTTCCTCTGTGATGTGCACACCCAGGAACTTGGTGCTGCTCACTCTCTCCACAGTCGCACCGTTGATGGTCAGAGGAACGTGCTGAGTGTGTGCTCTTCTGAAGTCTACAACAATCTCCTTCGTCTTCTCCACGTTCAGAGAGAGATTGTTGTCACTGCACCACCCGGCCAGGCGGCTCACCTCGCTCCTGTAGTTTGTCTCATCTTTGTTGCTAATGAGACCCACCACAGTTGTGTCATCTGCAAACTTAATAAAAAGGTTGGAGTTGTGTGAAGGTGTGCAGTCATGGGTCAGCAGAGTGAAGAGGAGGGGGCTCAACACACATTGGGGGACCCCAGTGTTCAGTGTGATGGTGCTGGATGTGTTGCTGCCAACCCGTACTGCCTGAGGTCTTCCAGTCAGAAAGTCCAACAGCCAGTTGCACAGCGAAGTGTTAAGCCCCAGTTGGATCAGTTTGTAAATGAGTTGTGGATGATTGTGTTGAATGCTGAACTGAAGTCAATGAACAGCATTCTGACATATGAGTCCTTTTTGTCCAGATGTGTGAGTGCTGAGTGGAGGGTAGGGGAGATGGCATCATCGGTCGAGCGGTTGGACTGATATGCAAACTGGAAAGGGGTCCAGGGAGGGGGGGAGGGCAGACTTGATGTGGTGCATGACTAGCCATTCAAAGCACTTCATGAGGATGGGGGTAAGTGCAACTGGACGGTAGTCATTGAAGCAGGATGGAGATGGCTTCTTCTGAACTGGGATGATGGTGGTAGATTTAAAACATGTGGGAACAACAGCCTGACTCAGTGAGATGTTGAAAATGTCTGTGAAGACATCAGTGAGTTCTGCTGCACAGTCTCTCAGTACACGCCCAGGGATGTTGTCAGGACCCGGAGCTTCGCGTGCATTGATCCTGCTGAAGGATCTCCTCACGCTGTCTGGGGTCAGCGTCATCACCTGGTCGCCGGGAGGAGGTGGAGTCTTCTGTGCAGTGGTGCTGTTTTGTTGCTCAAAGCGAGCGAAGAAGGTGTTCAGCTCATTTAGCAGAGAGATGTTGTTGTCACAGGTCCGTGGTGGGGGCTTGTAGTCCGTAATGGTCTGTATCCCCTGCTACAGGTTCCTAGTGTCTCTGCTGTCGCTGAATTGATGAGCTATCCTCCTGGAGTGTTGTCTCTTAGCCTCTCTGATGCCGCGGGACAGGTTGGCCCTGGCTGACCTCAGGTCCACCTCATCTCCAGCTCTAAAGGCAGCGTTCCGTGTCTTCAGAAGTCTGTAGACCTCCCCTGTCATCCACGGCTTGGCCCGGACAGTGATGGTTTTTGTGACCGTTACATCATCAATACACTTGTTGATGTAGGCAGTGACAGTCTCCGAGTACTCCTGGAGGTCAGTGGTGTTATTGAATGTGGCAGCCTGCTTAAACATGTCCCAGTCAGTTGTGTTGAAGCAGTCTTGAAGAACCTCTGATGATCCTTCTGGCCACACTTTAATCTGTTTGTGAACTGGTTTGGCGACTTTTGGTGAGTGGTCTGTATGCAGGCATTAGCATGACAGTGATGTGGTCTGATGCTCCGAGGTGGGGGAGGGGGAGGGCTTTGTAAGCTTCTCTCTGTGTGGTGTAAACAAAGTCCAAAATGTTATTACCTCGTGTTGGAAAGTTAATGTGTTGGTGTATTTTTGGAAACACACTCTTTAAGTCAGCATGGTTGAAATCCCCAGCTATGATGAGAAAAGCATCGGGGTGTGCTGTCTGCTGGTCACTGATGTGCTGGTACAGTTCATTTAGTGCGTCGTTTTTGTTGCTGATAATGTTGAACGGGGGAATGTACACCGAAATGAGCAGTATAGCAGTATATTCCCTCGACAGATAGAACGGCCGGCACTTAATAATCATAAACTCCACCAGGGGTGAGCAGTGTTTGCTGATCACAACAGTATCGCGGCACCACGCGTCATTGATGTAAACACAAAGCCCGCCTGAGAGAGAGCTCTGTCCGCTCGATAACACGTCAGCTGGTCGAGCTGAATAGCGCCGTCTGGAACGCTGTAACTGAGCCATGTTTCCATGAACACAAAAACACAACAGTCTCTTACAGTCCTCTGAGTTGAGCATAGTAATCGAATGTAGTCCAGTTTATTGTCCAACGAGCGTACGTTAGCCAGGTGGGGATAGATGGCTTGTGTGGGTTAGCCGTTAGCCTAGCCTGGATACCTTCGCACTTTCCCCTCTTCGGCTTCCTCTCACACCGCTTGTGGCGCCTCCGCTGTGGGCGAGATGCAGTAGTGGGGGTCGGTGATGGTGAAGGCCTCCGTAGCAGACCGAGATCCCGTAGCTGTTCCGCTTGCGCGGAGTTTAACTGTAAAAATGCGGTTCTGCCAACATCGAGCAGAAACTCGCGACTGTATGCACGCTTACAGACAGGTAGACGCGATGACAACGTACAAAAACACTGCGACTCACAAGACATAAAACACGAAAACACCGTTCTGTCAGGACAGAGAGAAGCCGCTGCGTGTGGACGCGCCACCATCTTGGTTACTGTGAAAATTTGAAATTTGAAATTTGCTTGATTTCATAAAATATTTTATCTTTTACGTTATACGCAAAGGCGAAAGGGTGCAGAAGAAAAGAAAGAAGAAATAAATAAAGGAGCACACGGCAGAATGTAAGTGGTTGGAATAAACAAAATGAGGATGATTCTTTTAAAAACGACGATACTTGCTATGTGGGGCTTTATGAACATTGCCTGTTTGAATAGAAATGGATTAAGATTAAGAGATGAAAATAAATATGAGAAGGTGAAGGGATTGTTAAAAGCTGAAATATTCTGTTTGCCAGAGACACATTGGTCTGATGACATAATGGACAACATAAGGAAGAGGTGGGAAGGGGAAATTTTTGTGAATCATGGGAATGCAAAATCCTGTGGCGTGGCAACTCTTATAAAAGGAGATATATTGAATAATGTGAAGCAAGTATACAAGGATGGTAATGGGAGACTGTTAGTGACTGAATTTGTGTTTCAAAATAATGTTTCAGGCTGATAAACATTTATGCACCTAATATAGAAAATGAAAGAAAAGAATTCTTTAAAGAAATTAAGCCGTTATGTAAAGGCAACTATATTGTAGTTGGGGATTTCAATGTATGGTGCACGAGACTGGATGTGTCAAGTAGTGCTAACTTTAAATCAGATGCATCCAGGAAATATCTAACTGAATGGATGCAAAATGAGGACGTAGTTAATGTATGGAGGGAAGAAAATCCCTACAAAAAAGACTTCTCTAGAAGGCAATTGGTGATTGGTGTTTTGAAACAGAGCCGAATAGATTTGTTTAACCAAAAGGGAAATTTTTAAATATGTGAAAATGTGAAATATAAGTTTGTGGGAATAAGTGACCATGCTATGATGATGGTTAAGATGGATGTAAACGAGGTGGAGGGGGGGGGGGTGTGGTGTTTGAATGCAGACTTGCTAAAAGAAGAGACATACAAAGAAAATATAAAAAAATATATAGATTATGAAATGCAAAATGTGTTATTTGATGAAAATGTATGTGAGTGGTGGGAAAAAATGAAAGGGACACTTAAAAAAAAGAAGTATTAGATATGCAAAGCAAAGGGATTTTATGAGAAGGAGTAAAATTGAGGAAATGCAAAATGAATTGAAGAATGAAGCAGAAAAATTAGAAGGTAATCCTGAGCAAGACTAAGAACGTTTTATGCAAATAAAAGCAGAAATAGAAGAGTATGAAAAAGAAAAAAGTAAGGGTGCAATAATAAGGAGTAGAGCACAGTATGCGTTAGAGGGAGAAAGAAGCACGAAGTTCTTTCTAAACTTAGAAAAGAAAAAACAGAGGAAAAAGCATATAACAGAGCTGGAAAATGAAAAAGGTGAGAAGATTACTGATTATGTGGGGATAATAAGAGAAGTAGAAATATTTTATAAGAAGCTATTTAAGAAAGAAGGGGTAAAACAGGAGTGTGTGGATGAAGTTTTAAATACTGTGAGTAAAATGTTAACTGAAAATAAGAAAAATATATGTGAAAGTGATATAGGTATCGAAGAAATAAAAGAAGCAATAAAACAGACAAAAAAAGAATAAAATCCCGGGCTCAGATGGCTTAACGCATGAGTTTTATAAGACCTTTGAAGAGAACGTAGCACCAATATTGTGGAAGGTTTATAGGAGTATGGAAGAGAGAGGGGAAATGCCAGAGTCTATGGGGTTAGGAGTAATTACAATACTATATAAAAATAAAGGAAGTCCACTTAAACTAGGGAATTATAGACCGTTGAGTCTTTTAAACACTGATTATAAAATATTGACAAGAGTGCTGGCATATAAGATAAAAGAGGTAGTAGGGTCAATAGTATCATTAAGCCAAGCTTATAGCATAAAGGGTAGAGACATTACAGATACAATTTGCACAATAAGGGACATAGTAGAAGGGATGGGGAAAGATGGGAAAGGGGGATTGGTTTTATCTATAGACTTAAATAAGGCATTTGACAGGATGGAACATAGCTTTATAGAACAGACAATGTGGAGATTTGGGTTTGGAGAGAGGATGCAAAAGTGGATCAAATTAATATATGGAAATGCTAAAAGTTGTGTTAAAGTTAATGGGGTGTTAACTGACCCCTTCACTTTAGAGAGGTCAGTAAGGCTAGGTTGTCCGTTGTCTGCAATATTGTATTCAATAACAGCCGAGCCGCTGGCGACACTTATAAAAAAAGACAAGGAAATAAAAGCTATTCAAATACCAAAGGGGGGATTGACTGTAATACACCAATATGCAGATGATACAACGTTTACAGTTAGGGATATAGAGAGTATAAGAAAAATATGGGGAAGCGTCAGGTGCAAAAATTTATGTGGATAAATCTGAAATTATGAGTATAGGAGGAGTAAGGGTTGAAGGGTCAGATGTTCCATTCAGAATATCGAAAGATTTTATACAAATTTTAGGGGTTAATGTAGGAGAGAATGCAAAAGAGGCAAGGGATGCAACATGGTCATGGGTGCTAAACAAAATCAAGCAAGTGTTACAGTTTTGGAGACTAAGGGAATTAAGACTAAGAGGGAAAGTTGTGGTGGTCTTTATTGTTATTACTAAATGTAATTATGAGGGGGGGGGGGGGGTAAAATTGGTAGATTTAGATGTGAAAAGGAAGGCAATAAGAGTTAAGACAGTAAAAAAATATTTATGTGGTAAAGCAGAATATGGTTGGAAGGGGTATATGAGAAAATATTTAAATGAAAGTGGTGGATGTGGTGAAGAGGGAGTGTTTATGGTTTTAAAAAAGCCAATGATTGAAAAGTTGCCGTTGTTTTACCAAGAAGTGTTTACTGCATGGGCTGAATTTGTGATAAATGTAAACTATGAATGTAAAAACATAAATCAAATACACAATCAGCCAATTTTCATGAACCCAAGAATAAGGAAGGGAGGGAAAATGAACTACAACAGGCTGTTCATGAGAGCGGGGGTTAGGAAAGTAAAGGATTTGGCTTATGAATATGTAAAGGGTTTCTTACCAAATAGGGCAATATATGATTGTGTGGTGGGGTGGGGTGGGATGATGAAATTGAGAAAGCAAAAGTGGATGGTGAGTGTGAAAACATTAAAACAAGCCTACCTGAAAAGTGGGTAGAAGGGATTGAAAGAGAAACTGTTAAAGTGGGAGATTGGGGAATGCCTGAAATGTATATTGTGGAAAATAGGAGAAAAAAGTTTTTGATGGAGATAAATGTGAAAACTATATACAAAATGATGGTCAGAAAGGAAATCAAAGTGTCTGCATCAGAGGCGGTATGGCCAAGACCCTTTCCTGATATGAAGGTAAAGACAATATGGAGAAACTTAAATGTCAAATACAATGGACTGGACTGTGAGAATTTGGATTTTAAGCTACGACACAACAGAATTTATACAAAGGTGGTAATTCATCAAATGAACAAAAATGTGAGTAGAGAATGTGATATATGTGAGACAGAGGCAGAAACTTTGATGCACATTTTCTTTGAGTGCAAAGAACTTGAGGAGTTTCACGCAAAAATGAAAAAACTGATAAAAGAAGGAATAGGAAAGGAGTTTGCAGAGGATGAGTGGAAAAAACTTTTTATTTGGAGAATGTACAAATTATAGAGATAGAAAGGTGAATTTTTGGAATTTGATTTTGAGTAATGCAAGATATGCAATATGGGTGAGGAGGAATATGGCATACTTTGAGAGAAAGAAAGTAGATGTGATTGAAATGTTCAAGAGTATTGTTAGAAAGAATGTGTATATAATGTGGAAATACCTAATCAAAGATGAATTTGAAAAAGCATTTGTAGAAGAAAATGAATTTATATGTACACTGTAAAACCTGACAAGTTAACTTAACTCAAACCGTTTGAGTAAACCGATTGCCTTGACTGTAATACCCGACAAGTAAACTTAACTCAAACGGTTTGAGTAAACAGATATCCTTAAGTTATGTTAACTCAAACCATTTGAGGAAACCGATTGCCTTAAACCGTTTAAGTTGAAAAAAACTAACAGTTATGAGTACTCTGAACTTAATTCAGTTGAGTTCACTGAAAGAAGATATACATTGCAATTAAGTAATCAAGTGATTAATTGAGTGATAATTGAGTTTAGTGATGAACACCTGCTGTTAACAAACAGAATTAATGAAGAAAAGAGAGAAAGGAACTGCAGCTGACTTCAGACACAGCCTCACTCAAACCTGACAAGTTATGTTAACTCAAACCATTTGAAGAAACCGATTGCCTTAAACCATTTAAGTTGAAAAAACTCACAGTTATGAGTACTCTGAACTTAATTCAGTTGAGTTCACTGAAAGAAGATGTACATTGCAATTAAGTAATTAAGTGATTAACTAAGTGCTGATTGAGAATTAGTGATGAACAGCTGCTGTTAACAAACAGAATCACTGAAGAAAAGAGAAACACAAGAACTACTACAACTGACTTCAGACACAGCCTTAGATGAAATCAACTGAAATAAAATACATGAAATCTCTCAAGATCTGATTAAACAACCCCACAAACAGCATCACCAGCTCCACTTATTAATAACCAGACTGACTTTATTTCTGTCAGACGTCTACAGAAGATCTTATTGAGAATGAACTAAGGTTTAGATGTTGATTTATTGTTTCATTTGAAGTAACCATGTTAGAGATCAGTGTTTGCTTTAGTTGGGCTCTTGACCTTTGACTTCTGTCTTAGTCTTTTCTCTGGCTGTTTTAACCGTGTGTTTCTAAAACACATTTGTTGTAATTCATTAATTCATTAATTAATATTGATGTCACACAAAGACATCAATAATCAGAATATGAACCTCAACAATGGTGACCATAAAAAAAAACATGCTGCAACATGCTGGGTACTACTGTAGTACAAAACTCATCCATGGCTCCCAGCATGCTCTGCAGCATTTTTTTTATGGTCACCATTGTTGAGGTTCATATTCTGATTATTGATGTCTTTGTGTGACTGTTTGACACCGTAGAAGACCACACTATTTGAAAAGTCATTTAGATTAACTGATTATTTGATTATTATAACACTGGTATTTGGACTTTATTTTTTTGTGTGGTTTTTCAGTTTTAAACCCCCTAACATCTTGCTGGCTGGAGGGTGGTTATTTTTTTTTTTTTTATACAATGGATGGATTATTGGCAAATGACCCTGGACTGGCTGGAGAGACACGCATGGCAAACGACCCTGGACTGGAGTATCGACAACGAGCAGGACACGGTAAAAAACAAGATGCAAGTGATAAAATTGGTGAAAGGAAATACTTAAAGGAGGCAACTGTGATTGTGAATGTGGAGAACGTAAATGAGGTGAGAGCTGTGGATATTATTAAAGCGGTGAAGGAAAAATGTGGATATGGTAAAATTTTAGCACTAAGGCCAAGACAAGGAAAGGAATATGAACTGACAATGGAGAAAGAAGAAACATGTGATGAACTGACTGAGGGATTGTTAATTAAAGGAGTTAACTGTGAGATCAAGAAACTGCAAAATAGAGATTATGTTGTTTCCTTCATGCACCTGCCCGTCTACCTTGATGATAAAGACATTTTTAGAAAATTGGAGGGATGGGGAGTTAATCCCATTTCAAAATTAAAAAGAAGATGCTACACGGGCACTGAAATAGAGGATGGAACAAGGTTTTTAAAAGTGAGATTCCCCAAGGAGGTGGCATCATTGCCCTACAGCACAAAACTGGAAACAGCAGAAGGGCCGCAATACTTCAGGGTGATGCACAGCCACCAGGTGAAGACCTGTAAGCTGTGCATGAGCCCGGATCATCTGCTCAAAGAATGCCCTGAATTTAAGTGTCACAAGTGCGAGGAAAGGGGACATTTCGCAAGGGATTGCAATGCGGTCAGATGCCCGGAGTGTCAAAAGATTTTAAACAAGTGTGAGTGTTGGATGGAGGGAGAGGAAGGAGGTCTGGAGCATCGGGTGGACGGACAGGTGCATGAAGGAAACACTGAAGAGGAAGGAGATATTGATGAAGGACAAGGGGATGAAGGATTATCACAAAAGGAAACAGAAGGAGGAGCAGGCAACCAAGAGGAAGAAGAAGGAAAAAAGAATGATATGGATGAGGAACAAACAGCAGAACAGAATACCCAATGGACAGAAATGGAAATATCGGACAGTTTTAAAAATCTTTTGGATAATGTGGAGAGGGATGGACAAGGAATGTATGATCAAAACAAAGAAATGGACAGTGAAGAAGAAACAAGGATGGAAAACATGGGAAAAGACAGAGGGGAGAGAGGACAAAGTAGAAGAAGAACATTAAAGGTAAAACCAAATGTGGAAAATGCAAGAAAAAAGTTAATGACAAGGGGCCGAGTAAAAAGTGTAAACAGATATGAAGTGTTAAGAGGGCTGGAGGGAGAAGATGGAAAATAATGGTTTTTATGTATTTATTTTTATTTTATTTTATTTTAATGGTCTCGGTCTTGTCATGGACTCGTGTGCATTTTGACTCGGTATTGACTCGGACTCGTACATATTAGGAATCGGACTTATGCCCGAGTCCATTCGAGTCCCAATCAAAATATTTCATGATTATTACTGTATGTTAATGTTTCTTTAAATTGATGTATGATTGACACATCCAATGACTGGTGATTTTCTTGTGACATGAGACGTTAGCGTAATGTTAGTGCAGAGGCAGCTGGATTTTTAAAAAAAAATGTCTGTTACATCAAGCATTATTCAGTTTGCATATAAGAACCACAAAGAGTTCGTATGCAGTAAGACTCTAAAAAAGAAACATTCTGGGATATGCAAATTCTGTGGTACATCAATCACCGAAGCAAAGGGAACAACTTCCAATTTTCATCGACATGTGGAGCGAAAGCACAAAGAAAGGTAAGATTAAGAACTCATAATTTCTTGTATATGCATACATTTTACGCATCAGCTAATGCTTAGTTCGGCCGCAGCGCAGAAGTCTACTTTTTAGTCCAGCTCCCACCAGTTTCTCTCCCACAACTTGACCCGGCCGCTAAGTTACCCTCCTGCCATCCGCCTGTAGTGATCCCGCTTTCCAGAAAGCCACATTGCTACATTATTTCTCTCAACTGTGTTTTTTTTTTTTTTTTAAATAGGACAAAATGGTCACAGAAAAAAACAAATATCGTTTAATTAAATTATATAATGAATACAGACGCAGACAGACTGACTCAACACTAAACATCTACCCCCAAAAATGTCTGACAGAAGGCATTGAGCTTGTATGGTGTTACGTAATTGTACGTATCTTGAGTGTGCCTGTTGTATCTCTCTTGTTTCTGCTTTTTCGCCAGGTTAAGAAGCAACACCTGCTGTTAATCAATGCTCCTGAGTGTCAGCCTCTGCTGATTCGCTCTTGTGACTTATCCTAACCATAAAAGCCAGCTAGTTCTCCAGTGCAGGGGGGATGGGAGGTTTTCCTTCTGTCTCTCTTGCGAAGAGTCCCTGTTGCAGATGTGTGGTTTCTTTTTGGTGACTGATTGTTGTAGGACTCTTGTTATTGAATCCCTGAGTGCAGGGCTAGTTGTTTTCATGTCTTGTTTATTTCCCAAGTACTTTATGATTTAAGGAAGCTGTAGGGAGGTGGGTGCCATTTATTTTTATATATTCTTTTCTCCTGTTTATGGGTAGTCAGGGAGGTAGGTTTAGTATTGTCTTTTGGTTTGCATCGTTATTTTGTGTTTAGGTTATTTAGGTTCCTAAAGTATTTAGACTTATTTTTGTTTGTTATTTTGGCCTTTGCCCCCTCCTGAATTTAATTTGCTTCCATGTAGATGTCTCTGTTTTCTTATGTTCTATTAATAAATCTTTATTTTTTGTCTAATTTATGGTCTGGGTGTTGAGTCAGTGCTGGGACAGAAGACAGGGGCTCTGAAGACGTTCAATTTATTTGGACATCATTTTATTTTATTTTCATCTGTTCCTTCTCCTCTACCCTAGACAGGGGAGATCGTAACAATGGCATTTCATACAGCTCTCTTCCCCTGGCACATACACACTTTTGCATGAAATTTTCCTGGACAGTCAGTCGGCTCTTGTGTGTATGCCCTCCGTAACAAAAAAAAACTTCGACTAGTGTGTATTTTACCCTGCATTAAAACGCACCATCCAGTGAAATTAGCATTAGATTATCCATTGCTGTTACACAAAGTGATGAAATGGTAACGCTTAAACGCAGTTTGGCTGCACTCGAAATCTTAACAGTAAACAGTAGGCAGGATCATAATGCCGATTTAGCCTACATATTTCTCTGTATTATTTTTAATGCATTATTGATTTTAATCTTGAAGAGAAATTATTATTTGGTAGGCGATCATCATATCTGTACAATAACATATATATATTATTTATTATTATTAATATTAAGATATATATCTTTAAAATTATACTTAGGCCTGTAGTGGTTTAGCTCAGAATAAACAGAAAGTTTGCAAAGTGCCCCGTTATTTCCTTCTGTTCATAACTTTAACGTTAGCAATAAAATAACACAGTCAAATGAGTGTGATCTGCATTAATACTTTTTAAAACATAATGACAGCAATATCTGTATGTAAATTATGTTTCATAAAAAGAAAATAACTGTTATTATTGTTTTTTTTTCTTCCAAGGCTTACAGAGTACAAGAGAGGCACACATACAGAATCTAACAGAAGTGCACCACAACAAATTATAGAATCATCATTTTGCACTGCTCAGCATTACAGTCCTGGCTCAAGTCGCCAAAGAGCAATCAATCAAGCAATCATCAATGACTTGATAATTGGTTGTTCCTTGCCGTTATCTGTAATTGAGAATGAACACTTCCGACACTTTCTTCACACATTGGATATGAAGTATGTGCCCATTTCAAGAATGACAGTTGCTGAGAAGTGTATTCCAGATTTAGTGGAAAATGCTAAGAAGCATATTTGTGAAACCTTGAAGAAACACAGCTCCATCTCAGTAACAGTTGACATATGGTCAGACCGCACTTTGCGCTCATTCCTTGGAATTACTGCACATGTTTGCAATACTAGTGAGGATGTTTACAAGCTGGATTCATTTCTTTTAGATTGTATACATTTTCCTAGTAGACACACTGGTGAAAACATCTCAATGGCCTTTGATCACATAACAGAGGAGTATGGGATTACAAGCTAGATTGATTACATCATAACAGATAACACGGCAAACATGAAATGTGCCTTTAAAGTGAAGTTACCTCAGCAATCTGTTGACCCTGCAGATGACAATGAGGAAGAAATGGATAACTTGGATGACGAGGAGCTATGGGAGGATTTAGACAACAACCAAGAAACCTTGATAGACATGGCCAGGTCAAGACAGCGATTGTCATGCTTTGCCTACATGCTTCAGCTGTTGATTGGTGATGGGCTGAAGGAAGCCAAATTCATATCCCTGGCCATAGCAAAAGCAACTAAACTCACTTCTCTACTGCATAGCAGCACTACTTTCAAGAACCGCTTCAAAGCTACTTTTGGCAGTGGGAAGTCAATACCAGTGGCAAATGTTACACGCTGGAATTCAACATTCAAGCAGGTGCAGGCAATCACAAGTCTTGACTACAAAAATCTGGCAGAGGTCTGTGGTAAAGAGTTCGAAAATGTGGTGTTTACACCCCGTGAATGGAACCAACTTCAAGCGCTGAGTGTAATTCTTGGACCATTTTCAGAAGCAACTGATCTAACACAAGGTGAAAAGTCTGTAACCATAAGCATGATAGTTCCTACTGTTTTAGACCTTAACACACATCTTCTGAAAATGGATGAGACAAGATGCCAGTGCCAGCCTTTAATTAAGGCCCTTCACACATCTCTACAAAGAAGATTTTGAGGAATATTTGTTAAGGCTAAAATGGCCAGAGAGTGTGAAACACCCATGCCTTTTTACCAAGATGTGTACTTTCTTTCTACAATGCTGGATCCACAATTTGGTCTGAACTGGTTTGACTTGGACGTTACCAACAGTGATGCTTCATCACTAAAGAAGTTCAGAGAAGATTTAAAGAAGACTCTGACAAGTTAATATTTCCCCCATTCCACTATATTATAATTCCACTTTAACATTATAAATTATTAATAAATAATAATATATAAATAATACATTATTATTTTGTGATTTAGGCTAATTTTTTCTACACAAAACACATAAAGTAAAAAAAAACATTCTGTAAAAATATATCCTTGGTATTTCAACACTGACTGTGTAAGGCCATGTCAAATGTTAAAACCATAGTGAAATTAAGTTTGATGCACTTAAACTCTATATAATTTCATAATTTGATTATGAGACAGTAGTTATTATGCGCCAGCAAACGTCCAGAATTATGATTGATGAGACCTTTGACCCATGAATTATTTCCAGATGTGCCCTTTGACCTTTGAATTATGTCCAGATGCGCCCCATCCGGCATGCGTGAAATTGATCCGTCATGCTTTGAGCTACGGGAGGTGATGTTGTTTGTTCAGCGACCAAGTGATGAATGAGTTCAGCTGAAGAATTTGTTTGAAGATTATATGGATCGTATTCCTCTTCTGGAGCGTCTGTGTGTTACGCGAGCGCGGTATCAGGTTGCAGCCTGTAATGCTCGAGCGCGCGCTCTCACTGTGTGTGTGTGTGTAAACTGTGATAAAACAAATACGTTTTGTTGAAGGATAAATATAATAAATGATTTAAACAGTTCGTATCACAGTGTGGGTGTGTGTGTGTGTATGCATTTAATATGCCGTTTATATAAAACAATTCTCTACGTATTAATAAACTGCGAAATAAACCAATAAAAATTTAAATTCCCCAAACATTATTTTGAAAGTCACCCGCGTGCGAGCACTACGATTCCTCAATAAGTTTCACAACATTCTGTCTTGTTTAAACTAAATCAGTATCGCGAGCCCTCTAACTCTCTCTCTCTCTCTCTCTCCGCCTGCGTGAGCGCATGTTCCTGTCAATTCGGTCCGCTGCAAAAGATACAGTGGATAAGTAGAGAAAACGTTTTAAATGCACTACATCCCTTACGACTGAGCGATATTACTTTAATGTTTAAATAAACAGAATCCCCTTACATCTGTTGTCCGGCGGTTCTTGTTTATATTTTAACTAATTTTAATCATGTTATTCTTATATGATCTAGAATGGATAAGTGGTCTACGCAGTTGATCATCGTATCTAACTCCGTCTCAAACGTGGTTCAAAGCGTTTTTAGTTGTTTAGCTAAAATTACATCTATTTTGAATATGAATCAGCTTTTATTCTCGGCATTTGGCGTTGGAGCCGTTTATTTCACAGTGTTTCTAGCTACGATGCAGACACGGCTCGTCCTATACAGTAGGATATATCTAATTTTCAGAAAAGTAGTCCGGAGAACATAGTTGGAATGTTTACAGACAGGTCTCATGCGTCTATCTTCACTGCCGTAATCTTACACTTTGTTTTAAGAAGCTTGTTTGGATAACATCAAGGGAGCTTAGAGCCTGTTTCGGATTAAACCGAGACGACATGGTCGTAAAAGACATAGTCCTGGTTATTTTCACAGACTTCAGACTCTGTATGTCAACAGAATGCTATGTTTACCCATGTGGAAGTAATCACACTGAAACGTTCACGGTGTCTCATACAAACCTTTCATAAATAAAAATGTTTACCATCACACCTTGTATCTCTACAAGATGATGAGGGGCAGTATATTAAAAATAAGAATAAGCACCCAAACAATGAGATAACTTTTGTTTTAACAAATAAATTAAATTTTGTAGATTTTTCCAACCTAAACTCATGATGCTCTAATGCAGGGGTTAAAAGTAGTCAAATGAGCCTCTGATGAATGCAAGGCGCTCACAGAGAGTTTTCTTTATGCATTAGACCAAGACTCAAAATCAGTTGTCATAAGTTTGTATGCAACAAAAAAACTTTTAGAAAGGCACTACGAATGTCTCACAGAATCTTTACAACAGATTACACGTTTTTTTCATTAACCGTGATGTTTAAACGCACCATATTTATGTTCACACTATAATGTTTTATTTTATAAAAATAAAAACAAGAGGGTCTATACAGTATTATATTATTAAGCTTTGATCAAATAATTGCTAAGCAATAATCATATAATCAATAAGTCAAACTTATCACCCCTCGCCTGATTTGTCTGTTGACTTGTGATGATATAAATATCTTACTGACACAGATGTGTTAAGATGTTAACTATGATATGTGTAAAGTTCAATATTACTGTTTAAATTTTTTTAAATGTATTATTTTTAGCTTTAATGTCCACCAAATTAATATCCACACTCAAATTCTTATAGAAAAAATATTTCATACATTCTATTTTCATTTGTCTAAGTCTTTAAGATATTTGTAATTAAAAACAAAAGCTTTAGATTGATTAAAACAATCGAGTTTATACTGTACATTTCTCTTGAATACGTATACGACTAGCAGTGAGTATACATGAAACAGTATAAATACATAAACTCATAAATTCATCATGATTCTATCATATTAATGAATAAATATATATATATATATATATATAAAACTTAATTTATTTACGTATCTGACTTTCTCTTCAAAACACTTTTTGTTTTTGTTTTACAAACTACTGTTTGTAGTTAAATAACATCTTTAACCTAAAACATTTTTCATTCAAACTCTCTAGCGTACACACACACACACACACACACACACACACACACACACAGCTTTCACAGACCCCCACAAACTGCAAACAACATTTTTACGTTTGTTTTATCATTTAGCTGTAGCTTAGAACCTAATGGAATCATTTTAAGCATTATTACAAGTATAGATGCTGAAAGAGCTCATTAACCTGTTTAACTCTAAAAATTTGAATAATGTTGCTTTAGAGGTATGCTCATAAAACAAGCTTGGCCCCAATTTGAAGCATTCTAACAATGAGTTCTCCCATTGCAGAAAATGTACTTTAGCACCGCAGTAAGATATATCTCTATGTATGTGTATGTGTGATTGACCAACTTATCAGATGTTCAACATTATTACAAGTCCCTGCTTACCTAGTTTACGATGAAATAAAAAATATAGGCATGAGCTAACAAGCACATTTAGAGAAAATTAACAGCAGTACAGAGTACGGAGAGTCAATACAGAAATACAGAAAAGTTTTCAATACAGAAAAGCTGAGCGGATGTGACAAGAAGAAACTTGAAATACACTATAGCATCCATAAAGACAGTCTTCATGCTTTCAATGTTGAACTAGCAACAGCTAGACAGAACTTATTCTCAAACCTTATCACTTAAACAACACTCGAACATACATACAACAATAGCAACATTTTGGAAGAAATAGTAAAGCACCTTAAATCATCAACCTGCTATCTTGGCACACTTCTCACATCTTTTTTCAAAGGTGTGTTTAACTGTTTAGAAGTAGATGTCTAGAAGTGGTGAATGCCTCAATTCTTTCTGGGACTTTTCCAGACTCGCTTTTGAAAAGAGCAGTCTTGAAAACACCATATTGAGCAACTATAGACTAATATCAAATCTTCCTTTTCCAGGCAGGACTATATATTTTTTTTTAATCAGCCGAACAGCTACTTAAATTCAATTGGATTCCTGGGACATTTTTCAATCTGGTTTCCGACCACATCACAGCACAGAGACAGTGCTCATTAAGATAATAAATTATATTCACTTAAATTCTGATTCTGGCAAAATATCAGCGCTGTACTACTAGATCGGAGTGCAGCGTTTGAGACTGGAAAACGGGGTCGGGCTTTCTGGGGTGGTAATCAATTGGTTCAGGTCATACTTAGAAGGGAGAGGTTATTATGGGGGTATAGGAGAGCATAAGACTAACAGGATGTCCATGACATGCGGAGACCCACAAGGCTCAGTTCTTGCCCCGCTCTTGTTTATCCTGTATATGCCCCCGCTATAGGGCAAATAATGAGAAAGAACCAAATTGCCTATCACAGCTTTACAGATGTTACCAAGGTAAACCTAGACTTGTCACCAAATAACTACGGCCCCACTGACTCCCTCTGACGATGCATTGATGAAATTAACGATTGGATGAGCCAAAACATTCTTCGGTTAAACAAGGAGAAAACTGAAGTCGTTTAATTTGGAAACAAAGATTTATTTCTCAAGATGTATGCATACCTTGACTCTAGGGGCAAACGACTAAAAATAATTCAAGAATCTTGTTGTGATTCTGGAGTCAGAGTAATTTTTTTTCTGTTTAGCCGTGCATTTACTGAATGAAATGAGCACTCGGCTACGTCCGAACTGGTTGTACTGTATCTTATCAATAACCATTTTCTGTTCTTAACTGTTTTAATTCATTTTAAAAGTTTTCTTTTTTTTTCCTTTTTTTTTTATTCCTTGTTTTACTGTTGTGATTATTATTATTATTTTAATGATTATTCTACTTCCATTTATGTAAAGTGAATTACCATTTTGTATGAAATGTGCTATACAAATAAACTAGCCTTGCCTTGCCTAACATTCCTGGTCACCCTAAATACCGGTCACGCTCAATGAGATGAAGACATACCTCTTTGGGTCATAAAGCACCCTGTCACCCCACACATTCTCTCTAGAATGGATTCATGATTCATGATGAAGACCGACTGAATATTCAGATAGCAGATGGGACTGTTTGGCTCTTTCTTAAGACAAAGACAATTGTCTGATTTCAAGAACACGCAACCGAATCCTAATGCTATTTCGTAAAATAACACAACAACGGCTGATCAATTGCATAAATGTCAAGTCTATTTTATCAGTTTTATCATATTATTCTTGAATAAAATTGTTTAGTCTAAATATGTTTTAACAAATCTTTTATCTTTTTATTTTTATTATTATATATATTTGTAAATGTCTTTATAAATCGCATTAATATTCTACACAGTTTATAACATATATAACATTTTATATTTATATTTTAAGGCATTATATGTTTAACAGTGTCACTTTGTATGTTCCGCTTTTATTTTGAAAAGCGCCGTTTTTTTCTTCAGATGTTTTTTTTTGTGACGCTAAACTTCCGCTATTCTCTCGTCACAATGTGGGGTTCACGTATCATCGGAAGAACGGTAAAAACTTGTAAACACTTAAGTTATTTATCATGTTCATCCATTTGAATCTTGTAAAGAAAGAGTTTACATTGAGATTTACTTTATTATTTTTGTATTGCTCGTACATGGTATTTTTAAGAGCTCCGTACTGCGAGGGTGTGTCAAGCTAGAGCGCATGGTAGCTGATGGCAGAAACTCTTTTGGAAAAGCGGAATGAGGTATGAAGGAAAATAGGTGGAGTTTGTATTATTATCAAAAGGGATATTGTTTAAGGAAAAGAGAATGTCAATACTTCATTTGTTTATGGGTTTATTGTACATGTAATCAATATAAAAACATATATTCTTTCTTTAAACAATTATAATATATTCGGTTTCATTTAAAAGAAGCATGTGATATTTCATTTGTCATGAAGGCTTAAACACATTTCATGTTTCATATTGGTCATTTGTTAAAATAATTTGTATTGGGTGTAAACATGTTTAATATGTGAAGATGATTTACGTGCAAATTATTTGTGAAACTACAAGGAAGCATTTTGTATTTCTGTTTATTCTGTAGTTTTCACGGTGTTCATGGTGCTCGTTGAGAGGAAGAAATAAATTGACACCCGTTTGAAACTCTCTGCGTCTTGATCAATCTATATCCGAGGGGCCGCTACAATATTTTTTCCAAAGATGTTAAATTTAACACGAGTAACTAATACCTCATTCAAATGCTACAGACTTCTAGGTCGGGGAAACTAAAAATCCCAGCACAAAGCTCAGACTTCAAACATGTCCACAGGGCGCAAGACCCCAGAATGCTCATACAGGACACTGGTGTAAGACGTCTGATTTCTAAATATACACATGCTCAGATTCCCTATATATAAAAAAAGGCATCTCCGCAGTATTTGCGAAGTATACGCTCCTTCCCTTAGGCGATGTTGCGATTTGGCGATGTTAGCGATGAAAAGTCTGATTAATTTTCACAAACCGATTCTTTTGGGAGTTTGAGTCAATGAACCGCGTCAAAGAACCGATTTGTCAGATCCTTTAGAAAAAAAAATGCAATAATGTCTGTAAACTTAAAATAAATTTGCTTTTCTAACAACTCACTGCCATGGTATATCAATGAAACCTTCAAATAATGTTATATGTGCGAACGCATATTGATGATTATTGTCTTTCATTATTTTTAGTTAATGATGTTCATGGTCACATTTTTATGCATCGATCCTTCATTTTGGATACGAGTCACAACTGACCAATTTTGACAAGCCTACACATAAAAACGCGGATGTGTTCTGCATGTGTAAGGTATAAGTCTATAGAAGAAATAAAGCATCCTAATAAACTCATTGATTTAGCTTCACAGCTTTAAAGTATAATCTGCAGGCACAAGATGCCGTACTATACCATACTAGTGCTGCTGCGGATGAGCAACTGGAGTGCGGCGGCGTCGAGGGAAGAACTCGTCATGTAAACAACGTCATAGACACTACGTTTGAACAATGTTACAGAGACCAAATGATTGATCTGATGCGTAAGGTCGTCGACGATGCGTCCGATCCGAATCACGATTGTACAGGGGAACCCAAGCATGTAAAAAATCTCAAAAATGAAATGGGCGTTGTAAGAAGTCTGAAAAATAATCCATGGCCCGATTTGTCGAGCATTTATATGACTGGCAAAGAGCGCGTAAATACCAGAAAAATTCTGGATGTGATGTCTGAATGTAGCGATGAGATGTACATTAATGAGGTTCTATGTCTGTGTACGTATGTAACGGATTTATGCGTGACGCTTGTTCAAAAACATTATGGTACCGAGATATGTAAAATTATTGAGACGCTAGTCGATTTCATATTACACAAAAATATGTTGGCACGCAGAGATTTTATTTTCTGGCTAGATAACCTGTGATGTCATCACTATTGTTTGTAATAACAATTTGATCATTTTCTTCATTAATTCATTGTATGCATGTATATTAAACAATGTATTGTTAAAAATAAAAGCTTGAATCACTTTACTTGTTATTTTTTCTCCAAGTAACATTTTTGGGTTTTATTGATGTTCATATGCCTTTATCCTAATTACTTAGAAATGAGTACGGTAGATGCAACAAGTCCTGGATAGTCTAACGGAAATAGAATGTACGAGAGTATGAAAGAGAATAATTAAGAAATAATCTGGTACCTTATACCTGAAATAGACTAGGATAGTATAATAATACAACGTAAATGTCTCGAAAGAAGACGAAGGGTTAATGCAATATTTCATTAAGTCATACAAATTCACAGAAAAATTGTCCTCTTAAATCTCTAACATGACATAAAAAACTAGGAAACAAAGCACGAGGCCTAGCGATTACGATTAGATGGGCAAAATACTACAAGAGTGGCGAAACCGTGTTAAACAAATTCAAGCAGAAAGAACTAACAAAATCATGGAGACATATAAAATTGTTCTTGCTTCAAAGTGTAACCCTCGCTGTAGTGCCTTTATACACTAGGATAAAATCAAGATATCTAGCAATTGTAGGCTTACTTACGAGGAATATGACTAGTGTGTGAAAGAGTTATAGAACAAGCATTTGTGCTTGTGTCGTTAGGCTATATTGTACTCATTGTCATTATAAATATTTGTACGTTTACATACATATCAACGTATTTATGAGACGCTGTTACAGAATTTGTCTTTGTGTCATACAATGAAATATTTTATTAAAAGATAATGCTGAGGACTGTTTGAGTGAATCATAGATTTTGGTTAAAACATCTGATTTATTAAAGTCATGTTTAGAGATGCGTACAAAGAAAATAGTGTTTCCACACCATCTTTAACTTTAAGTGTTTTAAATGTACAGAGAAATAGTAAGTTTGAGGCCTTGTGTCTCGCAGCATTTTTGTAGACAGACCGGAAATGAAAACAGTGTTATTTCAATTGATAACGTGTTAACAAATAGTGGTTATTTGTGTGATTTCATAATAAAATCATCTAAATTGTAAACAAACTATTATCTTTTATATTAAAACTTAATGAAAATTTGTTTAGTAACACACAGTTGTGCAAGGCATGAACCAAAACATCTCATCAATGTGATATCAGTCCTGTTGCACCTATGTTGTGTACTATCAATTTTAAGAGTGTACGGCATCTTGTGCCTGCAGATTATACTTTAAAGCTGTGAAGCTAAATCAATGAGTTTATTAGGATGCTTTATTTCTTCTATAGACTTATACCTTACACATGCAGAACACATCCGCGTTTTTATGTGTAGGCTTGTCAAAATTGGTCAGTTGTGACTCGTATCCAAAATGAAGGATCGATGCATAAAAATGTGACCATGAACATCATTAACTAAAAATAATGAAAGACAATAATCATCAATATGCGTTCGCACATATAACATTATTTGAAGGTTTCATTGATATACCATGGCAGTGAGTTGTTAGAAAAGCAAATTTATTTTAAGTTTACAGACATTATTGCATTTTTTTTTCTAAAGGATCTGACAAATCGGTTCTTTGACGCGGTTCATTGACTCAAACTCCCAAAAGAATCGGTTTGTGAAAATTAATCAGACTTTTCATCGCTAACATCGCCAAATCGCAACATCGCCTAAGGGAAGGAGCGTATACTTCGCAAATACTGCGGAGATGCCTTTTTTTATATATAGGGAATCTGAGCATGTGTATATTTAGAAATCAGACGTCTTACACCAGTGTCCTGTATGAGCATTCTGGGGTCTTGCGCCCTGTGGACATGTTTGAAGTCTGAGCTTTGTGCTGGGATTTTTAGTTTCCCCGACCTAGAAGTCTGTAGCATTTGAATGAGGTATTAGTTACTCGTGTTAAATTTAACATCTTTGGAAAAAATATTGTAGCGGCCCCTCGGATATAGATTGATCAAGACGCAGAGAGTTTCAAACGGGTGTCAATTTATTTCTTCCTCTCAACGAGCACCATGAACACCGTGAAAACTACAGAATAAACAGAAATACAAAATGCTTCCTTGTAGTTTCACAAATAATTTGCACGTAAATCATCTTCACATATTAAACATGTTTACACCCAATACAAATTATTTTAACAAATGACCAATATGAAACATGAAATGTGTTTAAGCCTTCATGACAAATGAAATATCACATGCTTCTTTTAAATGAAACCGAATATATTATAATTGTTTAAAGAAAGAATATATGTTTTTATATTGATTACATGTACAATAAACCCATAAACAAATGAAGTATTGACATTCTCTTTTCCTTAAACAATATCCCTTTTGATAATAATACAAACTCCACCTATTTTCCTTCATACCTCATTCCGCTTTTCCAAAAGAGTTTCTGCCATCAGCTACCATGCGCTCTAGCTTGACACACCCTCGCAGTACGGAGCTCTTAAAAATACCATGTACGAGCAATACAAAAATAATAAAGTAAATCTCAATGTAAACTCTTTCTTTACAAGATTCAAATGGATGAACATGATAAATAACTTAAGTGTTTACAAGTTTTTACCGTTCTTCCGATGATACGTGAACCCCACATTGTGACGAGAGAATAGCGGAAGTTTAGCGTCACAAAAAAAAACATCTGAAGAAAAAATCGGCGCTTTTCAAAATAAAAGCGGAACATACAAAGTGACACTGTTAAACATATAATGCCTTAAAATATAAATATAAAATGTTATATATGTTATAAACTGTGTAGAATATTAATGCGATTTATAAAGACATTTACAAATATATATAATAATAAAAATAAAAAGATAAAAGATTTGTTAAAACATATTTAGACTAAACAATTTTATTCAAGAATAATATGATAAAACTGATAAAATAGACTTGACATTTATGCAATTGATCAGCCGTTGTTGTGTTATTTTACGAAATAGCATTAGGATTCGGTTGCGTGTTCTTGAAATCAGACAATTGTCTTTGTCTTAAGAAAGAGCCAAACAGTCCCATCTGCTATCTGAATATTCAGTCGGTCTTCATCATGAATCATGAATCCTGAATCCATTCTAGAGAGAATGTGTGGGGTGACAGGGTGCTTTATGACCCAAAGAGGTATGTCTTCATCTCATTGAGCGTGACCGGTATTTAGGGTGACCAGGAATGTTAGGCAAGGCAAGGCTAGTTTATTTGTATAGCACATTTCATACAAAATGGTAATTCACTTTACATAAATGGAAGTAGAATAATCATTAAAATAATAATAATAATCACAACAGTAAAACAAGGAATAAAAAAAAAAGGAAAAAAAAAGAAAACTTTTAAAATGAATTAAAACAGTTAAGAACAGAAAATGGTTATTGATAAGATACAGTACAACCAGTTCGGACGTAGCCGAGTGCTCATTTCATTCAGTAAATGCACGGCTAAACAGAAAAAAAATTACTCTGACTCCAGAATCACAACAAGATTCTTGAATTATTTTTAGTCGTTTGCCCCTAGAGTCAAGGTATGCATACATCTTGAGAAATAAATCTTTGTTTCCAAATTAAACGACTTCAGTTTTCTCCTTGTTTAACCGAAGAATGTTTTGGCTCATCCAATCGTTAATTTCATCAATGCATCGTCAGAGGGAGTCAGTGGGGCCGTAGTTATTTGGTGACAAGTCTAGGTTTACCTTGGTAACATCTGTAAAGCTGTGATAGGCAATTTGGTTCTTTCTCATTATTTGCCCTATAGCGGGGGCATATACAGGATAAACAAGAGCGGGGCAAGAACTGAGCCTTGTGGGTCTCCGCATGTCATGGACATCCTGTTAGTCTTATGCTCTCCTATACCCCCATAATAACCTCTCCCTTCTAAGTATGACCTGAACCAATTGATTACCACCCCAGAAAGCCCGACCCCGTTTTCCAGTCTCAAACGCTGCACTCCGATCTAGTAGTACAGCGCTGATATTTTGCCAGAATCAGAATTTAAGTGAATATAATTTATTATCTTAATGAGCACTGTCTCTGTGCTGTGATGTGGTCGGAAACCAGATTGAAAAATGTCCCAGGAATCCAATTGAATTTAAGTAGCTGTTCGGCTGATTAAAAAAAAATATATAGTCCTGCCTGGAAAAGGAAGATTTGATATTAGTCTATAGTTGCTCAATATGGTGTTTTCAAGACTGCTCTTTTCAAAAGCGAGTCTGGAAAAGTCCCAGAAAGAATTGAGGCATTCACCACTTCTAGACATCTACTTCTAAACAGTTAAACACACCTTTGAAAAAAGATGTGAGAAGTGTGCCAAGATAGCAGGTTGATGATTTAAGGTGCTTTACTATTTCTTCCAAAATGTTGCTATTGTTGTATGTATGTTCGAGTGTTGTTTAAGTGATAAGGTTTGAGAATAAGTTCTGTCTAGCTGTTGCTAGTTCAACATTGAAAGCATGAAGACTGTCTTTATGGATGCTATAGTGTATTTCAAGTTTCTTCTTGTCACATCCGCTCAGCTTTTCTGTATTGAAAACTTTTCTGTATTTCTGTATTGACTCTCCGTACTCTGTACTGCTGTTAATTTTCTCTAAATGTGCTTGTTAGCTCATGCCTATATTTTTTATTTCATCGTAAACTAGGTAAGCAGGGACTTGTAATAATGTTGAACATCTGATAAGTTGGTCAATCACACATACACATACATAGAGATATATCTTACTGCGGTGCTAAAGTACATTTTCTGCAATGGGAGAACTCATTGTTAGAATGCTTCAAATTGGGGCCAAGCTTGTTTTATGAGCATACCTCTAAAGCAACATTATTCAAATTTTTAGAGTTAAACAGGTTAATGAGCTCTTTCAGCATCTATACTTGTAATAATGCTTAAAATGATTCCATTAGGTTCTAAGCTACAGCTAAATGATAAAACAAACGTAAAAATGTTGTTTGCAGTTTGTGGGGGTCTGTGAAAGCTGTGTGTGTGTGTGTGTGTGTGTGTGTGTGTGTGTGTGTGTACGCTAGAGAGTTTGAATGAAAAATGTTTTAGGTTAAAGATGTTATTTAACTACAAACAGTAGTTTGTAAAACAAAAACAAAAAGTGTTTTGAAGAGAAAGTCAGATACGTAAATAAATTAAGTTTTATATATATATATATATATATATTTATTCATTAATATGATAGAATCATGATGAATTTATGAGTTTATGTATTTATACTGTTTCATGTATACTCACTGCTAGTCGTATACGTATTCAAGAGAAATGTACAGTATAAACTCGATTGTTTTAATCAATCTAAAGCTTTTGTTTGTAATTACAAATATCTTAAAGACTTAGACAAATGAAAATAGAATGTATGAAATATTTTTTCTATAAGAATTTGAGTGTGGATATTAATTTGGTGGACATTAAAGCTAAAAATAATACATTTAAAAAAATTTAAACAGTAATATTGAACTTTACACATATCATAGTTAACATCTTAACACATCTGTGTCAGTAAGATATTTATATCATCACAAGTCAACAGACAAATCAGGCGAGGGGTGATAAGTTTGACTTATTGATTATATGATTATTGCTTAGCAATTATTTGATCAAAGCTTAATAATATAATACTGTATAGACCCTCTTGTTTTTATTTTTATAAAATAAAACATTATAGTGTGAACATAAATATGGTGCGTTTAAACATCACGGTTAATGAAAAAAACGTGTAATCTGTTGTAAAGATTCTGTGAGACATTCGTAGTGCCTTTCTAAAAGTTTTTTTGTTGCATACAAACTTATGACAACTGATTTTGAGTCTTGGTCTAATGCATAAAGAAAACTCTCTGTGAGCGCCTTGCATTCATCAGAGGCTCATTTGACTACTTTTAACCCCTGCATTAGAGCATCATGAGTTTAGGTTGGAAAAATCTACAAAATTTAATTTATTTGTTAAAACAAAAGTTATCTCATTGTTTGGGTGCTTATTCTTATTTTTAATATACTGCCCCTCATCATCTTGTAGAGATACAAGGTGTGATGGTAAACATTTTTATTTATGAAAGGTTTGTATGAGACACCGTGAACGTTTCAGTGTGATTACTTCCACATGGGTAAACATAGCATTCTGTTGACATACAGAGTCTGAAGTCTGTGAAAATAACCAGGACTATGTCTTTTACGACCATGTCGTCTCGGTTTAATCCGAAACAGGCTCTAAGCTCCCTTGATGTTATCCAAACAAGCTTCTTAAAACAAAGTGTAAGATTACGGCAGTGAAGATAGACGCATGAGACCTGTCTGTAAACATTCCAACTATGTTCTCCGGACTACTTTTCTGAAAATTAGATATATCCTACTGTATAGGACGAGCCGTGTCTGCATCGTAGCTAGGAACACTGTGAAATAAACGGCTCCAACGCCAAATGCCGAGAATAAAAGCTGATTCATATTCAAAATAGATGTAATTTTAGCTAAACAACTAAAAACGCTTTGAACCACGTTTGAGACGGAGTTAGATACGATGATCAACTGCGTAGACCACTTATCCATTCTAGATCATATAAGAATAACATGATTAAAATTAGTTAAAATATAAACAAGAACCGCCGGACAACAGATGTAAGGGGATTCTGTTTATTTAAACATTAAAGTAATATCGCTCAGTCGTAAGGGATGTAGTGCATTTAAAACGTTTTCTCTACTTATCCACTGTATCTTTTGCAGCGGACCGAATTGACAGGAACATGCGCTCACGCAGGCGGAGAGAGAGAGAGAGAGAGAGTTAGAGGGCTCGCGATACTGATTTAGTTTAAACAAGACAGAATGTTGTGAAACTTATTGAGGAATCGTAGTGCTCGCACGCGGGTGACTTTCAAAATAATGTTTGGGGAATTTAAATTTTTATTGGTTTATTTCGCAGTTTATTAATACGTAGAGAATTGTTTTATATAAACGGCATATTAAATGCATACACACACACACACCCACACTGTGATACGAACTGTTTAAATCATTTATTATATTTATCCTTCAACAAAACGTACTTGTTTTATCACAGTTTACACACACACACACAGTGAGAGCGCGCGCTCGAGCATTACAGGCTGCAACCTGATACCGCGCTCGCGTAACACACAGACGCTCCAGAAGAGGAATACGATCCATATAATCTTCAAACAAATTCTTCAGCTGAACTCATTCATCACTTGGTCGCTGAACAAACAACATCACCTCCCGTAGCTCAAAGCATGACGGATCAATTTCACGCATGCCGGATGGGGCGCATCTGGACATAATTCATAGGTCAAAGGGCACATCTGGAAATAATTCATAGGTCAAAGGTCTCATCAATCATAATTCTGGACGTTTGCTGGCGCATAATAACTACTTGAGACTTTGGTCTGGATTTCATAGACGGGGTCACAAATATATTGCAAAATCTTTAAATTGCAATTAAATTCAATATGATAGTTAAAAATTTAAAATGTTTTAAAAAATGTTTTTTCTTAATGATGACTTGAGTAAAACTCACCCTAATGCTAATGCAATATTGTATTGTGCTGTTTTTTTTTTTTTTTTTTTTTTAAAGATACCTTGATCTCAGCTGTAGAGAGTATGGCTGTGGCAGATGGTGAAGCTACTCAGCAGATGAATGCAAATGATTCTTCATCAAACAATTCTCCACCACCAGCCAAATTGCCACGGCTAGTAGCCCGCTACAAAGCACACAAAAGCCAGTATAACCATACATTGGAAGCCAGTATCTCTGACCAGATGAGTAAATATTTCAGTGACATTCAGGATCCGTGTAGTGACACAGAACTTGTCCTCTGGTCCAAAAACAAGGACAGATATCCCCAACTGCATGCACTTGCAGTGAAACTTTTGTCAGTCCCCGCTTCCTCTGCACCAGTAGAGAGAGTTTTTAGTCGGGCTGGATTGATCATGAGACCACATCGTGCTCAGTTGGGTAGCAGGATGGTCTCCTTACTTATTTTTTTGAAAAGTAATTATGCCTATCTGTAATCTTCACAACATCTAAAGTGCACATAATCCAAGACATTGTAAGGATATTAGCAGTCATTAGTTAAGCTTAAAGGTTAAAAGTTATGTAAAAGCTGTTACAGTTGAACATTTACAGGTATAGTGGTACAGTAATGTTACTTGTACTAGAAGTGTTATGTGGACTTACAGTATAGGGTGATACACTAATGTTCTGTGTACTAGAAATGTTTGTGGAAACACATAGTGGTACAACAATGTTTTGTAGACAAGTGTGATGGTGGGGTGAAGGAGAGTCAGGAAACAGATGCGAGTTAACAGTTTTAATGAAGTGAGATGAACAAATAGACACAAAGGAACAATGAGGCTGAGAAGATGATACTCTGTGGTGGTGGTGAGGCGGTGAGGTATCCGGATGATGGCGGAGAGAAGGTGAGTAGTCCGGATGATGACGGTGAGTAGGCAGCAGGAGAGGATGGCACAGGAACTGTGGGGAATAGAGCCGAAGGTAAGTGTCCGTGGCTGAGTGGATGTGCGGAGAGTGGATGAGGTTCTGGGTAAAAACACAGACATCCAACGCAGACAACACTAAAGCCAACAAACAGGGTAACCGACATTAAACAACGATCTCACAAACACAAGACGTGAGACAAGCCAATATATAGTGGATGATTAATGAGTGGCAGCTGTTGCTGATGACAATTAACGGAGACGCCCACAAGCTAATCAGAGCAGACGCGAAACACACAGATTTCAAGTGCAAACACCCCGAGATCACGGTTTACCAACCGTGACAGTACACCCCCCTCTAAGAACTCCTCTTGGAGTTCCCAGAAGGGCCTACCTGCTGATTGTAGTCATCAATAAGGGAGTGATCCAATATGTCCCTAGCAGGTACCCAACTCCTCTCCTCCGGACCGTTACCTTCCCAGTCCACCAGATACTGGAATCCTCGTCCCCTCCGTCTCGAGTCCAGAATACGATTAACCGAATAGGTCGGTTCCCCATCTACGAGACGCGGCGGCGGGGGGCCGGAGTAGGCGGATTAATACGTGCATAAAACACGGGTTTAATTTTGGACACATGAAAGGCGGGGTGTATCCTCTTGTACGCAAGAGTTAGTTTAAGGCGGACTGTCACCGGACTAATGATCTTGGTGATAGTGAACGGGCCGATAAATTTGGGAGCTAATTTATTAGAAACGGAACGCAGAGGAATGTTACTAGTAGAAAGCCACACCCTTTGACCCACGACGTAAACGGGAGGCTTTGACCGGTGGCGATCGGCCTTGGCCTTAGTGCGCTCCCTCATCCGGAGCAGAGTCTCACGGGCTCTGGTCCAGGTGCGGTGACACCTCTGGACAAATGCGTGAGCGGAGGGGACAGCGACTTCAGATTCCAAACTGGGAAAGACTGGTGGCTGGTACCCTACACTACACTACAACGGAGAGAGGCCCGTGGCTGACACTGGCAGCGAATTGTGGGCGTACTCCACCATAGAGAGTTGTTGACTCCAGGAAGAAGGATTCTTGGAGACCAAACATCGCAACGTTCTCTCTAAATCTTGGTTGGCTCGCTCAGATTGTCCGTTGCTTTGGGGATGATAACCCGAAGACAAGCTAACTGACACTCCTAACAATTTGCAAAACTCCTTCCAAAATTTGGATATAAACTGAGATCCCCTGTCCGAAACCACGTCTACCGGGAGGTCATGAAGCCGAAAGACGTGATCTAGGACAGTGACCGCTGTCTCCTTGGCTGTAGGTAATTTGGGCAAGGGAATGAAATGTGCCGCCTTCGAGAACAGGTCCACTACGGTCAAAACGACTGTCATGCCATTAGAGGGCGGGAGGGCGGTAACAAAATCTAGAGCGATGTGGGACCAGGGTCTCGAAGGGACAGACAGCGGTTGAAGAAGCCCATCAGGAGGTCGGTTAGATGACTTACCACTGGCACAAACTGAGCAAGCCAAAACAAAATCGCGGACGTCGCAAACCAAGCGTGGCCACCAGAATCGTTGTCTAACTAACCTATTAGTTCTACTTATCCCTGGGTGACAAGCTACATTAGAACAATGACCCCACTGGACAACTTCAGACCTTAACTCCTCCGGCACAAATAAACGGTTCGGTGGACAACCGAGCGGAGGCGTTACCCCTTGTAAGGCCGTCTTGACCTTCGACTCGACCTCCCATACGAGTGCTGAGACCACTAATTTCTCAGGTAAAATACACTCGGGAGTCACCGGACGGGCGGAGGGATCAAAAAGACGTGATAAAGAGTTGGGTTTGACATACTTGGAACCCGGGCGGTACGATAAGGTAAACTCAAAACGACCGAAAAAAAGTGCCCACCAAGCCTGCCTGGAATTGAGTCTTTTGGCAGTTCTAATGTACTCTAAATTTTTATGATCGGTCCAAACAATAAAAGGAACCCCTGAACCTTCCAACCAGTGACACCATTCCTCCAATGCCAATTTGATGGCCAACAACTCTCTATTGCCAATGTCATAATTGCGTTCGGCAGGAGATAGTCGATGAGAGAAAAACGCGCAAGGATGTACCTTATCATCCGAAGCAGCACGTTGGGACAACACTGCTCCTACCCCCACCTCTGACGCGTCGACCTCCACCATGAACTGCCATGTGGGATCAGTGGCCACAAGGATGGGAGCCGAAACGAAGCAGTTCTTGAGGTTAGCGACCACCTGAACGGAGTACTGGGAGAGGTCAAGGCTGTCAGAGGTGAGGCTAGTTGGCTGAAATTACGTATGAAACGTCGATAGAAATTGGCGAATCCCAGAAACCGCTGTAGGGCCTTACGGGAGTCTGGAGATGGCCAATCTATCACAGCCTTAACCTTGTCAGGGTCCATATGTATTCCCTCGGACGAGACGATATACCATAGGAAAGGAACAGACTGTGCATGGAATACGCATTTCTCCGCCTTGACAAAAAGCCCATTCTCAAGTAACCTCTGGAGCACTCACCTGACGTGTTGAACGTGTTCCTGGAGAGATGAAGAAAAAATCAGTATGTCATCCAGGTAAACATATATAAACTGATCTACCATATCTCTCATCTCTCAATTCACGAGTGCTTGGAAAACCCTGGGCGAGTTGGAGAGCCCAAACGGCATCACCAAGTATTCAAAGTGCCCTCTAGGGGTATTAAAAGCGGTTTTCCATTCATGCCCCTTCCTGATGCGGACCAAATGATAAGCATTACGTAAATCCAGACATCCAACGCAGACAACACTAAAGCCAACAAACAGGGTAACCGACATTAAACAACGATCTCACAAACACAAGACGTGAGACAAGCCAATATGGATGTGATGAATAGTGGATGAGTAATGAGTGGCAGCTGTTGCTGATGACAATTAACGGAGACGCCCACAAGCTAATCAGTGCAGACGCGAAACACACAGATTTCACTACAAAGTGCAAACACCCCGAGATCACGGTTTACCAACCGTGACAACAAGAGCACTTAAGGTTAAAAGTTATGTAAAAATTGTTACAGTTGAACATACAGATATAGTGGTACACTAATGTTATGTGTACTAGAAATGTTATGTGGACTTACAATATAGAGTGGTACAGTAATGTTATGTGTACTAGAAAGGTTATGTGGACTTACAATATAGAGTGGTACAGTAATGTTATGTGTACTAGAAAGGTTATGTGGATGTGTATAGTGGTACAACAATGTTATGTGAAAACGAGCACTTAATACTGACAAGTAACAATTCATAATTCTAATAAAATTACCTTTACACCACATACTATGTGGCCCTTTTACCCTTTATTGTTTCCACCAAACATTTTACATACTCTTGAAGATTTCTTTAGGTCTTGTCTCAGACGCAATCACTCTGGTCTCGGTTTTGACTCGGACTCGACCCTTTCTGAACTCGGTCTTGACTCGGACTCAACCTTCTCTGGACTTGGACTCGAATGAGCTGGTCTCGACTACAACACTGTAACAATGGTGATGGGAGGCTGGGAAGAGGAGTTGCTATTTTAATAAAAGAAAACTGTGGGGTATTATGTAAAACAATATATAATGACACATATGGGAAATGTATTGCGGTTGAAATGGAGTATGAGGAGAGAAAAGTTATTGTAGTTAATATTCATGTACCGACTGTAGAGAATGAAAAGAAGGAATAATTTAATGTAGAAGAGATTTTTTTAAAAACCCTAAAGAAGTTATTATGATGGGTGATTTTAATACCGTTTTCAGTAAATTAGAACTGGGTGGGGGAATGGTTTTTAAAAGTGATAAAGGACAAAAATAACTGAAATTATTAATGGAAGAAAATAATATCATTGATGTATGGAGAGAAAGATATGAAAAAAAGAAAGAATATTCAAGGAGGCAATTAGTAGGGAATTTTATGTGTAAAACAAGGATTGATTTTATTTTATGTACAAGGAACATTGAAGGATTTATCGGTAACATTAAATATGAAGAATCAAGCTTAAGTGACCATAAACCAATTTTTTTGCATGTAGACTGGAGTTCAGTGAAAAGAGGGCCGGGTGTATGGGTTTTAAATGTAGAGGTTTTGAAGAATGAGGAGTATGTTTTAAGTATTAAATAAATTATTGAAAAAGAAAAGGAGAATGAAATGTACAGGGAAGATAAAAGGATATGGTGGGAAAATGTTAAATATTTAGTTAAAAAAATTCACAATAAAGTATTGCAAATTAATACAGATAAGTAAGAGGAAGAAGGAGAGAGAAAATTGGAAAAGGAATTAAATGAGAATGGGAAAGATATACAAAAAATAAAAGAATTGGAGGGAATATTGAAAGAAATGGAAGAGAAAAAATATGAAGGTGCAAGACTAAGAAGTAAAGCTAAATATACTGTTGAGGGTGAAAAATTTACTAAATGTTTCTTTGATCTAGAAAAAAATAAGAGGGAAAGCTGGAATGATTAAAGAAATAAGAGGAAAAAATGGTGTAGTGGTGGAAACAAATGAGGAAATATTAAAAGAAATAAAAGCATACTATGAGAACCTGTTTAGTACTGAGGGGTTGAGGGAAGAAGAGAAACTGGAGTTACTTAAGCAAATAAAAACAACAGTAGGAGAAGTAGACAAAAAAGAGTGTGATGAAGAGATAAGAGAAGAAGAGATAAAAAGAGCAATAAGTGAATTAAACAAAAATAAAAGTCCAGGTATAGATGGTTTGGGGAGTGAATTTTACATAGTTTTTAAAGATTCTTTAACTAGTATTTTAAAAGAAGTATATGAAGGGATTTTTAAGAAAGAGGAAATTAATCAGAGAATGGGGATGGGATTAATATAGTTGATATATAAAAGAAAAGGAGATAAAGTAGACTTAAAAAAATATAGACCAATTACAATGCTGAATACAGATCTGAAATTTTTTACAAGGTAATGCCAACCATAATTGAAACAAATCAAGTGTATGGAGTTAAAGGGAAAGATATAGCGGACACAACTCTAAGTATAATAGACATAATAAGATATGTGAAAGAAAAAAACAAAAAAGGATATTTTATTAGTTTGGATTTCAAAAAGGCTTTTGATAGAGTGGAGCATGAATATTTATTTGGAATTTTAAGAAGGTACGGGATTGGGGAAAATTTTATCAAGTGGATTACAATTTTATATAGGGGAGCAATAACAAGAATACAGTGTAATGGTTTTTTAACTGAATGTTTTAAAATGACTAGATCAATAAGACAAGGATGTCCATTATCAGCGCTTTTATATTCTTTAGTTGCAGAAACATTGGGATTAGCTATTAAAATAGACGAAGACATAAGAGGGATAAACATTGAAGGAAGTGGGGGAAATGAAAAAATATTTCAATATGCAGATGATACGACAATAATAGTTAAAGATATAGAGAGTGTTAATAAAGTAATGGAAGTAGTACAGATGTTTTGTAGGGGATCAGGAGGTAAGATAAATGAATTCAATTCAATTCAAGTTTATTTGTATAGCGCTTTTTACAATACAAATCGTTACAAAGCAACTTTACAGAAAATTATGTTTCTACAATATTTAGTAGTAGCTAGTAGTTTGTGCACGTTTGACAGGACTTTAGAAAAAAATTAAAAATAATAATAATAATACAAGACGTGGTCAGCTAGATGATGAACTATCAATATTATTAATTAATAGTAATTATATGATGCACACATGTAGCAATATTTGTTAGTTCTGTTTGTTGATTCAAGGTTAGGATCATCTGGGGTCCTCTGAGGGTCAGCATCATCTCTTCTCAGGTGTTCTGGATCCAGACTGGAGCTTGTGTAAATCCATCCCGTGGCAAAACATAGAAACAAAATAGAAATATCATCATTAGCATAGCTGCTGATCCAACAAAGTAAAATTAGTTTAACCCAAGCTAAAGAATAAAAATGCAGATGCAACTACACTCACAATTTAAGAGATACATTATTCGAATGCTTGGCGAAAGAGATGCGTTTTTAATCTAGATTTAAACAGAGAGAGTGTGTCTGAACCCCGAACATTATCAGGAAGGCTATTCCAGAGTTTGGGAGCCAAATGTGAAAAAGCTCTACCTCCTTTAGTGGACTTTGCTATCCTAGGAACTACCAAAAGTCCAGCGTTTTGTGACCTTAGGGTGCGTGATGGGTTGTAGCGTGGTAGAAGGCTAGTTAGGTACGCAGGAGCTAAACCATTAAGGGCCTTATAGGTAAGTAATGATAATTTGTAACTGATACGGAACTTAATAGGTAGCCAGTGCAGAGACTGTAAAATTGGGGTAATATGATCATATTTTCTTGACCTGGTAAGGACTCTAGCTGCTGCATTTTGGACGACCTGTAGCTTGTTTATTGACGAAGCAGGACAACCACCTAGAAGTGCATTACAATAGTCCAGTCTAGAGGTCATGAATGCATGAACTAGCTTTTCTTCATACAGATCATTTTTATGCAGGAAGGTGCTCAATTGAGCAGACACAACTTTTTCTAAAATTTTAGACATAAATGGAAGATTTGAAATAGGCCTATAATTTGCCAGTACACTAGGATCTAGTTTTGGTTTCTTAATAAGAGGCTTGATAACCGCCAGCTTGAATGGTTTTGGGACGTGACCTAAAGATAACGACGAGTTAATGATATTGAGAAGCGGTTCTTCGGCTACAGGTAACAGCTCTTTTAGTAATTTAGTGGGTACAGGATCTAATAAACATGTTGTTGGTTTAGATACAGTGATAAGTTTATTTAGCTCTTCCTGTCCTATATTTGTAAAGCACTGCAGTTTATCTTTGGGTGCGATGGATGAAACTGAAGTGTTAGACGCTGTAGAATCTACATTCGCTATTGTATTTCTAATGTTATCTATTTTATCAGTGAAGAAATTCATAAAGTCATTACTATTTAACGTTGGTGGAATATTTGAATCAGGTGGCGTCTGGTAATTTGTTAATTTAGCCACTGTGCTAAATAAAATCCTTGGATTGTTTTGGTTATTTTCAATGAGTTTGTGGATATGCTCTGCCCTAGCAGAGCCTGTCTATAGCTGGACATACTGTTTTTCCATGCGATTTTAAAAACTTCCAAGTTAGTTTTTCTCCATTTGCGTTCAAGACTACGAGTTACTTTCTTGAGAGAGTGAGTATTACTGTTATACCATGGCACAGTACGTTTTTCTCTAACCTTTTTCAATTTGATGGGGGCAACAGCTTCTAATGTATTAGAGAAAATAGTGCCCATGTTGTCAGTAATTTCGTCTAATTCATGTGTATTTTTGGGTACAAACAGCAGTTGAGATACATCAGGCAGGTTATTTGCGAATCTGTCTTTGGTGGCTGGAACAATAGTTCTGCCCAGACGGTAACGCTGAGACATATAGTTAATATCAGTGATACGCAGCATGCACGATACAAGGAAATGGTCTGTAATATCATCACTTTGGGGTACAATATCTATAGCAGTAAGATCGATTCCATGCGATATAATTAGATCTAGTGTATGATTAAAACGATGAGTGGGCCCGGTGACATTTTGCTTGACTCCAAAGGAGTTTATTAGGTCAGTAAACGCAAGTCCTAATGTATCATTTGGATTATCAATGTGAATATTAAAATCTCCCATGATTAGCGCCTTATCAATAGTTTTAAATGAAGAAAAAACTATATATATGAGATTTGGAGGAGTGACTGTTTTAACAGATTCTTTTCATTTTAAAGAAACAAAAGAAATAAGGATTTTAGGTGTTCTAATGGGAAAAGAAGAAAAGAATGTTAAAGAAAAATGTGGGAAGAAATAGTAGGAGGAAATGAAAGAAGGTTAAATTTTTGGAAATTGAGGACATTAAGTTTAAAAGGGAAGGTTTTAATTTTAAATGTGTTAATGGTGTCAAAGTTGTGGTATGTTTTATATGTGACTGCTATGCCAATGTGGGTGGAGAAAAGGTTGAAAAAATCTTTTTTTTTTTTTTTTTTTTTTTATGGAATACTAAACCTTCAAGAATGGCATGTAGTACATTAATAGGAGAAGCAGGGAAGGGAGGGATGGGATTAATTGATGTGGAACAGAGAACAAATAGCTTAAGAATTAAAATAATAAAAGTATATCTAGATGATGGTCACAAAACTGCATGGAAAAAGACAATGGAACATTTTTTAAACAAATATGGGGATTTTAACATGGGGGATGGAATTTTATGGATGAAAACCAAGAATTGGATGACAGAAAGATTAACAGAGTTTTATGGAGAAATTTTTAGTGCCTGGGGAAAATGTTTAGATAAAGTTGAGTATGATCCACATGGGAGAGAAAACATTTCAAATCAACCTCTGTTTTTAAACAAAAACATTTTAAAACAAGATAAAGAAATGTTTTTAAAGAAATGGATGGAAGTGGGGATAACAAGAGTGAGAGATGTTTTATATGAATTTAAAGAAGGGTTTTTACCAACACAATTTATTGTAGATGCAATGGAGGAGTCAAAAGAGGATTACAGTGAACAAGTAATAAAAAATAAATATGAAATCATTAAAACTGCAATAAAACTGAGTGGATTAAAATAATAGAAAGTATGGAAGGAGAGCCAAAAGAGAAATGTATTCATGTGAAATTAGGGGAAAAACTGTATGATTTATTGTTCTTTTAGAGATGATGTTTTTAAAGAGCCTATTGCAAATGGATACTGGTTGCAGAAATTCAAAGATTTAAATAAAAGAGTGTATATGGAGAAACATGACGGGGAAATGTGTGGAAACAAAATTGGAATGTTTGGAGTATTTTATAAGGCATAAAGTGGTTTTTACTTATGTTATTTTAAATAAAATAGGAATGGAAGAAAATGCTCTGTGTAAAGTGTGCCAGGAAGAGGAAGAGGGGATTTTACATATGTTTTTACATTGTAGAGAGCTAGAGGACTTTTTAAGGAAATGTAAATGTTTAATTAAAGATGTGACTGAGGAGTGGGATGAAAATGGAATGGAATGGAACAGAGTTGTGATGTTTGGTTGGGAAAAAAAGTATCAAAACAAAAGTTTCATTAATCTGTGTGTAATGAAAAGTGAAATATGGGACAGAAGAACAGTGGCTAAAAAGGAAAAAATTGTGTTGGATGTTTGGACTGTGTTTAAAAGAAAAACAGAATTATATATTGAAAGACTGTATGTGTATTTTAAAGGTGGAAATATGTTAGAATCTTTTTATGATGTTTTTACCCCAAAAGTTTGTTGTGTTTTAAATGATTTAATGTGGAAGCTGCCAGGAAGTGAAATAGTTTTTTAATTTATCTATGTAAAGGAAAGATAAAAAAAGGCTATGCCCGACCTCGTTTGATCTCGGAAGCTAAGCAGGTTAAGTTTTTCACTAATTATATAATAATCTTAAAAAAAAAAAAAAAAAAGTGTCAATGCCCGATCTCTGAATCTTAGCAGGTTTGGGTCTGGATAGTACTTGGATGGGAGACCACCTGGGAATACCAGGTGATGTAAGATTTTTGGAAATTTTTCACTAATTATATTATAATCTTGCAAAAAAAAAAAAAAAAAAGCCTGATCTCTGAATCTTAGCAGGTTTGGGTCTGGTTAGTACTTGGATGGGAGACCGCCTGAGAATACCAGGTGCTGTAAGCTTTTGGGTTTTCTTCCCTACTTATATAATGTACTGGCGATTAGAGTGGCTGATCTTTAAATAGCCCTCTCATTGCAGCAGCCTTCGCTTATGGCCATGCCAACCTGGCTATGCCGATCTCGTCTGATCTTGGAAGCTATGCAGTTTTAGGCCTGGTTAGTACTTGGATGGGAGACCGCCTGGGAATACCAGTTGCTGTAAGCTTTTCGGAAATTTTTCACTAATTATATAATAATCTTGGGAAAAAAAAGAGTCAATGCCGGATCTCTGAATCTTAGCAGGTTTGGGTCTGGTTAGGACTTGGATGGGAGACCACCTGGTAATGCCAGGTGCTGTAAGCTTTTGGGTTTTCTTCCCTACTTATATAATGTGTTGGCAATTAGAGTGGCTGATCTTTAAATAGCCCTCTCTTTGCAGCAGCCTTCGCTTGCAGGAATACCAGGTGCTGGGTCTGGTTAGTACTTGGATGGGAGACCAGTGCTGTAAGCTTTTGGGTTTTCTTCCCTACTTATATAATGTACTTGCGATTAGAGTGGCTGATCCTTAAATAGCCCTCTCTTTGCAGCAGCCTTCACTTACGGCCATACCGACCTGTCTATGCCCGATCACGTCTGATCTCAAAAGCTAAGCAGGTTTGGGCCTGGTTAGTACTTTTGGAAATTTTCACTAATTGCCTAATAATCTTGCAAAAAAAAAAAAAAAAATAGAGTCAATGCCCAATCTCAGAATCTAAGCAGGTTTGGGCCTGGTTAGTACTTTTGGACATTTTCACTAATTGTCTAATTATCTTGCAAAAAAAAAAAAGAGTCAAAGAGTTCCTTCCCTACTTACTTAAGCTTTTGGGATTTCTTCCCTACTCATATAATGTACTGGTGATTATAGTGGCTGATCTTTAAATAGCCCTCTCTTTGCAGCCGCCTTCGCTTACGGCCATACCATCCTGGCTATGCCCGATCTAGTTGGTACGTTCCAATCAGTGAGTTGGCTGCAGTTGGAGAGAAAGGCTCTCCGCCACTTTTGTTAATGTTTTATTTATTTATTTATTTTGCTTAGTTAAAAGGTATAAAGTTCACTTTTGGTGTAATTTTCACGGTTTAACCACAAGCAGTTTTTTAACTGTTTGGGGTTGAGTTTTTGGTTTTGGTTTTTGATATCGTTGGAGAGGTCTACAAACAAGGAAGGACATAATGAATAATGGATCAGGACTGGGAAAAAGAACTGGAGATAAAATCCAACAAAGTAGATGAAGGGACTAATTCATTCAAAACTATGATTGAAGAAAATAATGAAAATCAAGAAGAGGAAACATGGGCAACTGTGGTCTCGAGAAAGAAGAGAAATGGAGCTGAAATGCTGAAAGGAAGGACTGAACAACAACAGAAGCTACTAGGTAAAGCAAAGGATTATTCAAATGGTGAAAAGAGACAAGAGGAAAGTCAAAAAGATGAAATGATAAATAAGTTGAGAGGGAAAATGAGATACCAGAGAGAGTACTAAAAAGAAACAACGCTGACAATGAATGTGGAAAATCCGGATAAATTAACTGTTACGATGATAATTAAAGCTGTAGAGGACAAAACTGGAATTGGCAAATTATACGGACTAAGAAAAAAAACTGATTTTGAATATGAACTCACTTTGGAGAAAGAAACAGACTTTGAACATATATTGGATGTAATATTAATTAATGGGCTAATGTGTGAAATGAGGAAGCTTTGTGCAACAGAAAGGATGGTTTCTTTTCTAAATTTGCCAAATTATATAAGTGATGAGGAAGTACTGCAAAAATTAACAAGCTGGGGGGTTATACCGATACTACCTTTGAGAAGGAGGTTTTACCCTGGGACAACGGTGGCGGATGGAACAAGATTTATCAGAGTGAAATTTCCAAAGGATGTGGTGTCTCTTCCATATAATACAAGGATTGAAACGGAGGAAGGAATAAAATATTTTAGAGTGATTCATGATCACCAAGTGAAAACTTGCAGAATATGTGCAAGTGTTGATCATGAAAAGATGGATTGTCCTCATTTTATATGCCGAGAATGCATGGAGCAGGGGCATTATGCGCGGGACTGCAAAGCCCCACGGTGCCAAAGCTGTGGAAAGGCATTACAAAGGTGTAGATGTGAAAAATTATGAAGAAGTACGTGAGGAAATGGAGACAGATTTACACAACGAAGGGGAGAATGTGGAAAAGGATGATGAAGGAGGTGTACTGCAACAAGAATATGTCATAACAAAGGATATACAGAGAAGCGAAGAAAGAGTGAGCAAAGATGAACGAGAATGCCTGGAGCAGGGGCATTAAGCACGGGACTGCAAAGCCCCACAGTGCCAAAGCTGTGAGAGGGCATCACAAAGGTGCATATGTGAAAATTACGAAGAAGTACATGAGGGAATGGAGATGGATTCACACAATGATGGAGCGAATGTGGAAGAGGATGATGAAGGAGGTGTACCACACCAAGTAAGTGTCATGACAAAGGAGATACAAAGCGGCGAAGAAAGAGTAAGTAAAGATGAATGGGGCGGAGAAAAAAAGACAGAAAGAGCAAAAATGACGATGGGACTACAACTATTTGATGGTAAAGTTGAACAGAATGAGATGGAAAACAAAGAAGAAGGTGATGATGGAGTAAAGGACATTACAAGCCAAGATGAGGTAAGAGACACTTAGGAAAAAACTTTTGGTGGGAAAGAAAGTGTGAAGAAAAACATATTGAGTGGGGGAAGTAGATTGAAAACAACAGCACAAATTAGTATTGAGAAGGTGATGGAAAAACAAAGAATAAGAAGAGAATCTAAAGAAAAAAAAGGACTGGATTAAGAGAGGAAGAGGGCAGAGAGACTGAACAAAAGTGAAGTGTTTTATTAGTAGATGGGACTGATGGAAAGGGTTTTGGGCTGGTTTTGTTGTTTGTTGGTTAATCTTTCTTTTTTTGTAGTGATGAGTCAATATTGTATTGTATCCGTTAATGCTAGAGGATTATCAAATGTTACTAAATTTGAAAATTTGATTCATTTGACTAAGATATGCAATATACTGCTTACAAGAAACATGTTGGAATGATGACTAAATTAATGGCTTGAAAAAAATGTGGTGGGATGGAGAAATTCTATTCAATAATGAACCACAACAAAAAAGAGATGTTGCAATTTTTATAAAAAGAGAAGTGCTTGACAAAACAAATGTATTATATAAGGACAATGAGGGTAGAGTTTTGGTTATTCAATTAAAAAGTAAAGAAAAAGAAATAATAATATGTAATATTCATGCTCCAAATGAGAGACGAGAAAGAGTTGAATTTTTTAAGGAGTTGAGTGATTTAATGGGTGTGTGGCAAAATGTGTTTTTGATTGGAGATTCTAATACTGTTTTAGAAAGAATTGATGTTGATGATAAAATGATATATAAAGCTGATAGTGGGAGGAATGAGTTGGAAAAAATTACGTTCCAACACAATCTGATTGAAGTATTGAGAAATAGAAATAAATCTAAAAGGGAATATTCACGAAGACAAGTTGTGAGCTCGTTTTAAAGCAAAGTAGATTAGATTTTGTATTAAGTAATAGGGAACTTGAACAATATATATCAAAAATATATTATAAAATATATAGTGGGAGTGATCATGTCTTCTTATATGTAATAATGGATTTGAGTGGAGTAGAGAGGGGAAGTGGAATAGGGTTATTTAATACAGAACTATTGAAAAATGGTTGTTATAAAATGGAAGTGGAAAATATAATTATAAATAGTATAAATAATTTACTGTATGAGGAAGCAATATGTGTTTGGTGGGATAATCTTAAAGTAAAAATAAATTTGTTTGCAATAAAATATGCAAGGAATGTGCAGAGAGCAAAAAGGGCCAAGGAAAGAGAAGTTAAAAGAGAATGGGATAAAGAAATGAAAAAGGCTGATGAGGGAAAGGCAGAAGTGGAGAAAATTGTAATATTAGAAGAAAAACAAAAAAAAATAGAAGAAGAAAAATGTATGGGCGCCATAATAAGAAGTAGAACTAAAAATATAGTAGAGGGTGAGAGAAGTACAAAGTTTTTTTATGAATTAGAAATAACAAGGCAACAGGCAGAACTCATTAGAAGTGTGTTAAAAAATCGAAAGAGTGTTAAAGAAAAGAATGAAATTCTAAGGGAGGTTAAAGATTTTTATTTAAACTTATTTCAGGAAAAGGGAGTTATAGAAGAAGATAAAGAATTTTTATTGAATCAAATAAAAGTAAAATTGAAGGATGATGACAGAAAAATGTGTGATAGTAAAATAACAGAAGAGGAAATAAATGAAGCAATTACTCAGTTGAGTATTGGCAAAAGTCCTGGATTAGACGGATTATCAAGTGAATTTTATAAGGCCTTTAAAAGTATTTTAACCCCGATATTATATGAAATTTATATTGTTATTTTTAAGGAGGAACAGTTGTGTGAAAGTATGAAAAAGGGAATGATTAAAATTATCTATAAAAATAAAGGAGATAAAGAAGAGTTGAAGAATTACAGACCGCTGAGTATGTTAAACACAGACTATAAGATTTTAGCGAAGGTTTTAGCTAATAGGATGAAGAAGGTTATTTCTAATATTATTACTACAAATCAAGCTTATAGTGTTTTAAATAGAGATATTTCAGACACAGTATGTAATATAAGAGATATTGTCTGGTATATCAAAGAAAAAGGAGAGAAGGGATATTTAATCAGTGTGGATTTAGAAAAAGCATTCGATAGAGTGGAGCACAGTAATTTATTTGATTTAATAGAAAGATTTGGATTTGGAAATAATTTTATTAGATGGATGAAATGTCTTTATAATGGGATTTTTAGTTGTGTTAAAGTTAATGGGTTTTAACTGATTTTATAAACATAACTAGATCAATCCGACAGAGATGTCCATTGTCAGCATTATTGTATACAACTGTGGCTGAACCTTTAGGGTTAGCAATAAATGCAGATAGAGAAATTAATGGATTTTTTATAGAAAATGATCATGTAGAACAAAAGGTTTTTCAATATGCTGATGATACTACTTTGTTTTTAAAAGATATTAATAGTGTATAAAAGGCAATGTATATATTTGAGAAATATTGTAGAGGAGCATATGGAGTATATGAGGATGGGGCAAGTAAAAGATCTAACAGGAATATTTCAACTTAAAGAACAGTCAAATAATATTAAGATTTTAGGCATTAGAATTGGTATGGATGAAATAAAAATACGAGATTTAATATGGGAGGAGGTGCTAGGTGATATGATTTAATAAAAGACTTAATTTTTGGAAACGGCGAGTTCTTTTTCTAAAAGGTAAAGTATTAGTATTAAATTTATTATTTTTATCAAAGATGTGGTATATTCTAACTGTAAGTCTTCCATTATGGGTATATAAGAAAAAAAAAGCTAATATTTAATTTTTTTTATGGGATGGTAAACCTTCTAAAATCGGATATAATACCATAGTAGGAAAAGTGGAGGAAGGAGGATTGGGACTTATAGATCCTCTTTTAAGAATGAAAAGTATGAGGATAAAAATAATGAAAAGGTTTTTAAACAACTATGGATCTGCTTGGGAAAAATAATGTTGTTTTTTATGAATAAGTGTGGACAAATGGGCAGTGATATACTATGGATGAAATTGAAAGTTAATTTGATTGTAAATATGCCTGAATTCTATAAAGAAGTTGTAAAGACATGGAATGATTTTAAAAGGCATGTTTATTTTGAACCAAAGGACAAACAACAGATGTTAAATCAACCGTTGTTTTTAAATGAGAAGGTGGATTGTAATGGTCAAGTGATATTTTATAAAAAATGGTTTGAAGCTGGATTGAAGCAAGTAAAAGATATTCTATATGAGGTGAAACCAGGGTTTTTGCCTCTACAAGCTATTATAGATACACTTGAAGAGAAAGAAGAAATAGAGGATAGAAAGGCAATCAAAATCAATTATGAGAAAATAAAAAAAGCAATTCCTATAGAATGGATAGAGAAAATTGAGAGAAATGAAAGTGAAAATAAAAATGATAAAATTGAGGATTTTCTAAGAATAAAAGGAGAGAATGTCAACTTTGATGTATGTGTTTTAAAAATATTTCATTTGCTTTTCTGTAATGATGTATTTGTTGAGCCCAGAGCAAATGAATACTGGAGAAAATTGTTTAATATTTTGGATGTGAGAGAAATATGGAAAAATGTCAGGATGAAGCCCTGTGTTAGAAAACTTCGATTATCTATTAAGACACAACTGTATATTAAATGCATATTTCACTAATTGTCTAATAATCTTGAAAAAAAAAGAGTAAAAGAGCTCCTTCCCTACTTATGTAATGCAATGGCGATTATAGTGGCTGATCTTTGAATAGCCCTCTCTTTGCAGCCTCCTTCGCTTATGGCCATACCAACCTGGCTATGCCCAATCTCATCTGATTTCGGAAACTAAGCAGGTTTGGGCCTGGTTAGTACTTGGATGGGAGACCGCCTGGGAATACCAGGTGCTGTAAGCTTTTGGGTTTCCTTCCCTACTTGTATAATGCACTGGCGATTATAGTGGCTTATTTTAAATAGCCCTCTCTTTGCAGCCTCCTTCGCTTACGGCCATAGCAACCTGGCTATGAACAATCTCGTCTGATTTCGGAAGCTAAGCAGGTTTGGGCCTGGTTAGTACTTGGATGGGAGACCGCCTGGGAATACCAGGTGCTGTAAGCTTTTGGGTTTCCTTCCCTACTTATATAATCCACTGCCGATTAAAGTGGCTGATCTTTAAATAGCCCACTCTTTGAAGCCTCCTTCGCTTACGGCCATACCAACCTGGCTAAGCCCAATCTCGTCTGATTTCGGAAACTAAGCAGGTTTGGGCCTGGTTAGTACTTGGATGGGAGACCGCCTGGGAATACCAGGTGCTGTAAGCTTTTGGGTTTCCTTCCCTACTTGTATAATGCACTGGCGATTATAGTGGCTTATTTTAAATAGCCCTCTCTTTGCAGCCTCCTTCGCTTAAGGCCATAGCAACCTGGCTATGAACAATCTCGTCTGATTTCGGAAGCTAAGCAGGTTTGGGCCTGGTTAGTACTTGGATGGGAGACCGCCTGGGAATACCAGGTGCTGTAAGCTTTTGGGTTTCCTTCCCTACTTATATAATGCACTGCCGATTAAAGTGGCTGATCTTTAAATAGCCCACTCTTTGAAGCCTCCTTCGCTTACGGCCATACCAACCTGGCTATGCCCGATCTCGTCTGATCTCGGAATCTAAGCAGGTTTGGGCCTGGTTAGTACTTTTGGAATTTTTCAGTAATTATCTAATAATTTTGCAAAAATAAAATAAAATAAAAAGAGTCAATGCCGATCTCAGAATCTGAGCAGGTTTGGGCCTGTTTAGTACTTTTGGAATTTTTCACTAATTGTCTTATAATCTTGCAAAAAAAAAAAAAAAAAAGAGTCAATGCCTAATCTCAGAATCTAAGCAGGTTTGGGCCTGGTTAGTACTTTTAAAATTTTTCAGTAATTATCTAATAATCTTGAAAAAGAATAAAAGAGTCAAAGAGTTCCTTCCCTACTTATATAATGCAATGGCGATTATAGTGGCTGATCTTTAAATAGCCCTCTCTTTGCAGCCTCCTTCGCTTACGGCCATACCAACCTGAGGGCGCTAGAGAGCTACAGGAAGTGTTGGCTGCAGTTGGGAGAGGAAGGCTCTCCTCCATTTTGATTTTTCTGTTAGTGTTTGTTTTGTGATTTTTTTTTGGAGTTTAGTTTATTTTTTGTGTGGTTTTTCAGTTTTAAACCACCTAACAGCAGCATCTTGCTGGCTGGAGGGTGGTTAATTTTTTATTTGTGTTTTTTACAATGGACGGATTATTGGCAAACGACACTGGACTGGCTGGAGAGACACGCATTGCAAACGACACTGGACTGGCTGGAGAGACACGCATTGCAAACGACACTGGACTGGCTGGAGAGAGACGCATGGCAAACGACACTGGACTGGCTGGAGAGACACGCATTGCAAACGACACTGGACTGGCTGGAGAGAGACGCATGGCAAACGACACTGGACTGGCGGGAGAGAGACGCATGGCAAACAAAACTGGACTGGAGTATCGACAACGAGCAGGACATGGTAAAAATCAAGATGCAAGAGATACATTTGGTGAAAGGAAATACTTGAAGGAGGCAACTGTGATTGTGAATGTGGAGAATGAAAGTGAGGTGAGGGCTGTGGATATTATTAAAGCGGTGACGGACAAATGTGGATATGGGGAAATCTTGGCACTAAGGCCAAGACAAGGAAAGGAATACGAGCTGACAATGGAAAAAGAAGAAACTTGTGATAAACTGATTGAGGGATTGGTAATAAAAGGGGTGAACTGTGAGATTAAGAAACTTCAAAACAGAGATTATGTTGTCTCTATCATGCATCTGCCCGTCTACCTTGCTGATGAAGAGATTTTAAATAAACTGGAGGTTTGGGGGGTTTCCCCAATTTCAAAAATAAAGAGGCGTGTTTATCTGGGCACCAGCATTGAGGATGGGACAAGATATATAAAGGCGCGGTTTCCGAAGGAGGTGGCCTCCCTACCTTACAGCACAAAAATGGAAACGGCAGAGGGTCCACAATACTTTCGGGTGATGCACAGCCATCAGGTTAAGACTTGTCGGCTGTGCATGAGCCCAGACCATGTGGTGAAGGACTGCCCGGAGTTTAAGTGCCATAAATGCGAGGAAAGAGGCCACTTCGCGAGAAACTGCAACGCTGTGATGTGCCTGGAGTACAATTTGGTTTTAAATAAGTGTGAGTGTTGGATGCAGGGTGAGGAGGAGGAGGAGGAGGAGGAGGAGCAGCATGTGGGCGGGCAGGTGCATGAAAGAGACAAAGAGCAGCGAGACTATGGAGAAAGTGTACGAGGTGAAGGACTGAAATTAAATAAGGATATAGAACAACAGAAAGAGTGTAACGAACCGATCATACAAACACAACAGGATGGGGGAATTTGGACACAGATGGATTTGACTGACAGTTTGCAAAATGCTTTGGATAATGTGGAACAGGATGATAAAAGGAATAAAGTACTTAGTGATGCACAACAGGAGGGAATGTTATGGACACCGATGGATGTGACGGACAGTGTGCAAAAGGAGATGGACCATGTGGAACTTAATTATGAGAGTAATGAGAATGTTTCTGCTACAAAAGAGTGTGAACAAGGACAAGAAAATGAGGAGACGCAAGGGAAATCATCAAAAAGAAGAAGATCTGTAAAGGTAATACCCAATTTAGATACTGCAAAAAAAAAGAGTGCTTAAAGAAGATGGTTTTGAGTGTACAAATAAGTATGAGTTACTAAAGGGTTTGGAGGAGATGGACTGAGATGATGGATCTTATGTATGTTTTTATATGTTTTATGCTGTTAAGAATAGTGACTTTTAATGCTAGAGGGCTGTCAGACATAGGAAAATTTGAAAAAGTGAAAGAAATGTGTAAAGGAGAAGATGTGATTTTATTACAAGAAACTAACTGGAGGGAAGAGTACATGACTGAAATAAGGAAAAGGTGGAGTGGAGAGATTTTATATAACAATGGTGATGGGAGGCTGGGAAGAGGAGTTGCCGTTTTAATAAAAGAAAACTGTGGGGTATCATGTAAAACAATATATAATGACATAGATGGGAAATATATTGCGGTTGAAATGGAGTATGAAGAGAAAAAAGTTATTGTAGTTAATATTCATGCACCAACAGTAGAGAATGAAAAAAAGGAATATTTTAATGTATTAAGAGAATTTTTAAAGAAACATAAAGAAGTTATTATGATGGGTGATTTTAATACTGTTTTCAGTAAATTAGAAATGGTAGAGGGAATGGTTTTTAAAAATGATAATGGAAGAAAAGAACTGAAATTATTAATGGAAGAAAATAATATAATTGATGTATGGAGAGAAAGAAACTAAAAAAAGAAAGAATATTCAAGGAGGCTATTAGTGGCTAATTTTATGTGTAAAACAAGGATTGATTTTATTTTATGTACAAGGAACATTGAAGGATTTATCGGTAACATTAAATATGAAGAGTCAAGCTTAAGTGACCATAAACCAATTTTTATGCATGTAGACTGGAGTTCAGTGAAAAAAGGGCCGGGGATATGGGTTTTAAATGCAGAGGTTTTGAAGAATGAGGACTATGTGTTAAGTATTAAATAAATTATTGAAAAAGAAAAGGAGAATGGAATGTACAGCGAAGATAAAAGGATATGGTGGGAAAATGTTAAATATTTAGTTAAAAAATTCACAATAAAGTACAGTAAATTAATACAGATAAGTAAGAGGAAGAAGGAAAGAGAAATAAGAGAAAAATTGGAAAAGGAATTAAATGAGAATGGGAAAGATATACAAAAAATAAAAGAATTGGAGGGAATATTGAAAGAAATGGAAGAGGAAAAATATGAAGGGGCAAGACTAAGAAGTAAAGCTAAATATACTGTGGAGGGTGAAAAATGTACACATTTTTTTTGATTTAGAAAAAATAAGAGGGAAGGCTGGAATGATTAAAGAAATAAGAGGGAAAAATGGTGTAGTGGTGGAAACTAATGAGGAAATATTAAAAGAAATAAAAGCATACTATGAGAACCTGTTTAGTGCTGAGGGGGTGGGGGAAGAAGAGAAACTGGAGTTCCCTATCTGTCGGTCACTACGAGTTATGTCGAACGACATATGGGGTCTCACTTGGGAGGCCAATCATCTCTAAATTTAAGAGAAAACACCAATGAAAATTGGCTAGTGGATTAACACACCTGAGCCACTCGCCGAGCCACGGGTATAAATAGGGCGACAGGTGCATCCACTCATTAGATTTTTGCTTCGGAGCCGAGTAGTCGATGAGAGCAGTCACTACAAAGCCATTCATCTTTGTTTTAAAGAAGCTGTTCCTGGTCGGTGTGACGGCGCGGTACAGCGGTGTCCCTGTGACGGCGATTCCCCTGGGCGCTTCGGCTAAAAGAGACAGTTTTCTAAAAGAGCAAATCACGGGCGATTCGCGTCTTTTTCAAGATGCCGTTTCGTCCGTGTCCTTCTGGATGCGGTCGTTTCCTGTCTTCGGTGGACGGTCACGAGCGTTGTCTGCAGTGTCTGGGCGTCCAACACGCTGAGGCTGCGCTCGTGGATGATTCATGCGTCTACTGTGGGCGTATGAACATGGCAGCGCTGCAATCGCGTCTCTCACTCCTCAAGGGGAGTGCAGCAGACCCCTCTGTCGCCACCCGTCCCGGTTTCTCTGGCTCGAGCAGAGGACCGCCGGCTGGCGCTCTGGGAGATCTGAGGGTTACAGTGAGAGCTTCTCCGCCGGGCCACGCCCCACGGACCTCTCACTCCTCCCGCAGCGCCTGTCCCGTGCAGCTGCCGATTGATTCTGCTGGGCCGTCTCACGGCGGTCCCAGCGTGTCTTTCGGTGCGCCGCCCGAAGATCAGATGTCGATCGCTGCATCGGGGGATGGGTTATCGACCTCTGAGGATGAGGATTCGGCGGAGCTGCCCCCCTCGGGTGTTGTCGCTGCTGCCGAATCTGACTTGGAGTTGTCGGCCATGCTTGCCCGGGCAGCCGTGAGTATCGTTACAGTTACAGTGCCGCGGGCCAAGCTGCCTCCGCCCTGCATGCCATGGCTATCCTGCAGGTACACCAAGCCAAGGCGCTCAAAGCAATGCACGAGGGTGGTACCGACCCGGGGTTGATGCAGGAGCTGCGCACGGCGACTGACTTCGCCTTACGGGCGACGAAGGTCACGGCGCGGTCCCTCGGGAAGGCGATGTCCACGCTGGTGGTCCAGGAGCGGCATCTCTGGCTGAACCTGGCTGAGATGAGGGACATGGACAAGGCCCGCTTTCTCGATGCTCCCAATCTCCCAGGTAGGTCTGTTCGGCGACACTGTCGAGGACTTTGCCCAGCAGTTCTCGGCAGTTCAAAAGCAGACTGAGGCCATCCAACACATCTTGCCCCGACGTGTGCCTCCGGTTGCCACCATTCCGTCGCGGGGAGCGCCTCAGCCTGCTCGTCGCCGTGGGCGCCCCCCTGCGTCCTCCACACCAGCTCCGCCCCATGCTGAGAGTTCTTCGAGGCCGGCGCGTCGAGCCCCCCGCAGGAGAGCGGTGCCCCCCGTGTCACTCCCGGCTGCGAAGTCCTCAAGGAAGTCGACTAAGCGGCCCTGACACCGGCAACTCAGAGATGTGGGGAACTGCTCTTCAGGAGCTGGCGAAGACAGCGCCACTCCTTCCCCCGGAGGAGGGCCGGGTGGAAAATCTTCAGTTTATGTTTCTTTCTGTTCTGCCGCTGGTCAAACGGCCAGTGGCACCCACTTTTTCAAAAAAAAAGAGCAAATTCCCCTTCCTCCGAGTTGCAAGGCTCGTGGATTGACAATGAGCGATGCACAGCCTCCTCACTCTCACCCACGACGCCCCCTTTCGCCAGCGGTCGAGAAGTCGCGGTTCGGAGACGCAACGCCTCTCCACGCATCTCTGGCCAGTTCCTCCGGGAACACTGGGAGTGTGGCTGTGATGACTCAGGACGCAATGCCTTCTGGGCCTTCCGACACAACTCCCGGTCTACGATCACGTCGCATGTCTCAACTCGCCCTCCATCTCCTCCTCTGGAGTCAGACGTGGCTCAAGTCGCTGCGCGCTATCCACATCCCGGGGGAGCTCAATCGTGCAGCCGACGCGCTCTCACGACAGCTCACTTTCCCCGGGGAATGGCGACTCCATCCCCAGACGGTCCAGCTGATCTGGAGTCGATTTCGGGGAAGCCCAGGTAGACCTGTTTGCTTCCCAGGAGTCCTCCCACTGCCAGCTGTACTATTCCCTGTCCCAGGCCCCCCTGGGCACAGATGCACTGGCACACAGCTGGCCTCGGGCTTTACGCAAGTATGCGTTTCCCCCAGTGAGCCTGCTCGCACAGACACTGTGCAAGGTCAGGGAGGACGAGGAACAGGTCCTGTTGGTTGCGGCTTATTGGCCCACCCGGACCTGGTTTTCGGAACTCATGCTCCTCGTGACAGCCCCTCCCTGGCGCATCCCCCTGAGGAGAGACCTTCTCTCTCAGGGGCTTGGCACCATTTGGCACCCGCGTCCAGATCTCTGGAACCTCCACGTGTGGCTTCTGGATGGGACGCGGCAGACCTAAGTGATCTGCCCCCAGCGGTGGTAGACACTATCACTCAGGCTAGAGCCCCTTCTACGAGGCAGGCCTATGCTCTGAAGTGGAGTCTGTTCACGAATTGGTGTTCTTCTCACCGAGAAGACCCCCGGAGATGCCCAGTCAGAGTCGTGCTTTCTTTCCTGCAAGAAAGGTTGGAGCGTGGGCTGTCACCCTCCACCCTGAAAGTGTATGTGGCTGCCATTGCAGCCCATCACGATGCAGTGGACGGCCGGTCCCTGGGGAGGCATGACCTGATCGTCAGGTTCCTGAGGGGTGCCAGAAGGTTACATCCTCCTAGGACACCCCTGATTCCCTCCTGGGACCTCTCTATTGTCCTGGCGGGACTTCAGAGGGGTCCCTTTGAGCCGCTGGATTCAGTCGAGCTTAAGTTCCTGTCTCTCAAGACAGCGCTCCTGATCGCGCTCACTTCCATCAAGAGGGTCGGGGACCTCCAAGCATTTTCGGTAAGTGAAGAGTGCCTTGTGTTCGGGCCGGCCTACTCTCATGTTGTCCTGAGACCCCGGCCTGGATACGTGCCCAAGGTTCCCACCACTCCCTTCTGAGACCAGGTGGTGAACCTGCAAGCTCTGCCCCTGGAGGAGGCAGATCCAGCCTTGGCGTCGCTGTGTCCCGTAAGAGCGCTTCGCATATACGTGGACCGCACCCAGAGCTTTAGAAGCTCTGAGCAGCTCCTGGTCTGCTTTGGAGGTCAGCAGAAGGGGAAGGCTGTCTCTAAGCAGAGGTTGGCCCACTGGATAGTGGATGCCATCGCCTTGGCTTACCATTCCCAAGGCGAGCCGTGCCCCCTGGGGGTTAGGGCCCACTCCACACGGAGTGTGGCCTCCTCCTATGCACTGGCGCACGGCGCCTCTCTGGCAGACATCTGTCGAGCTGCAGGCTGGGCGACACCTAACACCTTTGCGAGGTTTTACAACCTGCGTGTGGAGCCAGTTTCTTCCCGTGTGTTGGGTAACAGGTAATTGGCGGGAAGGGCTGGCTGGGTGTCACGCTTGCTGCGCCATTCCCCCTAACACGGGGATGTGAGCGCCTTTCTTCTCCCAGTAGAGTTCCCCGGTTGGCGTACCCTGGTCGAGCATCCTCCAGCACCCTCGGCAGTCAGACTTGGCGGAGCAGTCTGTCGCCAGGCCCAGTACTGGTGTTAGCATGCCCGGAGTTCCGGTCAGCCCCTGTACTGGGCTAGGTGTTCATATGGCTTGGTTCCCTACGGGTAATCCCATATGGGTATTCTTCCACGGTAAGGTTTCCCTCTTGGCAAACCCGTGTCTTCCCTTGACAGACCTGTTCTGTCAGTCTCTTCTGGCAGCCGTTCCATCCCTACTCCAAGGTAGGACCTGCCTCAGAGACCCCTTCCATATGTAGTACTGCCCCCTGGGTCAGTCCATATCGGTATATCCACATGTCACCTCCCTACGGGTAGGATGTGGTCTCCGTAGCGACCTTTTCCTAGGCTCGCTTCCCCATTGTCTTGCCAAAGCTGAAAGAACAAATAGGGAAGATTTGAAGCAATCTTTCTCTGAAGGTTGAAATCCCTTCCATTAACTTATGTGGGCGGAACAGCAGCGTGGCCTTCTCCAGCAGCGATGTACTCACCCTTTGGCCCCTTCGGTACCAAGGTCAGTGAATTTGCGCTGGGGCTTTGGGAAGGTTACGACCTTAAGAGTAGCTTTTGTGGCACGCCAGGGCTTGTCGACAATTGCAGCACCACAGGGTTGTGACGATGTTCAGGTTGTGGCGTTTTCCATAGGACCCCATATGTCATTTGACATAACTCGTAGTGACCGACAGATAGGGAACGTCTCCGTTATGCCACAACCTTGAACCGTTCGCTGTTGCCGGGACACGTTCTCGGCTCCTCAGCGTAAAACCTAATGAGTGGATGCACCTGTCGCCCTATTTATACCCGTGGCTCGGGGAGTGGCTCAGGTGTGTTAATCCACTAGCCAATTTTCATTGGCGTTTTCTCTTAAATTCAGAGATGATTGGCCTCCCAAGTGAGACCCCATATGTCGTTCGACATAACGTCTCCGTTCCCTCCATCAGGGAATGAGGGTTACGTACGTAACCGAGACGTTACTGAAGCAAATATAAACAACAGTAGGAGAAGTAGACAAAAAAGAGTGTGATGAAGAGATAAGAGAAGAAGAGATTAAAAAAGTGAATTAAACAAAAAGAAAAGTCCAGGTGTAGATGGTTTGGGGAGTGAATTTTATATAGTTTTTAAAGATTTTTTAACTAGCATTTTAAAAGAAGTATATGTAGAGGTGTTTAAGAAAGGAGAATTAAAAGAATGGGAATGGGTTTAATGAAATTGATATACAAGAGAAAAGGAGAGAAGACAGATTTAAAGAACTACAGACCGATTACAATGCTGAATACTGATTTAAAGATTTTATCTAAAATTTTAGCCAACAGATTGAAAGAAGTCATGCCGAGTATAATTAAAACTAACCAAGTGTACGGAGTGAAAGGGAGAGATATAGCAGATACAACTATCAGTATAAAAGATATGATAAGATACATACATGAAAGCAATAAAGATGGGTTTATTATCAGTTTAGATTTCGAGAAAGCTTTCGACAGGGTGGAGCATGGTTTTTTATTTGATGTTTTAAAAAGTTTTGGTTTTGGAGAGAATTTTATGAAATGGATTAGGATTTTATACAAAGGCGCAATAACAAAAATTAAATGTAATGGGTTTTTAACACAGTGTTTTAAAATTACTAGATCAATAAGACAAGGATGTCCGTTGTCAGCTCTTTTATATTCTTTAGTTGCGGAACCTTTGGGATTGGCTGTAAAACATGAAGAGGGGATAAAAGGGATAGGCATCGAGGGAGGGGAAAGTAACATTTTTCAGTACGCGGATGACACAACATTATTGTTAAAAGATCTGAAGAGTGTGGGAAATGCTATTCAAATTGTACAAAAGTATTGTAGGGGATCAGGAGCTAAAGTAAATGAGGACAAAACGCTGTATATGAGATTTGGAGGGGCACCGGTTTTAACAGAACATTTTACCTTTAAAGAAACTAAAGAAATGAGGATTTTAGGTGTTTTAATGGGGAGGGATGAAAAGAAAGCAGAAGAAACTATGTGGGAAGAAGCTTTAGGAGGGATTGAAAGAAGATTGAATTTTTGGAGAATGAGAACATTAACTTTGAAAGGGAAGGTTTTAGTTCTTAATGTTTTAATGGTTTCGAAATTGTGGTATATTTTATATGTGTCATCTATGCCGTTGTGGGTAGAAAAAAGGCTGAAAAAATATTTTTTAGATTTTTTATGGAAAGGGAAGCCACCAAGAATAGCACACAACACTTTAATAGGAGCAGTGAAGAAGGGAGGACTGGGGTTAATGGATGTGGAACAAAGAAAGAACAGCTTGAGAGTGAAAATAATAAAAAAGTACTTGGATGAAGAAAACGAAGTGGCATGGAAGAGAACAATGGGGCATTTTTTAAGTAAGTGTAGTAATTTTAATTTGGGGGACAACATTTTATGGATGAAAGTTAAAAAATCGATGACGGAGGGACTGCCAGATTTTTATAAAGAACTGATGGGGGCATGGGGCAAATTTTTAACGAATCTGCATTTTAAGCCACAAGGCAAGAGAGAACATTTTAAATCAGCCTTTATTCCTAAACAACGGCATTTTAAGTCAAGGGAAGGAGGTTTTTTTTAAGAAGTGGTAGGATGTGGGAATCACGAAAGTCAGAGATGTTTTATATGAATTCAAAGAGGGGTTTTTACCAGTGCAATACATTTTGGATGTAATGGAGGAGGAAAAGGAGGATTATAGTAGACGAGAGATAACGAACAAGTATGACGTAATTAAGAATGCAATACCTCAAGAGTGGATAAAGAGAATTGACAACATGGAAGAAGAGAAACCTGGGAAAGATGTGTATGTGAGGCTAGGGGAAAAACTGTGTGCTTTTAATGAATGTACTGTGAAAATGTTTTATTGTGTTTTTAGAGATACTGTTTTTAAGAAACCTGTTGTAAACGAATACTGGATACGGATGTTCAATGATGTAAAAGAAGAGAATATATGGGGGAACATGAATGGTATAATTGTACAGACGAAACTGGAGAATATGGAGTATTTTATCAGGAACAAAGCAGTGTTCACAGATGTGATTTTAAACAAAATTGGGATGGAGGAAAGTGCCACATGTAAAGTATGCCAAGATGCAGATGAAGGGTTTTTACACTTGTTTTTATATTGTGATGAGCTGAAAGTTTTTTATGAGAGATGTAAAAACATGATTTTAATTTTGAGAGGAGTTGAATTTGGGGAATTTGAGTGCGAAAAGGTGTTGTAAAAACAAGAAGATCATTCATTTACTTGTGATGTTGATAAAAAGTGCGGTATGGGAAAGAAGAGTAGTGGTGAAAAAGGAAAATGTTTTAATTGATGTGTGGGAAATGTTTAGGAGAAAAGTTGAGAAATATGTTGAATGTCTGACATGAAGGGAAAAATGAATCTTTTTAATTGTTTTTACTCAGGAGGTCTTAAAGGTTTTAAATGACCTGGGGATAGAATTGTCATTTTTAAAAGATTAAACAATGTAATGAGTGTTTTTTTAAGTTATTATTTGTAAGATGTCTGACAGCCCAAAATTTTAGGAGTGTTTATGTTAAGGAAAGCATATTATGTATATTGGTATGTTAATAATTGATATGTATGTTTGAATTGATTAATTTCTTTAATTAAAAAAAAAAAAAAAAAAAAAAAGAAAGGCTATGCCCAATCTCGTCGGATTTCGGAAGCTAAGCAGGTTTGGGCCTGGTTAGTACTTGGATGGGAGAGCGCCTGGGAATACCAGGTGCTGTAAGCTTTTGGGTTTCCTTCCCTACTTGTATAATGCACTGCCGATTACAGTGGCTGATCTTTAAATAGCCCACTCTCCTTCTGCAGCCTCCTTTGCTTATGGCCATACCAATCTGACTATGCCCGATCTCGTCTGATCTCGGAATCTAAGCAGGTTTGGGCCTGGTTAGTTCTTTTGGAAATTTTCACTAATTGCCTAATAATCTTGCAAAAAAAAAAAAAAAAGAGTCAATGCCCAATCTCAGAATCTAAGCAGGTTTCGGCCAGGTTAGTACTTTTGGAATTTTTCAGTAATTATCTAATAATTTTGCAAAAATAAAATAAATTTAAAAAGTGTCAATGCCGATCTCAGAATCTGAGCAGGTTTGGGCCTTTTGGAAAGTTTCACTAATTGTCTAATAATCTTGCAAAAAAAAAAAAAAAAGAATCAATGCCCGATCTCAGAATCTAAGCAGGTTTGGGCCTGGTTAGTACTTTTGGAATTTTTCAGTAATTATCTAAGAATTGTTCAAAAATAAAATAAAATAAAAAAGAGTCAATGCCGATCTCAGAATCTAAGCAGGTTTGGGCCTGGTTAGTACTTTTGGAATTTTTCACTAATTGTCTACTAATCTTGAAAAAGAAAAAAAGATTCAAAGAGTTCCTTCCCTACTTATATAATGCAATGGCGATTATAGTGGCTGATCTTTAAATAGCCTTCTCTTTGCAGACTCCTTCGCTTACGGCCATACCAACCTGGCTATGCCCAATCTCGTCTGATTTCGGAAGCTAAGCAGGTTTGGGCCTGTTTAGTACTTGGATGGGAGACCGCCTGGCAATACCAGGTGCTGTAAGCTATTTGGATATTTTTCACTAATTATATAATAATCTTGCAAAAAAAAAAAAAGAGTCAATGCCTGATCTCTGAATCTTAGCATGTTTGGTTATGGTTACTACTTGGATGGGAGACTGCCTGGGAATGCCAGGTACTCTAAGCTTTTGGGTTTTCTTCACTACTTATATAATGAACTGCAGATTAGTGTGGCTGATCTTTAAATAGCCCTATCTTTGCAGCAGCCTTCGCTCACGGCCATACCTGGATATGCCTGGTTAGTACTTGGATGGGAGACCGCTTGGCAATACCAGGTGCTGTAAGCTTTTTGGGAATTTTTCACTAATTATACAATAATCTTGCAAAAAAAAAAAAAAAAAAGAGTCAATGCCCGATCTCTGAATCTTAGCATGTTTGGTACTGGTTACTACTTGGATGGGAGACTGCCTGGGAATAATTCCAGGTGCTGTAAGCTTTTGGGTTTTCTTCCCTACTTATATAATGTACTGGAGATTAGAGTGGCTGATCTTTAAATAGCCCTCTCTTGGCAGCAGCTTTCGCTTACGGCCATACCAACCTGAGGGCGCTAGAGAGCTACAGGAAGTGTTGGCTGCAGTTGGTAGAGGAAGGCTCTCCTCCATTTTGTGTTTTTCTATTTGTGGTTGTTTTGTTTGTTTTGTGAATCTGTGATTGTTTTTTTGGCATTTTTTCTTTTTTGAAAACCACCTAACAGCAGCATATCGCTGTCTGGAGGGTGGTTGATCTCTTTTTTCTCAAAAATGGACGGATTATATGGTAACGACTTGGAACTGGCTGGAGAGACTCGAATGGCAAATGACAATGGACTGGCAGGAGGAACACGCACGGCAATCGACACTGGACTAGCTGGAGGAACAAGCATGGCAAACAACACTGGACTGGCTGGAGGAACACGCATGGTAAACGACACTAGAATGGCTGGAGGAACAAGCATGGCAAACGACAATGGACTGGCTGGAGGAACACGCACGGCAAATGACACTGGACTGGAGAAGCGACAAAGAGCTGGAAATGTAAAAGATCAAGAAGCAAGGAAAAGATTTGGTGAAAGAAAATATTTAAAGGAGGCAACAGTGATCGTGAGTACAGAGAATGTGATTGGTGTGAGAGGAGAGGATATAATTAAAGCAATCTCAGAAAAAATTGGAAGTGGAAAGGTGTTGGCTGTAAGACCCAGACAAGGCAAAGAATATGAACTGACATTGGAACAGGAAGAAATGTGTGACATTTTAATCAATGGATTGACAATAAAGGGATTGGACTGTGAAGTAAAAAAACTGCAAAATAAAGATTACATTGTTTCCTTCATGCACCTGCCTGTCTACCTGGAGGATAAGGAAATTGTAAACAAATTGGAAGGATGGGGGGTATCCCCCATATCTAAAATCAAAAGAAGGTGCTATCCGGGCACTGACATTGAAGACGGTACAAGATTTGTTAAGGTGAGGTTCCCCAAAGAAGTGGCATCACTCCCTTATAGCACAAAGATTGAAACAGCCGAGGGCCCGCAGTACTTTAGGGTGATGCACAGCCACCAGGTGAAGACTTGTAGGCTGTGCATGAGCCCAGAACATTTACTGAAGGAGTGCCCAGAATTCAAGTGCTATAAATGCTCGGAAAGGGGACATTTCGCACGAGACTGCAATGCTGTCAGGTGCCCGGATTGCCAAAAAAATTTAAATAAATGTGAATGCTGGATGGAGGGAGTGGTAGGTGGAAGGGAAGAACAGGTGGACAGACAGGTACATGAAGGAAACAACGATGAAGAAGGACATTGTGATGAAAGACAAGAAGAGGATAAATTATAACCTAAGGAAACAGAAGAAGGAACAAACAACAGATAGGAAGGACAAGGAGAAGGAGAAAAAGAAAATGATGAACAAATAAGAGAAGAGGACACACAATTAACACCGATGGACATAGCTTCAATTCATGGACAAAAAGGAAAAGAACAAGACAAAGAAACTGACAACGAAGGAGACATAAGTATGGAGGAGGATGAGAAGGAAAAGGCGGAGAGGGGAAAAATACGAAGAAAATCGCTAAAGGTAAAGCCAAATATAGGAACGGCAAGGAAAAAAGCTAAATGTTTAAACAGGTTTGAGGTGTTAAAGGAAATGGAGGAGGAAGACTGAGAATGATGGGTTTTAGATATTTATTCTTTTTCTTTTTAATGGTTTTAAGTGTTGTGACTTTTAATGCAAGAGGACTCTTGCAGAGGTGGAAAGTAACGAATTACATTTACTCACGTTACTGTAATTGAGTAGCTTTTTTGTGTACTAATACTTTTTAAAGTAATTTTTTAAATCTGTAATTTTACTTTTACTTAAGTATATTTTGTTTAAAGTATTGTACTTCGCTTCATTTTAAAACACATTAATTACTGAGTAAAAAAAAAAAAAAAAAAAAAATCGCTCCCTGGAAACTACGTCAGTAAATAATGGGCAGGAGGGCAAACTGGCGCTAAAATCACAAGAAAGATGCAGACGGACAAAACAGGCGTTAGTGGTGCAGACACCGCTGAAAACGAAACCCCGTCATATTCTGAAGTTGAACTCGAAGGAAATGAAGTGAACCCCTGGCCATATGTATGCTCTATTATGCAGTGTAAGCTGTACTTGCTTAGGAAGACCAAACTAGCAGCTTATAAAATCTCGACGAGACATCAACCCTTCGCAAGAATGTAGAGGTAAGCTAAATAATTGCATCGTTGCATTGGTGGTTAAAATGAAGCTTTGACATTTTAGCAAGAGGTTTTGCACAAATTAGCCAAAAAGACAGCGGTGAGGAATGTGCTATATATATCATCTGCGTTAATATCATGTTTTTTGTTTTAATGATGTGCGCGCGCATTTATAGTGCGTTCTTTCACTGTGTGATTCAGTCTCCTAAAATGCATTTAGCATGATCACAAAATTGAAGATATAGGGGCAGAAAATTCACATATTTATATAATTTCATATATTAAATCAAAATCACACAAAGAATGCCATCTTTTCCTCCAAAAATCATCATGAATATATACATACATATATATAACAGTTCAGTAAACAAGTTAATTAAGAGACTTGCGTTTTAGACACCATATTACCTTTTTTTAGCTCTATTTCTACAACAGAAAATAATTCCAAACACAGCCACCAAAGCACAGTTTTGCGTCTCTGAGCAACGTGACAGTGTTTCGTTTCTGAATGAATCAAACGTTTAAATGATTCGGTTCAATCGCAATGACTCACTTATTAACAGTGACTTGCTGACACATACTGGCCATTTTAATATCACATTTAAAGTATCTTTTGATTTTTTTAAATAATTAATTTCTTATCATTTCAAATGAGTATTCAACATTTTATGTCTTGTATATCAAAACATTATTCATGCATTTGTACCTGCAGGTTAAATGCATTCTTGTCCTGCACTAAACAGTGTAATACATCTAAATGCCACTTCCAATGAATCTTCTGCATTTCCTCTGCATTAAAAGATGAGTTTGTTGATACTGATTTGCCTGGTAACAGCCCAAATGTTTTATTATTCTAAATAACTGATTCCTTTAATTAAAAACAACTAGTTTGAGATTAATAGACCTATCCCAGGGGTGTCAAACTCAGTTCCTGGAGGGCCGTAGCCCTAACCCTGCTCCAGCACACATATCATGTAGTTTTCAAATAAACCTAAATGATTAGATTAGCTGGATCAGGTGTGTTTAATTAGGGTTATATCTAAACTGTGCAGGACTGTGGCCCTCCAGGAACTGAGTTTGACACCCTTGGCCTGTCCCATTTTTGACTCCCTCCCACTGTTAAAATGTAACTAAGTATTTTTTACTCTGAGTAAATTTTAAATGAGTTACTTTTTACTTTTACTTGAGTAGATTTTTAGACTGGTACTTTTACTTGTACTTAAGTAAAATTTCATTAATGTAATGGTACTTTTACTTGAGTAGAATATTTTTGTACTCTTTCCACCTCTGGACTCTTGAACTTAAAGAAATTTGAATATGTAAAAGAAAAATGTAAAAGAGAAGACATTATTGTGCTACAAGAAACAAACTGGAGAGAAAATGTAATGAATGATTATAAAAAGAGATGGGAAGGAGGGATTTTGTACAATAATGGAGATGGGAGGTTTGGGAGAGGTGTGGCTTTTTTAATGAAGGATGATGTTTTTAAAGCAAGTCAAATTTTATACAAAGATACGATGGGGAAATGTATGGTTGTTCAGATAAAACATGAAGGAAGGGAATTGATTTTAGTAAATATACATGCACCAACGGTTGAGAAGGAAAAGAAAGAGTTTTTTTTTGTTTTAAGAAGTATTGTAAAGAAGTATAAAGAAATAATAATGATGGGGGATTTTAATACGGTTTTTAGTAAACAAGACATTGCAGAAGGAATGGTTTTTAAAAATGACAAGAGGAGAAAAGAACTAAAAGCATTAATGGCAGAAAATAATATGATAGATGTGTAGAGAGAAAGGAATGAAAAGAAAAAGGAGTTTTCAAGAAGGCAAATAGTGGGGCAGTTTGTGTGCGAAACAAGAATTGACTTTATTTTATGTACGAGAAATGTGGAGAATTTTATAGAAAAGATTAAGTATGAAGAAACAAGTTTTAGCGATCACAAGTTTTTAATTTTTAAATTGGACTGGGATAAAGTGCAAAGAGGGCCAGGAATATGGGTTTTAAATACAAAAATGTTAGAAAATGAAGACTATGTTTTAAAGCTTAAAGAAATTATAGAAAAAGAAAAGGAAAATTAAATGTATGAAGACGATAAGAGAATATGGTGGGAGAATGTAAAGTTTTTAATAAAAAAATTCTCAATTAAGTATTGCAGTATAGTACAGAAATGCAAAAGATACAAAGAAAAAGAAATAAAGGAAAGTTTGGAAGTGGAATTGAATAAAGAAAATAAAGATATACAAAAGATAAGGGAAATGGAGGAAAAACTTAAAGAAATAGAGGAAAAACAATATGAGGGGGTGCGGTTAAGAAGCAAAGCTAAATATACTGTGGAGGGAGAAAAGTGCACAAAGTTTTTTTTGATTTGGAAAAAAAGAGAGGGAAAGCTGAAATAATAAAACAGATAAGAGGGAAAAATGGGGAAGTTGTAGAAGGGAATGAAGAGATTTTAGAAGAAATAAAGAATTTTTATGAAGATCTTTTTAGTGCAAGGGGTGTAGAAGAAAACAAAAAAGGGAACTGTTGAATCAGATAAAAGTAAAAATTAGTAAGGAAGATAAAATAGAATGCGATCGAAAAATTGGAGAAGAAGAGATTGAAAGAGCAATACAGCAGCTGAATAAACAGAAAAGTCCAGGAATAGATAGTCCATAAATAGTTTGGGAAGTGAATTTTATATATGTTTTAAAGAGATTTTAACAAAGATTTTAAAGGAAGTTTTTAGTGAAGTTTTTGAAAAAGAAGAAGTTAATGAAAGAATGGGGATGGGTATAACAAAATTGATATATAAAAGGAAAGGAGAAAAAGTAGATTTAAAAAAAACTATAGGCCGATTACGATGCTTAACACAGATTTTAGTGCAAAAATCTGTGCAGGACGCGATCTTCCCAGATGTCCTTCACTGCGACGCCGGGACACCACGGACCCTGGGTGCATCCACAGCGGAGGACGCGAGCCGGGTCCCGGGCGACGACTTCTCCCCCTCCTGCCTTCGACATCTCCATCCGGAACCGCTTCGCTCCCCTCCGCGAGACAGGACGCGACGCTGTGATCATCGGAGACTCCATCGTCCGACACGTAAGTGCTACGTTAGCCGAAGGTAAAGTGCACACTCATTGTTTGCCTGGTGCTCGTGTTCTCGATGTTTCTGCGCAGATACCCGCGATCCTGAAGGCCGACGAGAGCCCCAGAGCGGTCATGCTTCACGCCGGGGTTAACGACACCACGCTGCGGCAGACGGAGACGCTGAAGAGGGACTTCAGCAGCCTGATCGAGACGGTTCGCAGCACGACGCCCGCGGCGACGATCGTCGTGTCAGGACCACTGCCCATGTATCGACGAGGACACGAAAGGTTCAGTAGACTTTTTGCTTTAAATGAATGGTTGTTGTCATGGTGTAAAGAACAGAAACTGCTATTTGTTAATAACTGGAATCTTTTCTGGGAGCGTCCTAGGCTGTTTCGCGCTGATGGATTACACCCCAGCAGAATCGGAGCGGAGCTGCTCTCTGACAACATCTCCAGGACACTTCGCTCCATGTGACTAGTAAGACAATTCTCTAATAACTATTATGATGAGTTTTGTTCCACCCGCTTAAATGATAAAAGTACTTGTGCTGTAAAAACTATTAAGACTGTGTCTGTTCCCCGGATAGTGAGGTCAAAATATAATGTAGGATCTAGAAAAAATCTTATCGTAATTAAACCAGAAAAATGTAAAGTAAATGAACAAAAACAATTTTTAAAGTTTGGGCTCATAAATATTAGATCACTCACACCCAAAGCAGTTATTGTAAATGAAATGATCACAGAAAATAGTTTTGATGTACTCTGCTTGACTGAAACCTGGCTAAAACCAAATGATTATTTTGGTCTAAATGAGTCTACTCCACCAAACTACTGTTATAAGCATGAGCCCCGTCAGACTGGTCGTGGCGGAGGTGTTGCAACAATATATAGTGATATTCTCAATGTTACCCAGAAAACAGGATACAGGTTTAACTCTTTTGAAATACTTCTGCTAAATGTTACACTGTCAGACATGCAAAAGAAATCTAATGTATCTCTTGCTCTGGCTACTGTGTATAGACCACCAGGGCCGTATACAGAATTCCTAAAAGAATTTGCAGATTTCCTCTCAGACCTTCTAGTTACAGTTGATAAGGCGCTAATCATGGGAGATTTTAATATTCACGTTGATAATGCAAATGATACATTAGGACTTGCGTTTACTGACCTAATAAACTCCTTTGGAGTCAAGCAAAATGTCACCGGGCCCACTCATCGTTTTAATCATACACTAGATCTAATTATATCGCATGGAATCGATCTTACTGCTATAGATATTGTACCCCAAAGTGATGATATTACAGACCATTTCCTTGTATCGTGCATGCTGCGTATAACTGATATTAACTATATGTCTCAGCGTTACCGTCTGGGCAGAACTATTGTTCCAGCCACCAAAGACAGATTCGCAAATAACCTGCCTGATCTATCTCAACTGCTATTTGTACCCAAAAATACACATGAATTAGACGAAATTACTGACAACATGGGCACTATTTTCTCTAATACATTAGAAGCTGTTGCCCCCATCAAATTGAAAAAGGTTAGAGAAAAACGTACTGTGCCATGGTATAACAGTAATACTCACTCTCTCAAGAAAGAAACTCGTAGTCTTGAACGCAAATGGAGAAAAAATAACTTGGAAGTTTTTAAAATTGCATGGAAAAACAGTATGTCCAGCTATAGACAGGCTCTAAAAACTGCTAGGGCAGAGCATATCCACAAACTCATTGAAAATAACCAAAACAATCCAAGGTTTTTATTTAGCAAAGTGGCTAAATTAACAAATTACCAGACGCCACCTGATTCAAATATTCCACCAACGTTAAATAGTAATGACTTTATGAATTTCTTCACTGATAAAATAGATAACATTAGAAATACAATAGCGAATGTAGATTCTACAGCGTCTAACACTTCAGTTTCATCCATCGCACCCAAAGATAAACTGCAGTGCTTTACAAATATAGGACAGGAAGAGCTAAATAAACTTATCACTGTATCTAAACCAACAACATGTTTATTAGATCCTGTACCCACTAAATTACTAAAAGAGCTGTTACCTGTAGCCGAAGAACCGCTTCTCAATATCATTAACTCGTCGTTATCTTTAGGTCACGTCCCAAAACCATTCAAGCTGGCGGTTATCAAGCCTCTTATTAAGAAACCAAAACTAGATCCTAGTGTACTGGCAAATTATAGGCCTATTTCAAATCTTCCATTTATGTCTAAAATTTTAGAAAAAGTTGTGTCTGCTCAATTGAGCACCTTCCTGCATAAAAATGATCTGTATGAAGAATTTCAGTCAGGTTTTAGGCCCCACCATAGCACAGAAACTGCACTTGTTAAAATTACAAATGACCTGCTTCTTGCGTCAGATCAAGGCTGCATCTCATTTCTAGTCTTACTTGATCTTAGTGCTGCGTTCGACACCATAGATCATGACATACTCATAGATCGATTACAAAACTATACAGGTATTCAAGGGCAGGCTCTAAGATGGTTTAGATCCTACCTGTCCGATCGCTACCATTTTGTTTACTTAAATGGGGTGTCATCTCATTTATCATCAGTAAAATATGGAGTGCCACAAGGATCCGTCCTAGGTCCCCTTCTATTTTCAATATACATGTTGCCCCTTGGTAATATTATTAGAAAATACGGAATAAGCTTCCACTGTTATGCTGATGATACTCAGCTATATATTTCAACGAGACCAGATGAAACTTCCCAATTATCTAAGCTAACAGAGTGTGTTAAAAATGTAAAAGATTGGATGACAAATAATTTTCTCCAATTAAATTCGGATAAGACAGAGATATTAATTATTGGACCAAAAAACACCACACAGAATCTTGTAGATTACAATCTGCAACTAGACGGATGTACTGTTACTTCCTCTACAGTCAGAAATCTGGGTGTTATATTAGACAGCAATTTGTCTTTTGAAAATCATATTTCCAATGTTACAAAAACTGCATTCTTCCATCTTAGAAACATTGCCAAGCTACGAAACATGTTATCTGTTTCTGATGCAGAAAAGCTAGTTCATGCATTCATGACCTCTAGACTGGACTATTGTAATGCACTTCTAGGTGGTTGTCCTGCTTCGTCAATAAACAAGCTACAGGTAGTCCAAAATGCAGCAGCTAGAGTCCTTATCAGGTCAAGAAAATATGATCATATTACCCCAATTTTACAGTCTCTGCACTGGCTACCTATTAAGTTCCGTATCTGTTACAAATTATCATTACTTACCTATAAGGCCCTAAATGGTTTAGCTCCTGCGTACCTAACTAGCCTTCTACCACGCTACAACCCATCACGCACCCTAAGGTCACAAAACGCTGGACTTTTGGTAGTTCCTAGGATAGCAAAGTCCACTAAAGGAGGTAGAGCTTTCTCACATTTGGCTCCCAAACTCTGGAATAGCCTTCCTGATAATGTTCGGGGTTCAGACACACTCTCTCTGTTTAAATCTAGATTAAAAACGCATCTCTTTCGCCAAGCATTCGAATAATGTATCTCTTAAATTGTGAGTGTAGTTGCATCTGCATTTTTATTCTTTAGCTTGGGTTAAACTAATTTTACTTTGTTGGATCAGCAGCTATGCTAATGATGTCTCTATCTTGTTTCTATGTTTTGCCACGGGATTTACATCCCGTGGTAACTAGGATTTACACAAGCTCCAGTCTGGATCCAGAACACCTGAGAAGAGATGATGCTGACCCTCAGAGGACCCCAGATGATCCTAACCTTGAATCAACAAACAGAACTAACAATTATTGCTACATGTGTGACTGCATCATATAATTACTATTAATTAATAATATTGATAGTTCATCATCTAGCTGACTACGTCTTGTATTATTATTATTATTTTTATTTTTCTAAAATCCTGTCAAACGTGCACAAACTACTAGCTACTACTAAATATTGTAGAAACATAATTTTCTGTAAAGTTGCTTTGTAACGATTTGTATTGTAAAAAGCGCTATACAAATAAACTTGAATTGAATTGAATTGAATTGAATTTTAAGATTTTAGCAAAGGTTTTAGCAGGTTAACAGGTTAAAGGAAGTAATGCCAAGTATAATTCAAACAAACCAAGCATACGGAGTAAAGGGAAGAGATATAGCAGACATAACAATGAGCATAAGAGACACAATATGGTACATGAAAGAAAAAAATGAAGATGGTTACGTAATTAGTTTAGATTTTGAAAAAGCATTTGATCGGGTTGAACACAGGTATTTATTTGATGTTTTAAAGGAATTTGGTTTTGGGGGAAATTTTATAAAATGGATTGAGATTTTATATAAGGGCGCTTTAACGAGAATAACATGTAATGGGTTTTTAACAGAATGTTTTAAAATCACAAGATCGATAAGACAGGGTTGTCCGCTTTCAGCGTTATTATATTCACTTGTATCGGAACCGTTAGGATTGGCTATAAAACAAAAAGAAGAAATAATTGGAATTGAAATTGAGGAAAATAAGGTTGAGGGAAAGGTTTTTCAATATGCTGATGACACAACGTTAGTAGTTAAAGGAAAGGAGAGCATCAAGGAAGTTATAAAGGTTGTAGAAGAATATTGTAAAGGATCTGGGAGTAAAGTAAATGAAGAAAAGACTGTATATATGAGATTTGGTAAAGCAATAATTTTAAAGGATTGTTTTAATTTTAAGGAAGTGGAAGAAATTAGGATTTTAGGAATTTTAATGGGTAAAAATGAGAGGAAAGTATGTGATGAAATGTGGGAGGAACTAGTAACAGGGATAGAGAGAAGGTTACATTTTTGGAAATTAAGAACATTAAACTTGAAAGGGAAGGTTTTAGTATTGAATGTTTTAATGGTGTATAAGTTATGGAATGTTTTGTATGTATCAGATATGCCATTGTGGACAGAAAAGAGGTTGAAGAAATGTTTTCTTTACTTTTTATGGGAGGGGAAACCAGCTAGAATAGCTTTTAACACGATTTTAGGGTCTGTAGAGAATGGGGGGTTAGGTTTAATGGATGTGGAACAGAGGAAAAATAGATTAAGAGTGAAAATAGTGAGGAAATACCTACAAGAGGAGGGCAAGCCAGAGTGGAAAAAAACAATGAGATACTTTTTAAACAAATGTGGGGATTTTAACATGGGGGATGGAATTTTATGGATGAAAACGAAGAATTGGATGACAGAGCGCTTACCAGAGTTTTATAGAGAAGTTTTTAGTGCTTGTGGAAAATTTTTTGATAAAGTTGAATATGATCCACATGGGAGAGAAACCATTTTAAATCAACCTCTGTTTTTAAACCAAAACATTTTAAAACAAGACAAAGGAATTTTTCTAAAGAAATGGATGGAAATGGGGATAACAAGAGTGAGAGACGTTTTGTATGAATTTAAAGAAGGGTTTTTAACGACACAATTTATTGTAGATGCAATGGAGGAGTCAAAAGAGGATTACAGTGAACAAGAAATAGAAAATAAATATGAAATCATTAAAAGTGCAATACCCAAAGAGTGCATAAAAGAATAGAAAGTATGGAAGGAGAGCCAAAACAGAAATGTATTTATGTGAAATTAGGGGAAAAACTGTATGATTTTAAGGAATGTACTCTGAAAATGATTTATTGTTCTTTTAGAGATGGTGTTTTAAAAGAGCCTATTGCAAATGGTTATGGGTGCAGAAATTCAAAGATTTAAAAAAAGAGTGTATATGGAGAAACATGACGGGGAACTGTGTGGAAACAAAATTGGGATGTTTGGAGTATTTTATAAGGCATAAAGTGGTTTTTACTGAGGTTATTTTAAATAAAATAGGAAGGGAAGAAAATGCTCTGTGTAAAGTGTGCCAGGAAAAGGAAGAGGGGATTTTACATATGTTTTTATATTGTAGAGAACTGGAGGAATTTTTAAGAAAATGTAAATGTTTAATTAAAGATGTGACTGAGGACTGGGATGAAAATGTAATGGAATGGAACAGAGTTGTGATGTTTGGTTGGGAAAAAAAGTGTCAAAACAAAAATTGTAT